>NW_006434825.1:1908301-1927389 GCF_000325575.1 Pteropus alecto | reverse complement strand
TGTTCTTTGCACCTTCACCCCTATTCTGAAAATCATTACTTTGATAGCCAGATCTGGTATGCATTTTCACAGAGGTCTTTGGAGATACAAAAGTAGTCATCCGCACAAGTAAGTGGACAATCTCTATGTCCTTGAAAACTCTCACACCCTGTCCCACCACTCCCGAATTCTCCATCCTGGGATGAAGGCCAAACGCTATTATGAATATTGCTACCTCAACTAAAACAATTGTTACTATGTATCTGGCACTTTATATACATTATTTTAATTTAATATTTCCTATAACCCAGAAATGGCACCTTGCTGGCCGAGGCTCAGAAAATATTAAGTAACTTGGCCAAAATCAAATGAGTAAAAAGAGGCAATAGCCAGATTTAATCCCACATCCAAGACTCATGTTGTGCCTTCTATAATTCCCTAAAGTTGGGCAGAGACACAGTGAGGGAACTGCGGCTGTCTGGACATAGGACCAGAGGTCCAGCGGTATGCCCGTCCCTTCCGAGAAGAATTTCTGTGTGCTTCTCTCCAGCTCTCTAGCATTAAGGAGAGGTGCTAATCACCTAGTTAAACATATTTTATGTCGGGCATAAAAATGGTCCTAAAGAGTTAACACCTTTGAGTATTTGTGATCTGTCTTTCAATTGGTATTAAAAATTCATTTTCTAGAACACTGATAGATTTCCGTTTTCCCCCTCCCATGCAACAGAATCTATGTTTTCACAATCCATAATTCAAACCCAATCTTGGAAGAAATGTTAAAATGATAAACATGTTGCTTGTGATATGTGGCTGTTTAATGATGATGCTATTGAGCAAGGAAATTAGACCCATGTCAGATGTGGTTTTGAAGGAGCTACCTGCAGGAGAGAGAGGCTTTCAAAGAGATTTTTCTTCCTGGGAAGAGCATGTTACTTATGTACCTCTCTTCCTGAAGTTTCTTAAAAACACATTGGCCTTTTTGCTTCCCCTCTGACTCATGTTTCAAAAGTGCGCTGGATCTATTTGTTTTAAGATTTCTCTTGCTAAATGGAATCATAATTGATTATTCCTCGAATTTAAGCTTGTGTTATTGTTGTTGTTAACTTTTCATTGTGGTTGTAATGAAAGTATCGGCAGGGGAAAGGGGGTGGTTTCTTAGCATCTGATTTCTGAATGTACTCTCTGGTTTTCTCGTCTTCTAAAAGGCGATGTAAATGGGAAGTCTTCGTGTCAAAAAAGAAATAGATGATAAGTGGCTTAAATTCATCTTTGTGTTCAGAAAAATGAATTCATGGACCTATGCCTAAGAAAAATTTCCATACCAACAGCCAGGCTTTCTAGATTTGTTCTTTAGTATTTTTTTTTATTTTATTATTATTATTAATTATTATTATTATTATTATTATTATTTTGCTTTTTCTCTTGATCATATAGCCTTGGTACTTTTAAATGTGGTTGAAGGACCAACATCATCATCATCACCTGGGAGCCTCTCAGAAATGCAGAATCTACGCTCCATCCTAGAATGACTGAATCAAGATCCGCACAATGAGGGAGAGGCCCATCAATTCATATGCAATTAAAATTGGAAAATCACTGACTAGACAGTCCCTTGTTCAAGGACATATTACTAGTCATGGTGTCAGCCTTAGACTTCCTCCTGTTGAAAGAGGACGTGGGATATAAGGTCCCTTTCAGTTAAGTCCTGAAGTTATTGACTTAATAACTTCTAAGTACCTTTTCCGCACCAGGCTCTATACAAGGCATCGGAGGCATCCTTCAAATGTGGTCCCTGTCCCTATGTGATTTTCCATGCACAGGAAACAGACAATAGAGCAGCATTCTTTAATAGAGTACTCTGCTCTGTTCTATATATGGGAGCCAGTAGCCATATCTAGCTATTGAGCGCTTGAAATGTGGCTAGCGCAACTGAGGCACTGTGTTTTCATTCTCTTTGATTTCCATTCATTTAAATAGCCCTGCGTAGCTAATGACCACCATTTGGATAATATGAACAGAACCTGTGAGAACACTGAGGAGAGAGGAGGGTGAAAAGTCACTCAGTGGTACCAGCCAATGCCAAACCTCCATATATCTAGGTTGATCCTAGATTTGCAGCCAAATTCGGAATGACACAGAGAGGACTCACGACTCAGCGACCATCCCTTTCGGAGGTTTAAAGTACATCACATTCCCTTTCCTGCCTTATCTCTCACTTCCAGCCGTCTCTGTTTTCAGAGTTGGAACCATCCTTGCTTTCTCATGTACAAGCTTCTTAATAGGGCCATTTTCCTTCTTCTGCCTAACAAATTCCTTTTCATCCTTTAAGATCAAATTCAAAGCCTATCTTGCAATTTCTGGTCTATGTCACTTCCAATTGGCGCTGTTCCCACTGTGCCCTAATTATCTCTACTCGGGTAGGAGGCAGGAGGTTGTAAGGAAGGCCGAGAAGGTGTGTGGTTGGTGAGTGGAAGCGTAGGACCTAGAGTCTACAGATCTGGGTTGAATCCCAGTCTAGCTGTGTAACGTGAGCAAGCTTTTCTAACCTCACCAAGCTTTAAGCTTCCACATCTGTTCTATGGAGGTAAAAAAAAAAAGTTTATGTTCATAAGGTGATTATCAAATGACTATCTACATCTAACTCTCTTGGCTCAGTGGCTAGTACGTTGTGAGCTCTCAAAAATATTTATTTGTACTTATTTATTTCTATCAGTATATCCTCGATATTGCTATATTATTAATGCCTAATTGTAACTATGTGATATGAGCACCCCTAAAAATCTCTTGAGGACTCCCTTCTATGTAACAAAATGTGTGGCAAAAGTAGGCTTTAATGAGTTTAATGAGTGCATGAATATGTGGATATATGAATGGTTAGATAAATAAATGCTTGATCAATCAAGAAATGTGCAATAAAAATAGCAATTTCTCTCAGGACCAACAGCATTTGAAAGGGACCATCATATGGAAAAGTGGTCCATGCCTAATTCTAAAGCTCTATCCTAAATGCCTACCCTCACCTATTGCCTGATGAAAAGAACAGAAGTTACAATAATAAATGCTTCTTCAATAAAGAGAATAAGAAAATGTTGGGGAAAAAAAATGATAGAAAAAATTTAAAAGAACATAGTTTCATCATCCACACAAAACTACTGACTATTGAAGTATTTCCTTCCACACTTGTGTGTGTGTGTGCGTGTGTGTGTAATCTGTGATTATATTATATTTCTAACTTGACTGCATGTTTTTTAAATTAAGACCATTCTGATACACAACTCTGAGCAGGTGACCGTTTGGAGCAACTGGAGCTCTCATACACTGCTGGGAGAAATAAAAATTAGCACAATCGTATGGAAAACTGTTTGGTGGTCTCTGAGAGAGCCGATTAATGTATCCGATGATCCAGCAATTCTACTTCTAGTTATGTACCCAGTAGAAATGTGCACATATGATCACCAAAGTTGTCTACTCAAGAATAATCATAGCAGCACTCTACATAATGGATAAGCCTGGAAACAACCCAAATACATTATCAACAGTAGAATGGATAAATAATGGTAGTATATTAACACAATGGAATGGGGATGGGGAGACTACAACTGGGAAGAACCACGTGGATGAATCCTATAAACAAAACATTCAGTGAAAGAAGCCAGGGAATATGTCAAGTTCAAACACAGGCAAAACTGATCTAAAGTGTTAGAAGTGGTTATCTTGGGGAAGCGATGACCGGAATGGGGCACGCGGGGGGCTCCTGGGGTGCTGGGAATGTTTGCCTTTTCCCATCCAGGTACTGGTCACATAGGTGCTTTCATTTTGTGAAAGTTCATTGAACTGTGTGCTTATGATTTATACCCTTTTCTCTGTGTTATATTTCAATAAAACCACTTGAAAAAAAACTTGTCATAACATTTTTGTAAACTCCTTTTGTAAACTCATGTTAATAGCTGCAAAATGCTCCATCTAGTCGATGTACCTAGACTGATCTAACTTCTTTTCCATTGTTTGACAGACACCTTTTTGTTCTAGATTTTTTTACCCTTATCAATAATGCTTTGATGACTATCATTGTATGTGCTTGGAAATGTGGGGAAAGGTTTTTTTCCTTAGGATTAATCCAAAGAAGTGAAATTAAGGGTTTGGGGGCTCTTGATATTATTCCATATGGCACATAAAGGGCTGCTTTGGTTGTCATTCTTGCTGCTGTTTTATTTGTTTGCACAAAGTAAGTTCATGTCGTCAGCGTTCTGAGCAATTTAGACTTTCAAAAGTATTGAAAGATGAGCATGAATATTTGCTCATACCCCCACCAACTGTGGGCCCTCTCAAGAGAAAAAAAAAATTTTTTTTTTCTGAGGAAAAACATTCTAAGTGAGAATGTCTAAGTGAGAATGGTTCTCACTTTGAATTCTGTTTCCTCGGGGATGGCTTTTCCAACATCAGGCAAGAATGAGCCTATTTTTTGGGACTCAATTTCCCAACCCAAGGAAAAGCCCAACGCAGTCTGGTAAGTGCACAGGGTGCTGAGAAATATAGATTCCCACGCAGAACACAGGCAATTTCATGCACAAAATGGATATTTTGCTCTGTTTGCTGAGCTGAAATCAAGGTGCACGCTGGAGGCCTGACAGCTCTTTAGCTGTAACAGCACAAACGTGCTGTTACAAGACTTGAAAACGGTTTTGAAAGATTTGCTTAGTTTTCCAAAAAGAATTGTCAGCTTCCAGCTAGCGTGAGGCCAGCTACTAAGGTGGGGAAGGAACCAAAGAGATAAATAAGCTTACAAATCCAAATATATTCTTAATGTTAATGCCAGGTGGATTCAGGGAGCACAGAGCCAGACTTATATCGATGCTAAAACACCCCGAGAATCATGGGAAATCTGACAAGTCGAGGCTTAAAACCAGAAATAGCGGGAATTGATTCAAGACACTCATTCCCACTTCCAGTTCACCCTAAGAAGAGCTTAGAAACCTAAGCTCTTGATCAGGGTTGGAGGACAGAGACAAATGTTCCAGTTGTTCTCCTTAAAAGTGGGAAAAATAGAGCAAAAATCTTTGGAATACTTGAGGCAACTCATTTTTATTTTTGGTTTTAGCAAGGAGATAAAGTTTATTTTCTGGGCGCCCTTTGGTTTTATAAGAGGTGACAGAGGGGATCATTCTGCCCTGTAAATTTCACTCTGGTCAGAGTGAGCTCACTCAATAAACATGGTTAATATCTGACCAAAATCGCTTGGTCACTGCCATGGACACCAACAGCAAAAGAAGGAGTCGGTGAATCCCACTTAAATAACCTTTTATCATGAATTAGTTTTTACTGTGAATAAGATGATGGACCAAGTCAAAGAGCTGGTTCCGAAGACAGAAAGAATCACCTGGCTATTGCTTTGGTGGTCTAGCTAGATAAAAGGCGGTGGCCTCGGAGTGGTGTGTTGGGGCAGGAGGGGCAGGGGAATGAGTTCGGGGACCTCCGAGGAGGTGGTGCGGGGTCCCTGGCCTGGAGGAGATTCAAGCTCTATGGAAACTCTCTACCCCTTTCCCCACAGTGTGTGGAAATTGCACACCTATCAAAATCGCTCAATTGCTTTTCCCATAAGTCAAATTAAAAGTCGGTGTTTCATACTTGCAAAAGCAACTGTACGAGAATATACATGTAAATATACTATAAATGCTTTTTGCAGCTGTAATAACTAAAGCTAGCAGGAAACAAACTATATGTCCATCAATAGGGGAATGAAAAAATAAGTGAAAGGATCCCCATGTAATAGGGTTGCTGTGGCCATTGAAAAGGCTGAGGCAGGTCCACTGACGTGACAGAATGCCCGTATGTTACTGAGACAGGCTGAGGCAGGTCCCTGACGTGACAGAATGCCCGTATGTTACTGAGACGAGCAAAATGACAGAGGTGTACACACTCATTAAGCATCACTCCTGCAAAGGAAGTGGAAACTTTCTCTTAATTTACACACTTCCATGCCATCATTTCTTTTCAAACCAAGTAAATAATATTCTTCTAAGAAAAAATACGGAGAAAGTAATTTTCGGGATTCTTGCGGTTTTTGTTTGTCTGTTTTTCCAAAATGCAAGTAGTTGTTTTGGTGAGCAATTTAAAATGGACTTCTTTTGTATTAAGCTGTGGCCCTAACTCTGGGGGCTCATTCCTCTTTAGAAACAGGGTTTTTGTTTGGTTTTCTGTGGTTCTACCAATACATGGACCTCAATTACCACTACATTTTTCCTTTTCCTACATTCTCTTATGTGTTCTTTGCAGCCCTGCCTGACAGGCGGGTGGTGCGAGTAGGCCCAGAGATGTCTTGCTCAATATCAAATTGCTGGAAGCAACTGAACTAACCCTCCAGTTAACACTGTCTGACCCTAAATGCCAAGACCGGCAATTGCCCAGAGCTTTTCCCATCCGTTTGTATCTCTAAAATGGAGGTCACAGAACCATGCTCTGACTGGTTGGACAAATTGCTAGCCGTTCATTTTCTCTTAAGAGTACAAGCTCAAAAACCACATTCTCTGGTTTCAAACCACTCAGCTTAGGAAAAGTTGTTCAACATTTCTGCTCTTCAGTTATAAAACAGGGATAAGAATTACGCTTCCCTCTCTGGGTTATGGTGGAATTAAATGAACTAGTATTTGTCGAGCACGGAGATGGTTTCTGGCATGTAGTAAGAACGTAATAAATGCTAGCTGTTATTAATAGTAAACTCATTTTGTAAGCTTTGGCATATCAGATGCCTCGGTTTCCTCATCTATAAAGCGGGGTGCTAACGCCAATTTCTCAGGGAGTTTATGACGATTAAATGAGATAATGTATGTAAAGTGCCATCTATCAGATAGACGCTTAAGAAATGTCAGCCGGTTTTCCTATCTGACTTTCTACTTACAGGATGGCTCCCATTGATGGTGTAGTAATGATATTTCTGCGAACTAGTTGCTGGCATTTATGAGGAGAGGATGCTCACATTGGCCAACAGCGACTTGGAGAATTATTTATGAGTCAGATAAACAGAGCAACAAAGAAAGGGGCCCAGAAGCACAGAGGGTGAGGAGGAAGAGGGCATTCAGAGAGCATTCTAGAAGGCCCTGGAAAACCATGAGAGCAGATTGATGGGGAAAGCCAGTTGGCATTTCACAGCCTGAAGAAAACCCTCTCGAACCTGGTGGAAGAAACTTTGCTAATCCAATTGTGTAACCACACAGAAAAAAACAGGCATGTTTTTTTGCAGGGAACAATGAATATGCTCCCTCACCACTAGGAAAGGCTGTGCTGGGTAAGAAACGCATTAGGGAAAATTAGAAGTCCCTCAGCCATAGCTGTGTACAAATTAGAGCTTTCAGCATGGAGTTCTCCGTGTGCTCTCAGTCTTAGGGAAGGAAATAAGACAACACGTGCAAGGGGTAAAAATTCATCCAGTTCCTAAGTGAAAATACAATCTGGGACAATTGTTCCCCATTTCAACTACATTTGCCTTGACTGAAGTCAGTGATTACTGTGATATTTGGATTTTTCTAAAATTGTTGATTTCATTATTCTCCGACATTTAGCTTTTTTCTCCTCCCTCCATCCTTCTGGTATTTTTTGACATTGCATATACAACTATATTTCAGAGACGGCACACTTATCCCTTTTGTATTTTTCCTTTTGAAATGGCAATATAGCATGATAGGTAAAAGTGTGAAGCTGGAGCTGCACTTACTGGGTTAGATTCCTGGCTCTATCCTGTACTGGCTGTGTGACGCTGGACAAGTACCTCACCTCTCTGCGTGTCTGTTTTCTCATCTGTAAAATGATAACAATGGTATTTCCCTCCTGGGTTTATTGTTGAGGATCAAACAAGATCGTGTCTGATATGTGCTCAGCAATGTACTTGACACATTGCAAATGCTCAATATATGATAATTTTTTATCATTGTGATTTTATCATTATTATATGACCCTAACAATCCTCTTGTGAGTGGGGAGTTCCTTACTTATACTATCAGCTCTGCAATTAATTTGGCTATTTTCATTTGCAGTCTGAGTATGAGTCTAGTGAGATTTTGTTACTCTTTTAGTTTCTCCATCTGTAAAATGGAGATAATAATACCTTGCAAAAGTGTCAAGAGGATTAAATGAGGTAATGTCTGTGGAATGCCTGGCCCGAAGTAAATACTCAGCGAATGATAGTGTCATTATTTCCTTCTTTCTAAAATACTCAGCATTTTACTCTTAGGTGAGAACATCTAATTTAGAAGTGCTTTTATTTTAGTTTGTTTTTATATACTTTTACAACTGGTGAATTCAAAAAACTTGATTACTTCAATACTGTAAAAAGCCTGTTAGGTGATCAGGATGAATTCGGAAGCAAATGTATATTTTGATGCTGTAATTTGTAATGCATGTCTACAGGTAGTTGCAGTTTTTATTATCTTAAAAATCTTATTTATCTCATTTTACTTATAAGCTGAAATTTGCCTCTAGTATAGCTACTTGAAAGAGAATACACACACACACACACACACACACACACACACACACACACACCCCTCCATACAGGAGAAACTTTAGTATTCCTGTTTTTTGTTTTGTTTTTGTTTTTGTTTTTTTGCTGAAACTTCAGCACCTTAACTGTGCTTTGTCAGGTGCTCAATAAAAGTTTGTTTGTGAAATAAACAACCTGTGAAATTCGCTTGTATTATGTCAAGCTCCCGTCTCCCCATTTTTCTGGCCCTTGCAGTTCCATGTGATTGAGGAGTGGTGTATCTCCTGCAGACAAGTGTGTTTTATCTTTGTTAAGGGCATGTGACTGACAGTCCGGAATTGGGGGACCTAGTCATAGTTCTGCTGTGTGACCTTGGGGAAGTCGCTTCCCCTCTCAGAATTTACATTTCCTCATCTGAAAAATGAGGGGCTGGATTAGATGACTCTTTGCACCTCCTCCTTTATGCTGCCGATGGAGAGTGGATAGGGTGACATAATAGGGATTCAGAAGCAGCCTTTATTTGGGAGCTGGGGGAAGAGGAGGGTGAGACAGACCTCTGTGTGAAACCCGCTCGTGCAGTTGCCAGCTGTGCAAATGAGCACAAGCTTCCTGACCTCTTCAAACCTCAGTCATCCTCATCTGTACAACAGGAAGAAGCAGACTGTCTTCAAAGAGTTGTTGCAAAGATGAAAAGAAATATTGAACCTCAGGAACTTAGAGCGGGCTCTGGCAGGAACGGGGAATTCAATAAATGGCGCTTATCATTATGTGTGTCTCTGCTTCTTTCTTGGCCAGATCCCGCTGTATTGAAGGTAACAGTCACAGTTCTTTTCTTCAATCCTGTCCTGAGCTAATTAAGAGCAACCTTTAGGAGGGACAATGCTGATAAAGCCAATAATATGAATTCGGTGATTTTGGAATGTGCAATTAGGTCACTCGCCGCACACTGGCCCTTCTCCACGTGCTGCAGAGATGCAGCATTTGATACCAGCATGGAGATCAGTTCCTTCCTCTCTCAAAGCTGGTTTTATTGATCTCCTATTCTAATGGGGGCAGGGGAGAAAGGAGAAGTGGGGAAACATTAGCAAAGGAGGAGGTTGGGGCCCCTTGATTTTGTCTCACTCACAGACATGGTGGCTGTAAAAAGGTTGGGAAAGAATCCAGGATTAACTCAAGCTCTTGGCATTTTGATCCCTTCTTTTCCAACCAGTTTCAAGCAGGTAGCCATTTTTATTCTCCATTTATCTTACTTGGCCAGGGGTCACGTCTGTTTGCAGGGCAAAGATTAGAGAAGTGGTAGACACGTGGCTGATATCGCTGGTCATAAATGAGAATGAACTTCAGGTCTGGTGTAATTAAAAATGTATCAACTCACATTTTATTCCCCTTTAAACGTTTACAATCATCCTTCGAAATCCTTCTTGAACCGCAATTCAACGTGCTTTTTAGTCATCTTTACTGATAAGAAAAGGGAAGGAAACAGATGATCAAATAGAAGACACCCCCTTCCATGCAAAGCCAAACCCATATCAGGGAGGGCGGCACTGAAGCTTTTCCTTGGCGTCTGCAGGGCCACTGGGAGGAGGAAGATGTCACCAGTCAATTTCGTATCTACCTCTGCAGTTATCAGGCTGTGAGTCAGGGTTCTGCTAACTCCGACATCACAGGCCTAGTGCAGGAAGTGGGCAAAACCCACAAAGCAGGCCTAGGTCAACTTCACACAGGTCAACTTCAGCGCCGGAGTCAGGCTGCCACCACCACCAATGGAGACCCAGCTTTTGCTCCAGTGCCAGAGAACGTTCAGCTCAGCTTGGGACTGTCAGTCCATTTGCCTGCAAACGCCACCACTGTGTGCTCTTCGGGGTCTGAACAAGCAGACGCGCTCGGTGTGTGGCCACCTCTTTGCCAGTGTGAAGGACTGTCAGAGCTCCAGCAAAGGGAACTCTTCTATTCCAGGGGTAGGGCAGGGGTGGGGGAACGAGAACCAGCCAGGCACTAGGCTCTCTCTTAGCTACTCTGAATATATCGTTTCACTCAATCTCTGTCACAGTGCTGTGCATGGGATTATTTCCTCCACTTGACAGATGAGGAGACTGAGGCTTCTGGAACGACTGACTCCAGGTCTGGTTCACAAGGGGGAGGAGCCCTGCTCTGCCCTCTGCTCAGCCTCTAGCCGCTCTCCCTTCACAGTGGTCACGTGGGGGCGGGTGGACTGGGCTTGCTGTTGGTTTTGTTTCTGAACAATCTGAACGACTCCCCAGGGGTGAACTCTGGAGGGAGGTCCTCCTCCCCACGGCTTCCAGAGTCAATGACCATCTTGAGCAGTGGCTCTGGCCCTGCAAGGGAATTCCATGCCTTCCCTTTCTAAGGGATTGTACTGGATAGCGTGACAAAGTTGCTTCTTCCTGCTGGTGAAAGTACATGGCATTGAAGTGGTTACCAACCATTGTGTTCAACCAGACTATTTACAAGTAATAACCGGGTATCTGTTTCCTGTCATCTCCATCATATATCTTAAGGCAGAGAGATTGGAAGCCCATTACGGTCTGATATCTAATCAATACACACCGTATTCCTACAGCAGGAAGTAAAAGAATAGGCCCTTGGGAACCAGAGTTCAAATTACTCTACTGTCGATTCCAGATAGCGGCTAATGATAGGCTGTGCTTGCAGTGGGGGGATGGGCCGGGGGGAGGGGTGGGAAGGGGAAGAAGCGACCAGAGTTTAATGGGATAGTTAATTCAAAGATCAGATATGTATTCACATTTGTCTCATTTTAAAACTACAGGTAGTCCCTCTGATAAAGGAAAGATGGCCATGTTCATGTCATAGGTTCCCTTTCTGCCTTCAAAAGCATTTGCTTTCCTTTGTGCAGTGCTAAAATGTATATATTTGAGACATATACGTGCATTATACATAATTTTTATATGTTTGAGTATGAATTATATACCTGCATATGCTTTCCTCTAATGCCAAAAGGAGGCTAAAGGCACTTAAACATTCATTTGTTTTTTCAGTGAATATTTACTGAATGCCTATGTATCTAGGTATATCGTGCTGGCTACCCCCTGCAGCTTCGAGCAAAGTCCTGCGCGGCAGACTTTGGTAAGTTCCTCATGTAACTTACACGTTAATGGGGAAGACGTAATTGCTTGATTGGTGTCTAAGTCATGTTAGGATGACCAAACAGGGTGTAGATAGAGTTGTTCTTCAGTGAAAAAGAAATAGAGTTGGAGTTACTAAGTTCTGTTTTTCTCCTACCTTCTAGCTTTGTGACCCTTTGAAAGCTAACTTGAATTCTCTGAGCCTCAAAATACTCATAAAATAGAAATAATACTCACGTCTTGGGTTATTGTAAGGATAAAATCAAGTAAGAAACATGAATGTTTTCATCTCAGCACATGGCCTATAGTCATTCCTCAAGAAAGGCCAGTTGCCGTTCATTTTCATGCAGCCAGGGAGTATCCCCACCCTGTGCGAGCCTGGAAAGAAATCTGGGTATGAAGCTCTCCTGCCTCATTCACAACGCCCCTGCTCCACTCCACTCCGGGCTGGGGGCTCTGCACACCACATTTCAGCCAGCAGCTGGCTCCACATTGGGTTCAGCAATAGGGGGCGCTAGAGGCAGACCGCAAGGCAGTGGAGGGAGAAGGGATTTGCTACCTTCTCTTGGCTTGCTGTTTCTCCCAGCCTCACTTCACCTTGGCAATGGTACTTCCTCCCTGCAGCAGCTGTTGACTCCAGTCTCTAGCGTTTGGTGAACTCCCGGAAGTAGTTTTATTGTGCCCCTCAGAGGCATGCCACCAACAGGCAATGCTGCTTTCCCAGACTTCTGAGTCTCAGCTCCGAGGGTCCCTTCCCTGAGCCACAAGTTGGGAGTCAAACTGCTCCTCAGAATTAGATACCAGGCTTCTCCCCTGAGCTCCTAGATCCTGAAATTCTCAATATCTACCCTTTGTTCCCAGCCCTGGATGTGGTAGCCTCCTCATACAGTTATTATTGCTGTGTGACCTCAATGTTCCCATTTTTGCCTGTTAAGTCTTCCAGTGCCTGTGTAAACAAGTTCTTTTATTGAATTCTTTAGCTAAAACACCTAGTGTGGTTTGTAAGTTTTCCTGACCAGACACTAGGCTGATACAAGGATCAAAGGTGGTCATTGCTTCTTAAAGGAATTTCATGGTTTTCTCTTATTCAATCCTAGAGCAGCTTGCTTCTTCCCAGAGGACTCAAACACAAAAGCAATAACAATAAACACACACGCGCACACACACACGTGTCTGTGTCAGTATCTCATAGTCTCTCAAATTCAGGTTCATATAAGAGCCAGATTAGAAACTTCATCCACCCTGCTGTCTTCCTGGCCCTTTCAAGAAACCCAAATTCCTCACTGAAATAATTGACAAAACAAAATTTCTGGGCTAATTTGTGGTCTCCGCGTCGGGGAACTTTCCATTAGAAATTCTGAGTCTTAGCTCTACTGGCCAAAAATGCCTTGCTATATTAATACATTACAGAAATTATAAAGACTATATTTGGACTCACAAGTGAGTATTCCCTCCCGTATGTGAGGTTTTACATTGTCTTTAAAATGGAACAAAACACCTTAATACATATTACAGAGCCTGGCACATAACATCTATTAAAATATGAAACTTCATTCAGCCCTATTAAAACCTCAAGGTGGTAGGTATTTGGTTTCTTTTCTTTAATTCCTTTAATTTAGCCAAGATAGAATTTGAGCTGAGAATTTGTGGGTCTCCCATCAATGCCTCCTCCACCATGATATGCAGGACTGACGGTGTCCGTCCAATGGCATCACCTGCTGCTCCCCAACAGTCACACTCAGCACCTAACCTTCCAGGCCATTTTCAATGTTCTCGTCTTCCTCTCGGCCTTACTTTGTGTGGTGCGTTTCCCTGGGATTGCCTTTTCCTTCTCTGGCCCTTACCCATACTCACCCATCATCCAGTAAGTACCAAAGGGCAGCCTCTAACTGGAATCTTGCAGGTTCTGACTTTAAGTTCAGATTTTAGTTGAAACTATTCCAGGTTTATGTATGTGTCTTCCCTATTCTCTAGGAACCCAATTCCATTAAGGAAAGCATCTGGGCCTAGATTCTCTTTTGTCCTCAAAGAGCTGAGCACAACATTTCAATCTGTTGAGTGTTTCTTTGACTTCTTTCAGAAGTCAGAACGGGAAAAAATAAAATCGAAATGATATCTCCTGATGGAATAACTCTGGGTTCATCTCCGAGAGCTCCAAGGACCACTGTTTCCTTCTTTGTTTTGGCTGTCAGTAAGTGCACAGATAAGTTTTATATTCAATTTCCAAAGCTTCCCTTAGTCTAGGTTTTCTGATAAAATTACTTTGCTTCCTTTCCACGCCTCTCCCATTGTTGCCCACTTAACCCATATACTCGCCACCTATTTCATCTCCTGTATCTTGGACTTTTACCTCCATCTTGATAATTTTATTGTTTTATTTAATCTATGTTTATTGTAAGCCCCCAAATATTTTGGAAACAAGTATGAAGAGAAACTGCCAAGCCCAAGACTGGATACATGAAAAGATAATCTGCATGTGCATGTTAATTCATGTACATATAATTATTTTGCAGATGAGACCTTTTTACTTTAGAATTATTTCCTCAGCATCTAATTACTTTAAATGAAGTTTAATTTTACAACATAAAGTTTCTAAATTTCCATCATGAAACATTAGGAAAAGTTTTTAAAAGTGCAAAAAAGAAAAATACGCTGTATAGTCCTAGCATCTAAAGACAACCACAATTAAGACCTATAAGATCTTTTCATACTGTGTTTTGTACAGCTGGCATAATAACAATAATGTGCGCATGCACATGTATATTCTTCTTTTCACTATTAAAAAATACCTTCCTATAATTTTGCAAAATGTTCATAGTTTATGATTAAAAATATTAGTTGCCAGAAAAACACAGGAACAAAGAATAATAACTCCAGATTTATGTTTCTGATTAATGTGAAATAACAAAGACCAGATTTATCCTCTCACCTTAAACAACTAACTCCAGACATAACAAGAAAAGAAAAAAAAAAAAAAAAAGAACAGAAGGATTAAATATAAAACAAATAGAAAGATGATAAATTAAAACTTAACTACATCATTAATTACATTAAATGTAAATGGTCTAACACTTCTATCAAAACTCAGAAATTGTCATGTATAAAAAAGCAAGACCCAATGTTTTAGGTAGGGTTCTCCAGAGAAACAGAACCAGCAGAAAGATTTACTTTAAAGAATTAGTTCATGTGATTGCAAGGGCTGGCAAGTCTAAAATCTGCAAGGCAGAGCTACAGGCTACAGACACAGGAAAGAAATGACATTACAATCCTGAGTCTAAAGGAAATCTGGGGCAGAATTATTGTTTACTTGGGGACCTCAGTCTTTTAGGCCTTCAGTTGATTGGATGTGGTTCACCCACATTAGGTAGGATAATGTGATTTGCTCAAAGTCTATTGATTTAAATGTTAACCTCACATAAAAATTACTTTCACAACAACATCTAGACTGGTGTTTGACCAAACAACTGGTACCGTAGCCTAGCCAAGAAGACACATAAAATTAACTATCACACTAAATTATGTGCTTCTATAAGAAACCCACTCTAAACACAAAAACACAGACAGGTTAATGCAAAAAGCTGGTAAAAGATATACCTAGCAAACATAAACCAAAAGAATGCTTAAGAGGCTATATTAACACCAGAAAAAGTAGACTTCAGAACAAGGAATATTACCAAAGACAAAGAAGAATACCTCTCATGGTCAAGAGGTCGATTCATCAAGAAGACATAACAGTCCTAAATGTAGGTATACCTAACAGAGAGCTTCAAATTACACAAAGCAAAATATGACGAAACTGAAATGAGGAATTGACAAACCCACAATATTTGGAGACTTCAAGACTCCTATGTCAGTAAATGATAGAATGGGTTGACAGAAAATCAGTAAGAATGCAGAAGATTCATACAACACTATCAACCAATTTGACCTATTTGACATTTATAGGACACTCCATCCATTAACAACATAATACACATTCTTTTTCAGTGCACATGGAATAGTCACACAGATAAATTATCTGCTGGGCCATAAAACAGAATTCAATTAATTTAATATAGTTGAAATCATGTAAAATAGGTTCTTTGACTAAAATGGAATTCAACTAATAATCGATAACAGAAAAATATGTAGAAAATCCCCAGATATTTGAAAATTAAACTAAAAACTTAACTCATTGACTAAAGAAGAAATCATAAGAAAAACTGGATAATATTTTGAAATAAATGAAAATAAATATATGAGATATCAAAATCTATGAGGTGCAGCTTAAGCAGTACTGAGAGGGAAAATTATACCATTAAAAACCAACCTTAGGAAAAAAAGAAAGGCCTTCATTCAATGATCTTAGTTTCCACCTTAATAAATTAAAAGAAAAGCAAATTAAAACAATGGCGGCTGAAACTAAGAAACAATAAAGATAAGAGTAATCATAAAGAGAATAACAGAGAAAATTAATGAAACAAGCAGGTTCTTAGAAAAGATCTATGATTGGCAAACCTTTAGCCAAACTGAAACACGCGCACGCGCACACACACACGCGCGCACAAACACACACACACACACAAGAGAGAAGGGGAGAAAAAAGGAGACACAAATTACTAATATCAAGTATCAAAAAAGAGATTGTAATAGATATTGCAGATATGAAAAGAACAAGGGATTATTATGAACAATTTTGTTTAAATACAATCAATAACAGATATAATCAGCAAATCCCTTAAGACACAAAGTTCCTTCAAGAATAAATAGACAACTAGTATAGCACTATATCTATTAAAGCAATTGTATTTTTAGTTTAGAACACCAAAATAATAAAGAATGAAAAATAGTGATACACTGAATTTTATCAGTTAAATTTTTTGTTGTTAAAAAAAAAAAAAACCACTAAGACTGGGAGAAAACATTTGTAAAACAAATATCTGATAAAAGAATTACAAGCAGAATATCAAAATAGGTCCTACAACTCAACAAAAAGAAGACAAAACAAATTGGCACAATATTTGAAAGGACAGTGTCCCAAAGAAGAGAGATAAAAATGGCAAATATTCACCTGAAAATAGACTCGACATCATTTGTTACTACGAAAATGCACACTAAAACCACAAGAGATACAACTATACAGTCACTGAATGGCTGAAATTTAAAAACCAGATGAAACTAAATATTGGTGAAAATGTGGAGTAACTGGAACTTTCATACATTGCTGGTGGGAATGTGACATAGCGCAGCCACTTTGGAGAATCATTTGGTAAGTTTTTATAAAGTTAAATACACATTTATCTTACAACCCAGGAATCCCACTCCTAGATAGCTATCAAAATTAAATGAAAATATATGTTTACACAAAGACAGTATTGTAATGCTCATAGAAGCTTTATTTAATACAGCCCATAATTAGAAACAACTCAAATGACCATCTACTGCTTAACAGATAGATTCTGATATATCCATGCAATGGAATATTAATCAACAATAAAAGAGAACAAATTACTGATTACTGGTTGAATCGCCAAAGCATTATGCTAGGTGAAGGTGTTAAAACTCGAAGACTATATACAGTAGGATTCTATTTACATAAAATTCTAGATACAGCAAAATTAAAGTCATGGAAAGTAAATCAGCAGTTTTCAGGGGCTGGGATAGGAGGAGAGATGAGGGAACTTTATGGGATGGCAATGTCCTATATCTTAATTATAGAAATGATTATACAACTGGATACATTTATCAAAAGTTAATTATGGGAGGTGAACACACAGTGTAAATATATATATATATATACACACACTGAGCACACAGAGTAGATATATATATATATATATACACACACACACATATGGGATATATATATATATATATATATATGCCTTATTGTTAAAATGTACAGCTGAAACTTATTGGATTTCGTTAACCAATGTCACCATAAAAAAATTAATTTTTAAAAATTGGTGAATTTTATTTTATGTAAATTTTACATCAATAACATTGATTATAGAAGTACTGGTTGTCTTTACATATAAAAATATATAAAGAAAAATAAATCTCACTATCTAATAACATTCAGTCATTACGGAAAATGTACGTTGTACAATTAATGTCTATCCCATGCACAATTCTGAATTTTCTAGCAAAAATAGCATATTTTGTATAAAAAATGTATATGCGAGTGACATATAGTCACTCGCATATACATAAAATAACTTTATTTAATCTTTCATCAAGTTAATGGGGAGGCAAATTTTATTTAATCACTTCCTAGTTATTATAAAGTTATTTTCCGTATATCCCCATCATAAATGATGTGATAAACATCTTTGCACATAAATGGTTTTTTTCAACATTTCAGAGCCTCAATTTCATTTTAACATTAATGAAAAAATGGTCTTTATAGGGCTTTGTATAACATAGAGCCTTTTTTCTAGGAAGATATGGTCCAAGAGAGGCAGTTGCCTGAGCCACAGAATCAGCCGCGTAATAAATTGATTATAGAACAACTGCGGTCTCTCTCCGTGCTGTAGACTCCTATTGCCTATATGAAAATGTTACTAGCTAGCACTTAGGAAGAACTGATATGTGTCAGAAATATTTCTAATCTAATCATAGGTGTTAACTCACCTAATCTTTACATCAACTTATGAGATAGATACTATCATTTTCTCAATTTTATATCTGAGGCAACTGAGACACAGAGAGGTTGAGTGACTTGCTCTAGGTAACACAGCTAGTGAGTGGCAGAACTGGGATTTGGGCTCATTCCTACTTCCGCCCAGCTGCCTCTTGAAATGTGTTAGAAATTCCACTAGGTAACTTGAACCTGGAGGCATTTTTAGAGGAAAATGATCCTCCCACCAACTTTTTCTTCTTGCTTTTTCTTTCCCTTTCCTTGGGCATTAGAGAAAGTTTCCACTTTACCCAGAAGACTTGGCAACAATGGGTTAAAATATAACAAGAGCTTAAATAATCAAAAGAATAATGTGTTACAGTCAAAATTCCACGAAAAAGTGATCAAGCACCAGCGCCTGGTAAATTCCTTCTGTATGGATTTCAAAAATGGGCAGAATTGAAGTGCTGACATAAATACTTTGTGAGTTGAATGCTGACATTTTCCTGCATCGTGGACAAATGATGTAAATCCTCTTTCTGGAACTGGTGCTCTGTTTTGTGTGCACAGCTTAATTCCCAAGTCCCACCCTATGATACATAACTTGTCTGAGAGACCTGTTCCACGAACAGAACTTCTAACCGCTTGCAGTGAAATGAACAGAGGTGTTTTCAAGCGGCTCGTATCTTCACAAACCTCTCATTTCCATCTAGTTCTTCCTTTGATAATCTTATCCACTCCTGTGATTGTGCATGCTTTCCTTTCTCTGCAAAGAAAATGTCCAGCCCAAGTTCTTCCTGGGACCTTCAGATCTTCTGTTAGAAGTCTATAATCACCTTCAATTTTATACAGTCAAAGAAAACTTCTAATTTCCTCGGTCCACCTCTAGCCTGGTTCTCTCCTATCTGCTCTCTTTATAAGGTACCACCATCTA
>NW_006434825.1:1905405-1908291 GCF_000325575.1 Pteropus alecto | reverse complement strand
CCCATCTATACTTTTGCTCAGGAAAAAAAAAAAAAAAAAAAAAAAAAAAAGAAGTAAAGAAGAAAAGGAGAGGAGAGAAGAGAAAAAAAAAAGAGAGAAAAGAAAAAACTCTTGAACCTAACATTTTCCTTTCTTCACATTCAATCAAACATGAACCCCACTGATTAAACTCCAACTTCCATCTCAATCTGACGACTTATTTCCATCTTCCTTAGTATTAATCACCCTTTCCTCTTGCCTATATCTCTGCAGTAGCCCAATGACCATGTCATATGCCATGGCCATTGTTGGATCTCCTACAGATCCATTCTCTCCTGGCGGTCCAAGTGATCTCTTTGAAACACCAATCTGACCATGTCACTCCATGGCTGAAACCCATCTATGGATCCCCACTGTTTGGAAGATAAAATGAAAATCCATAGCAGGGTCTGCTCAAGCCTGTTTGCCCTGGCTTCTGACTTTATCTGCTGCCTCATCTCACTCTCGGCCATACAAATCCATCTCTACTCCTTTGAACACACCAAATTCCTTTCCCTTCCAGGTGACATTCTTTTTTGTTCTTTTTTTTTTTTTGCCTCCTCCATTAGCCAAGTCATATTCATCATTTAGTTCTCAGTTTAGATGCCATTTCTTCAAAAGGATGTTCCCGTACCACTAGCTCTGCCTCTGCCTCCCCTGCCCACATCTCAGCTGAACATATTCATCCTCTTGCGTGTTCCTGTACTTGCTTGCACCTGTCATAGTGGCATCTGTAAAGTCATTTTCACACCTTCTTACTGATGATGGCCTGGCGACTCTGTCAGGAGACTTTAAGTTTCATGGGGCGGGATCTACACCTTACTACATCTCCGAAGCTAACACAGAGCCATTTCATACATGGTGCTCGATAAAGGCCCGTGGAATCCACAAAATCAAAACAGCCTTTCTCTACACAGGCAGAAGTTAGGAACAGGCCTAAAACTCCTACCAGTTTCCATGCTGGCACAGAAGTCAGCATGGCCTCCTGGAATCCATGCCAGGACTGCATATCAGCTCACTTTCCTCTGCAGGGTCACCTCCTTTAAAGATACATTTTGCCTGTTGGTGACACGTTCCCCAGAGCTTCTACTCCCTCAGTAACCCAAACCCTTCTGGGCAGGAGTACTCAAGCCCAACCCTCATAGAAAAACTTAATCCAGAAAAAATAAATAAATAAAGAGAAACCAGAACTAGAAAGCTGCCTTTATTATAGCTAAACTGTTGGCTTAACTTCCTAAAATACCGTTGAATTTTCTTTCTGCATACAGCTGTGTTTATAGAAGGCAATATCATGTATGTAAATAAATTCAGATGCCGCTCGAGTTATTTTAAAACAATCAGTCTAACACTAATCAGCTTACTCAGAGACATAATCTTACCCTAAAAACGTGACAAATCAGTACACAGTGTGCAGAGTAAAATGCATGAAGAGTAATGGGAATATAAACGTTAGAACACTGCCAGTGTCAGAATTTGGGGCTGGCCATTCCAGATGCATCAGAGGAATGACCTTCAACTGCTGCATCACCCACCTCATCCCAGCTTCCTGGAGATAAAAGATGAACATTCTAATTATTATTTAATCATTATGAATACATTTGTTCCCAAATTTCTATGAAAGCCACACCCTTTCCCACCACCATGCTTATGCTGTTTCCTTTGCCAGAAATCTGTAGAGCCTCTTCGTCTGCCAGAAAAACAGCCTCTGCTTCCAGGCCCACCTCGAACAGCCTCTCTTCTGCAGATTATATTGTTATGCCTCCTAATTCTTCTTATACCACCTTACATAATATGGAGAGTAATTGCTACTAATTCCTAAAAGTCATTGAGCATTAACTATGTGTCAGACACTCTCAAAACCACGAAATGCATATTCATTCAATGAGTCCTCATCCTATGAGGTCTTATTATCATTTCATTTTACAGGTGAGGAAACTGAGGCAACGAGCGGTTAAGAGCCTACCAAGCTCACACAGCTAGTAAATGGCTAAACCAGTGATCCAACTGGTTCCCTTCTGACCACAGCTGCTATTTATCAATTGGCCAATACCAGGTTGTATATTATACTTATTTCCAAGTATCTTAATTTGAAGAGAGAAATTTGGTTGTTTTAGATATGTGGAAACAGTCTACGGCCATGCTACTCTGAACAAGCCTGATCCTATCTAATCTCGGAAGCTAAGCAGGCTCGGGCCTGGTTAGTATTTGGATGGGAGACCACCTAGGAAGACCAGGTGTTGTAGGTCTGAAAAATAAAAGAATAAAAAATAGGGGTTGTAAACTGACAAGGTCCTTGCAATCTGTGAGGTCAACCAAGGGTTGCCTTGCCAAAAAAAAAGAAAGAAAGAAAGAAAGAAAAAAAAAAAACAAAAGAAATAGATATGTGGAAACAGAGGCTCAGAGAGACAATGTAATTTGCTATTCTCTTATTTCTCAGATAATAAGGGACAGGGCTGGATCTAAACCTACCTCTCCCCATTTGTCGGCTTTCTTTCTCACACACACACACAAAAAAGTCAGAACCTTAGTCCAATCTCCCTCTGGCTATTTGTGCAAATAACTCCATCTTGAGGGCAACTGCTAGCACATGATAGTTGAGCAACAAAATGCTTTTGTTATTGTTTTATTTTTAATGGGTACCACGTGTGATGCAAAGAAACTCCTGTGGTTTCTCTTGAGGAATTTACAGTCTACACGAGGACAAATGCCCATGCATTAGTAAGAGAGCAAGTGACTACTAAGACTTTTGTGCTCAATAGCCCCACAGGTTTTCAGAAGAGGGAGATTTGAGGGCTAGAGGAGTCTGCGCGGGTCACTGGTGAGAGGGACAGACTGGGATTGCAATCCCAGCTCTCCTTGTTCCTGCTG
>NW_006434825.1:1897043-1905379 GCF_000325575.1 Pteropus alecto | reverse complement strand
CTGAGCCTTTGTTTCCTCATTTATGAGAATAACCTCTTCCTTGTTGTTGTTCTGAATAGGAGTAAATGGGGAAAGTGCCAATGCCTGGCGTTGGGTAGGCACAAATCAATGATGGTCTCTCTCTCTCTCTTTTTTTTTTTCTTTCCTTAAGCTTTTTGCCACTGCCAAGGGCATTCTAAATATTCATGTGTGTTCCCTTGTATGACCCTCAGGAAGCCCATCACTCCCCATGTGGCAGCCTCTTAGAACCTTTTGAAGGTGATTTCATTTTTTATAGGGCAGGTTCACCTGTTTTTTGGAACTTCAGACATGTCAGGGACTCTTCAGAACTAGCCAGGAAGCAGTACTTACTACTCAGTCAATCCTAGTAATCTTCATAGCATGGGCCCGAAAGGATGGGAAGAATATTTATCAAAGCTACTCTCACTATTACCATCACTATTATGGTGCTATTATAATTATTGTTAGTTCTAGTCTTGAATACTATTATGATTCTGAAATTATTACTTTTTCTATTTATACCACTACTAATACTATGACTACTACCATCATACTGTTATAAACCCTCCTCTTCCTACTACTATTTTTACAAATACCACCACCATCCTGCCAGTAATACTGCACCTAGAAGCTATTCGTCCTTTTGTTATGATTACTAGGTACCAAGCATTGTACTAAAACTTTACATGTATGTTTCATTTAACCATCATAAAAGTTCTGTGACATAGGTATTTCTATTGTTCTCATCTGATGGATGAATAAATCAAGGCTTAGAGGCTAAGTGAGGATCCCAAGGCCCAGCCTTGGTGAGCAGCGGGCCTAAGACTCACATCATTTCTCTCAGAGCCCCAGGCCATGCTCTTTCTACATCTCTATGCTGCTTACAGCCATCTCAGTTTGGACAATTTGTTTTTGATTTTCCCCTTTTTCTGTGTTCTTGTGTAGGGAGATGAGAAGTCCACCCAGTGGGGAAGGACAATGACTGGACAGAGAGCTTTGGGGTAAACAGGAAGCTCACACAAAGCAGTCAGCCAGCCAGCCTGGGCAGCTTGTCTCCTGACTTTGGCCTTTGTCATCCTCCTCACATCCCCTTGAATGAGCAGTTCCACACCTGAGATAATCTGTGCAATGACATTTCCAGGTAGGTTTTTGCTGTCACTTGGATAACCAGGAAGAGAACCATAGACTGGGCTCATACACAGATCAAAGAAGATGGGTAATAAACATCATGCAAAATCTTTGTTGCTTGAGTCCTCTTTGCCCATCTTCCTATCCATACACCCTGCATTGAACAGACTTGTCCTGTATATTCATGAAAAAAAAAAAAAGGACTTTACTGTTCCACCTTAATTTCGCAGCACAACTAATGAATGCATCTGTTCATGCACTCAGTTAAACAACTGCTTCTTCCCTAAATATGTAGAAGGACACAATTCATGCCGGGGCCATAATGTTTAACAAGACAGAGCCTTTCTTTACTCTTGAAATTATCCTTGCTCTCATGGAGGTTATATTCTAGGGGGGAGGCGATTAAAAAAGAAAACAGAAAAACTAGGTAATCGTAAAACTGTGGTAAAAGCTCAGAAGGAAATCAAAGAGGATAAAAGAAAGACAATAAGAGAGGGTAGGACCAACCATAAATAGGGTGGTGGGATGGGCCCTCTCAGAATTCACCATTTAAGGCGAGCTTTGCAGTAAACGAAGGGGCCAACTAAAGCACATTTCCAAAACAACAGAGGGGGCAGCATCTGCAAAGCCTTCGAATTGAGAAAGAGGTTGATAGTTTTCAAGGACTGAGAAAATCCAGGATTCTGGAGCATAGAGAATGAGTGGAAAGGGCTGTAAGAAGAAACTGGAAGGTGATACACGATAGTATGCTGGTGGGCATGGTCCAGTAAGGAAAGAAAACAAAATGGCGACGGAAACAGAGAGGAGATCTTGTTAAAGGTGAGCATGGTGACTTTCTGGCCTCTGTCTCTGATTCTTGGGTCCTCATTTGCCTATTGCTTCTGATGCTCCATAAGCTTTGAGTGGTGAAAGCTAAAGAGAGCATCGGCTAAAAAAAGAACTTTCTTACTTGGAAGTCAAAGATACTAAGGCAGCTCTCTCAAGACTTTGTGTTAAAGTTGGCCATCAGACAAGCACAGGCTGGATAAGATTCTCAGACTTTTTTCTTCATTTTGCCTATGACCAAGCTCAGATTTTGATGTAGAAAAATCCAGTGGATCTCCTGGCACACAATAAGCACAAAATCAATATGTATAAGCGAATAAATGAATGAATTAACCTAGCCCCATCTGGTACAGGGAGACATAGGATGAGTATCCTTATCCTAGCTGATAAGAGTTTGAGCTAGATAAGTTCAGGATGGGCTCTGTAGATTTGGTCAGTTTGAGACCACATCCTAATGACCGGCTAAGTCAAGAAGGGTCAAATAGGTTATCGGGTCCCATATGGAAGTTCAGGAATGTTGCCTCAGGAGATCTGTAAGATGCCATTGTTGATTTCACAATCTAAGCCTTCCGAATCTGTTCAGTGTGAGCACATGAAGACTTGAAGCAAGGGGAGAGTCAGAGTTGGCTTGAGGTAGAAAGAGAGAGCCATCTCCACTCCTTTTGGTACCAGACTTGGGCCAAAACCGAGACCTGAACCTTTACAAGGCAAAGAACCTCCTCCCTGATGACAACTCCCTTCACCTTCACCACAAGCCAGCACCACGGGCCCTGTACATGCTGTGTAGAAACCCTCCACTTCACTGAAAAACTCACCCTCCCACATTCTGCTAACAGTGTTCTCATTTCCCACCTGTTTGTTTTTTTCAAAGTGCTTAGGAATAAGATGATTTTTCTTTTTCTCTAGAGCTGCCACATATCCTAGTTGAGGAGCAGGAAAAAAAAAAAAAAACCAAAACCTCAACAAATCTGGAATCTTTAATTCTAATGAAAATTCTATACATTAAGTTATTTTGGATTACAGTAAAAATGATGTTGATATTACATGAATTCAATGAGAGCTAAGATAGAGCTGGGGAAAAATAGTTTCCTAAGATACTGGGTCAAAGTTTGACAACTTCTCCTCATCCTATTTCTCATTCTGAAGGATGGTGGGTATAAATAACCAGATAGATGTTCACTATGAAAGGGATAGGAGTAGATTCTTTCAGTATGTAAACTCAGGCTCCTGGGTGGGGAAGATATTTGGGGATAGGCCATGGATTCTTCTAGGAAAAAAAATAAAAAACACGATGTCTTATCACCATAGACAATAGGCTGCTCTCAACCATTGGCACATCCTATCATGTGATTCTCCCTTAAAGTCAAAAAAGATGTCTATCAGCAGTTCACTTTATGACATGGTTATCTAACACAGGCTAATAATAATAATCAAAGAATGAGAGCTGGCCTGATGAACTCCCTCCCTCCTTTCTTTCTTACTTTCTTTTAATTGAGGTTGACAACTATTAGGATATTGACCGATATGTACTCAAGTCCTGAAATTCCTAGATTCATATGATATTGAATTTTTGTGTTTTCAAGTAGGGGGTTCATAGAAAATGTAGAATCACTCTAAGGGGGTATGGCATAAGGATTAGGAACATCACTTTGATCTAGAGCCAAGTTCAAATTCTGCCGCTGTAACTTTGAGTCAGTGACTTAACCTCTTTGAGCCAGTCTCCTAATCTATAGCATAGCAAAAATGGTTGTATCTATTTTATAGGATTGTGAGATGCTTTAAATAACATAATCCCAAGTATTATTGGAATGATGTCAGAGTCACATCATTGAAGCTAACAGAACTTAAGCTTTCTCTTACATAGGCCCCTTCCAAGACCCAGAAGTATTGAATGTTTATAGTATTTGAAAGCTTATTAAATTTGTAATTTTAATCTTCTCATTCTAAATAAATATTCACTTTCATACCTAATTTTGTATTTATAATGTTGTATTATTTTTCTTAAAGAGAGTCCTAAATTACATAAGCTTCAGGCCCCATAAAAGCTGTACAGAGTTCAGCTCAGTACCTGGCATGTAGACACCATGCCCTAAATGGCAGATGACAGTAATTCCACTAATTTTTTTCAGAGTTTTTAAATATTTTTTATATTAGTAAGTTAGAATACATAATGGCAATTCAAATAAAAGAATATATAACCTGATTATTATTAGTGACAGCATTTAAAAATATGATCACCACATCTACAGGAAGCTAAGTGACTGGTAAATTTTTCATTGGATATTCTGGTGACTTGTGGCTAGAGTCACAGAATTTCTTTAAAGTCCCTAAAATAAAGATAGATGACTAATGAAAAGGGCAGGGGGAGAAAACGAACGGATTCCTAATCCTCGATGTCTAGTTAGTCATTTTTCCATAGATCAATCTATCCGGACTTTTTCTTAGTAGTACATGTCCCTGTGACAACAGTTGCCGAGGGGCCCAGGAGCACCCCTCACCCGCCCGGGGTACATTCAGCTATTTCTCTGTCTCTCCATTGTTTCTCACAATTGGAGTCTGAGAGGCTGTCATCTGCCCCACTCTCCTCTATACTGTGGTCTCTTTTTTCTGCAGCGTTGAACTCTGGAGAAAACATTGGTAAAAAATGTGAATACTTCAGTGCACATTAGAACACTCTTTGTTTAAACTCACTCCCACCCCATTTCTGTGCACGATGTCTGGTGAGGAGGAAGGAAGGCGTGAGCAGAGGGACACGGCCCGGTTGCATATTTAAAATTCCATCAGTTCGATTTCTTTAATGCAATAAGGTCATTTTTAATCTTGCTCTGTTTGATAAATACCTGCATTTCAAGTAATTGTTAAGATCGTGTCTGTTTTTATTAGAACTTATTTGTCATTATTTGACAGTCATTTCTAATCACATTTGTCATGTGTTCGGTTTCCTTCATGAATACTGATAGCTCCTGGAATAGAAGTTTATGAAACCCCATTCATTCTTTGAAAACACACAGTATGCCCACCACCTAGGAGACCATTTTTCTCGTCATTCAAAAATGAGAAAGTGAATAGCAAAAATGAGTGGGAGGTTTATCTTTAGACACAGAAACTAGAATTGTTTGGAAGTTTTCGGAATTTTGATGACAGATTTTTGGGCAGTCAATTCAATCAATTGTGTAGTTGGAGAGTTTAGATATTTGGGCAGTTTGAACACACACATTGACAAGTTTAGATTCAAAGTTGTCGACTGTATTGGTTCAACCTAAATTCTTAGCACTGTGGGAACCTTCACACAGCCAAGTCATGTCATTCACCAAACAGCCATCCGTCTGTTCATTCAGCAAATATTTAGTTATTTACAGTTTCTATTCACTTGGCAGATATTAGTTAATTCAATAGATGCTTATTCATCCATTTACTTAACAAATAATTATATTTTTCACTGGACGTTTGTTAAATTTCTACTGTATGTAAGACACGGGGATGGACCAGCTTGGCAGCTGCACTGTTCTCATCATGAGCCTATAAATTTCAGAAAAGTCATCCTTGTCTTCATGTCACCATCAGAGGAAGGCCACGATTTCTGCCTTGATTATACTATGTGATCTCACAACCTCTATGAGGAGGAAGAATGGGAGTGGGTAATGATCTAGATCATGATGGATCTCTATTACTTTTGTTGTCTTCCAAAAAGCTATATGCAAAGCTCGAAACTAGGTGCTCAAAATAAAAAGATAAAGAAGACAGCACCTCTACAAAACTTCATAGACCAGAGGCATGCAGGACATTCTGAGAATCCAAATTTGAATGTGGGAGGGAGGTGGGAATTGAGATGAATGAAAAAATGAATGAATGAAGCTATATTTGGGGACCAGACCTCTGTGCCTGTCCCTGAAAGTAAGTCATGTGGAGAAGACTTCCAAGAACAAGTAGAATCTCAGGAAGCAGCTCACTCTGGCCAAAGTCTTTGAATCTCCCATCAAAACAAGACTTAATTATCATAAGAAGTGAGGTAAGAACCTTCTTAATTATCATAAGAAGGTTCCAGACCTTCCTGTCAGAAGCTTGGGCTAAGTTTTGACCCTTGGCAGCTCTCACCTCTCATTATTGCACGGTCTGCCTGGCTAGATATCAGCTTCTGGGTCTGGGGGGTGGGCAAATTATGTGCATTCAATGCTGGAGCCTCTGAAACAAGAAGAGATGGCTGGTAGGTTGGAGTGTGCATTTCATAAGTATCAATTATAATACTTAGACCCCTCCAAACACTTTCTCTCTCCCAAGAGCTTATAATTAGGGAAGGATAATCATAAGCCTAGTGACTCTCGAAGGGGCACCTTTGCAAACTGTACATGCTCAGCAATGTCTGTTAACCCTTTTGGGTGAAGAATCAGTATGTGATCTACTCTAACTTGCTGCTTTTAAGGTGGATGATATTAGAACCAGGTGACCTATCTAAATGCCTGTGATTTAATTTTTCATGCTAAATGAGTGACAGTGAGCCATAGTGGAAAGGTTGAAGTCAGAGAGTAAAGACTAGATTTTCAGTCTCAGTTCTGCCACCGATAACTGTTATGCCTGAGCAACTTCTCCAAGATCTCTGACTCTCATTTTCCTCGTCTGTAAAATGAGTAGAAATCAGATCTACGTGGTGAGGTTATCAGAAAGTTATTAAAATGCCTATAATGTACACATAGCAAATACTAAACGATAATTATTATTACTTATATTAATAAAGCACACTATCATTTTATTAAAACATAGACAGAGATTCCCAAATCCATATTTTTGCAAAATTAGCATGGCCCCTACAATTAACCAGTTCTTGATTAAACCTCTTATTTTATTCTAAGGTTTGTTACGCTAAAGGACATAGGAGCTTCATTTTGGAAGAAAACTCCTCATTATGATAATTTAGCATTTCAAAAGAACATAAAATCATTTTCCAGTTTGATTTGGAGTTTAGTGTCAGTTAATTTCTCTTTGTTCCTCTCTTCTAGTTGTGCTAATGTCCCCTGTGTGTGTGTACATTCGTCCAATGCAATCTAAGAAACAATCACCTTAATTGATTGGGCGTTAACCTCTAACAGCTTAAGACATAGGCTTTTTATCTATCGCTCAATCCTTGCCGCAGATGTAATTCCCTATAGTGCTTACATCTTTGTCACCATCACTAGTGGTTCCTTCTCAGGAAAGCATTTCAGTAAATAAATGCTGGTGCAAACAAAACAGACCATTTACCCGAGAGGCCATGCCATCACAGAAAAACCCTGTTATGGTCTTATGCTTTGCCTAGTGGTGTACATAATGATAAATTTCATATAGGTGTCACCTTTTTCAAGACCCCGGTAAGGATTGATGGTTTACAGTAGGCTGATCCATCATCCAGAGCAGGTGGCACCCGAATGGAATTTCAGAAATCTGTTCCCAATCACATTCACTGTTGGGTGACTCAGTAACGACCCTATTTGCGATGCGTTACTGAAAATCAATGTGCCGCATTCAAGGTCAATGTACTGTTGGAAAACTCTTTAAGCACTGATGGATGGGTTGTGCTCATTCAGAATAAATGTGAGAAAAAAGTGACAGCTGAGCATCCAACAGTAACACCAACATTCAAAGACAGGCATCCTTCTTTAGCGGGTAGTGGGATTCCCAGATGTTGACATTGCACATTTTGCCTTGTTCTCTGTTTGGAGGGACGGGTCCGCATTGGTTAGTGTGTCTTTCCTCACACAATTAAGGCATCAATGTCCAGAATCTTTGTGGATATTGTATCAGCTTAATGCTTTAAAATCCCTACAAGTCAATTTGGAATTGAAAGATTCAGTATGGGCAAAATCAAGGCTAAGCATGATGTGGACTATTTAAAACATATATCTTTGGAGAAGTAAATTGGAGAATAGCCAAAGATAAGATGCTCATTCAGTTTATTCCACAAACATAAAATCATCAAAATGTGCCATGCAATGAACCCAGAGTTAGGGGTGTAAAGATGAACAGGTATGCTCTCTCCACTCCCACAAGTTTAAAGTCAAGGAAGAAGACAGATGCACAACCAAATTATTAAACGCAATGGAATGTATGCCTTGTGCACAGCTGTATGGAGAGAAAGGTGATGGCACAGTGATATCTACAAGTGAAAAGCACACAGGAAGAAGTTGCCAATTCTCCCTGGGACCATTACCTATTGGAATGGTTGTCATTAACACTTAGAAAAGTGGAAAAGCAAGTAAGCTGAGGTTTGTGTTCAGCAAATTCTGGTTTCCAGTATAAAGATTAAAAAAAAGAGGTCCCCAATGTGACAAAGTAACTTTTGATGGTAATAGACACTGAGGTTGTAAAACAAATCCTATTTTGTCACCGCATCGCTTTCCTCCTTATGACCT
>NW_006434825.1:1892857-1896865 GCF_000325575.1 Pteropus alecto | reverse complement strand
TAATTATTAGCTTCTGAAAGGAAAACACAACCTCTTGTCTATCCAATACATAAAGGCAAGAATTTGGTAGCTGGTAAAATGATACAAGCGATTTGGGAACTATTTAGAAATGTTTCATATAAAGAAAACGGTGACACCAAAGACACCAAGAATAAATGAAATGATACAGACGTTTCCTGATTCTCAAAATTATCAATTTGGACCAGGCAACTGTGATCTCCAGTACCTAGTATAGAACCTGGCATAAAGTAAGTGCTCAGTAAAGAGCTAGGAATGAATGAATGAGTGAGTGAGTGAATGCACGAATTAGGGGCATTGATTAGCTGTGAAGAAGACTACTATATTTTTCTGCTGTATGGAAAGGTCTTTTTTTGTGTGCTCCAAGTTTTCTTTATCAGACACTCCAATATATATCAATAAGTACTCTGCCTGGTGATGCCATTTCTCTGGAATGTTCCAGAAATCCTAACTCTTGGTTGGGTTGATCATATAAGAGTTGATAGTATTGCTATTTCTACAAACTGCAGGACCCCCTATTCCTTTGTTTATTTGACAGTCTAGTTATATATGTATTCCAAGGCATATCTATTCCAGGATCCACTCATGCATCCATTAGTCAAGCGTATGTTAGCACATAACATGTGCTAGGAACTACGCCAGGCACTCGGGGGTTAAAGAAGTCTGGAATGAGATCCCAGCACTGAGGTCATTCACAGTTTGTAGCGATTGTAAGATGGGTGATCAGACATATGAATGGATCATTTGAAACACAGTATAATAAGAAACACAGCAGAGGAACTGAACAAAATGAGGTGAAGTATCAGAGTGGAGAGAGCAATTTGTGATAATTTCTCGATAAATATACCATTTCAGCTGAGCCGGGGCATCTAGTGAGAAGGGACACCCCAGGTGGGGAAGAGAAATGGAGTATTCCAGGTAAGAAAACCACATTTATAAAATCAAGAAGATGGAAAATAGTAGAGTATCCTTGAGAAATGGGGGCTAGTTCAGTTGAGCAAATTTTGGCAGGGAGGGGAAAGAAGAAAGCCTGAAAGGGTAGATTAGAAGTCGATCATAGACTTTTAATCTTCATTCACAAGGCTTTAGGATTAACCTTGTAGATAACAGGGTGCCCTTGACTACTTATCTTTCTACAATACTGCACAACATACATACAGAAAAGAGCACACAGAAATGAGTGCATTTGTGGAACAACTCCAAGATCAAAAAATAGAACATGTCCTACATGCCCACTTCTACTTACTTCCTCACCAAGGGTAACCCCCATCCATATTTCTAACAGCATAGATTAGCTTTCTCGGTATTGTACTCCATGTAAATGGAATTATATAAAACGCCTTTTTACTCAGTATTATGTTAGTTAGATTCATCATACTGCTCTGTATAGTTGTAAGTTATTTCTTGTCATTGCTGTATACTATTAAATCACATAAGTACACTACATTTTTAATACATTCTACTGTTGACCAACATCTTTATGTCATTTGCATTTCAGATCAATGACAAACAGTGCTGCTATGCATATTCTAACACGTCTTTTGGTGAATATATGTACAGATTTTGGTTAGATATGTACCCAAGAGTGTTCAGTTCTAGTAGATAATGCCATGTTGATTTCCTAAGTATGGCTGTCCTAATATATTCTTCAATTAGTCATGCAAGAAACGCCTGGTTATGCCACAACCTCAACACAACGATGATTTTTTATTTATTCAATTAATGTTAATCTTTTCAACTAGATTGAAAATTTCACGAGGACAAAAAACACATTGTGTCTTTTTTTTATTCGCTGCATTTCTAGCAGCTAGTACAATGCTTGCCATATGGCAAAAGATACATGCACACGCACGCATACATACATATGTACTAGATTATTTTCAGATATTTGTCTTAGATTCCTCTGTTTAGACAGAATCAGTACAATAGCCTATATTCTTAATTACGAAATCTATGATTATAGATGAAAATGGGGAATTACAGGTGAGATAATAAATTAATTTCCATGCCATGCCAAAATACTTAGTGAATTTGGTCATTCAATCCAAAATGTAGCTAATATAATGAGGAAGGAAAAAATTTTAAAATTCCAGTAAGTTGTAAGAACCAAACAATTTTTTTGTGTTTACCTCCTTTAGCGATGTTTTTGTAGCATCTCTTAAATAGAGCCTATGTCTATTTTTGTGAATTAGTGGTAGGAAAAAAATGTCAGAGGAAAAATGGAAAAGTAATGCAACTACTTGCTTTGCTAGGACCTCGCCCCAAGTCCACATCCACTGTCATCAATTAAAAAGCTGGCTCTTCTTCCACTGATTAATTTCTACTTGGCCATTGTTAATAATGAGGCTAGAAAAACGTGTTTACACAGGGCAAAATGAAAGGCACAACATACATACATAAGTCATCATTAAAGAGCATCAGAGGTGAGAGGGTAGCTGTATTAACTCCAGGACCCTGGCTTCCTCCCTGAACCCTGTTCACCCTCACGGAAACCTTTAGGTGTATTATATTAGTTGTAATGAATGATTATGATGCAAGCACACACTTGGAATTAGAAATGGCTTAGCGATACATCAGTTTACGCCTTCTCCATAGTTTAAATCTGATTAGTTATGTAGTTCTATGGAACAAATCACCTCCAAAATTAATGACTTAAAATCATGATTCTCATTGATTATCTCTCACAGTTTCTGTGGGTCAGGAATTCAAACCAGTAGTTCTAATCCAGGATGTCTCATGAGTCTGAGGTCAAATGGTGGCTGGGATTGGGGTCATTTTGAAAGCTGCTTCACCCTCATGTCTGATGCTGGGCTTGGATGACTTGACCAGGGGTCTGTAGAAGGTAGGGCTCCCCGGGCATCTTTCTCCATCTCTAGGTGGTCTTCCCATGCAGACTTTCCAGCATGGGCTTTTTATATGTGGGCTCAGGGCTTCCAAGGTGCATGCCCCAAGAGAGAGAGCACCAGGCAAAAGGTATTTTGTTTTTTAATACCTGTCTCTGGAAGTCAGGCAGCCTCACATCTGGGCTTACTCAGAATCAAGGGAAAGGAATATAGACCTCACTTGTAGATGAAGGCTGTGAGCACTACACTGTAAGAAGAGCATCTGGGATTTCTGTGGTCATCTTCGGAAAATACTCAATCTATGGTATTTTGTTATAGCAGCCCAAACTAACTGAGACACATCAATTATAGACATATAAATAGAGATCTACATAAATGTTGAATATATGAATCGATATCAATTAATTAATTCTGTCTGTATTAGCTCAGGCCACCACACCAAAATACCGTAGACCGGGTGGCTTAAACAACAGAAATTTATTCTCTCACAGTTCTGGAGGCTGTAAGTGCAACAGTAAGGTACTGATATGGTGGTTTACTCTGAGGTCTCTCTTCTTGGCTTGCAGATGGCCACCCTCTTGCTGCCTCTTCACATGGTTGGCCCCCTGGTGTCTCCTTCTTCTTACGATGACACCAGTCATACTGGATTGGGGCCCATCCTAAAGGCCTCATTTTAACTTAAACGCCTTTCTTCAAATAAAGTCATATTCTGAGGTACTGAGGGCTGGGAATTCACCACATTTGAATTTGTGAGGGAACACAATTTAGCTTATAACTAAGAGGTCATAAAGTAAGAGTGCTCCTTTGTTCATCTATTTAAAAGAATTGGAAATGATCATACTGCCCACCCGTCGCTCCTCTTCTCTAAGCTCAAATCCATGCCCTCGGTAACACCGATGTCTCAGAAAGCCAGGGCACCCATTGTGTGGCCCAGAAACAGTTGCTAGGCTTTGTCAGAATAAAGCAAAGCTATTATTTTCTTGCCTTTGAAACTCCATTTATTATAAAGTATTCTACTAATAGTTTTTCCGATGTTCTGTTTCTCATTCTCTTTCATGAAATCTTAATTGTCCTTAAATATATTAGTCTATTTATTATTATATTCTTTAATCTTTACAACCATTATATAAATTCAGTATTGGTATAC
>NW_006434825.1:1873433-1892817 GCF_000325575.1 Pteropus alecto | reverse complement strand
AGAGATATAAGTCTAATGATAATGCCTGAATATGCATTTAAAATTATATTACATGCAGAACTTTTTATTCATCTTGCATAACTTTCAAGGTCTACGTGAAGACAGTGCTATAGCCTTCCCCTGAGCAAGCGAGTGAGGTCAGAGGGGCCTGTTAATGTTTCCTGATTGCATTTCCTTACCTTTTCTTTGCACCATTTAAACACATTTATGTGAACATTTGTTATATAAATTCTGATCGTAAAAATAATGCATGCCTATTTTCCACAATTTGGAAGGTGTAAAAAAGTTTAAATTTGAAAATAAAAACCACCCATTATCTCACCAACCTAAAATGATGGCTCAGATACTTTTTTGTTTCTTCCAGATATAGATTCACTCCCATACACACACACACACACACACACACACACATTTTTATACATATATGCCTATATTTCAATATTATAAAACACTTTTCATAAACTTGATTTTTAATGGCTGCTAAATAATCCAATGTGTATATGTAACCCAATTTCTGCAATAATTAACCTTCTTTTCTAAAAGGACAGAAGATCACAATGTAATTCTCATAATTCCATTAATTACACTTTCTTGTTAAAACATTCATTTCATTTCTTGGTAAAAAACCAACAATTTCTTCAGCTTGGAATTTGATCCCTTGTCCTAATGAGACTATATATATTCTACTCCTAAGCCATAGGATATTGTAGATGGAAGAGCTCATGGAAATCATGAGCCCCAAACACTTTATTACATATGCAGAGAAGTAAGGCCCAGAGACGGAAGGGGGGTTGCCAAGGTCAACAGCAAAATCTGAGAACTCATATTTTGATCATTGTGACAATCATCATAAAATGAGGTGTCTTTCCCATCCCTTAAGTTATTCAACAAATGTTTGTTGCATGTCTTTTAAGCACCAGGCACTGTATATCTGTAAAGCAGGAAATGAAATAAACCTGCCTCCTGCTCCTTGAAATTTACAGTCACCGCATCCCCTCTTCTACTCCAGGAGTCTCCATAGAATTTTCTTAACATGCAGCCTGCAACTCTTTGCCTGAGGCCATTTTCCAGCTTCAGAAATGTGCTGGACCCTCTTGCCGATCAGGCTAACGTGTCAGAGAGGTAACATTCCAGAAGTGGCCTCAACCAAGGATGGCGAGAGTTGGTAGTTCGATGCCCCAGCCCTCTTGCATCCTCCTACTGGCAATGGGGCACTTGTGAGGCATGTTCCACATAGTCCCCAGTGGGTTCCCAGTATGATGGAGCCTCAGTGGTCCCCAGGGGACCCATCCTTGTTTTGCTCATAGCACCTCCTGGGATTACCTCCCTGGACAATGGCAAAAACAAAGAAAATACAACTGCAATATGCTCTGCCCTTTGATTATTATGGCAATTCTTCACGGAAATAATCACTGGGCAGATAAAAGGAAATATATACTTAATCTAGGAAATATTGTCTTTTTATTTGACTAGGAGCTACCTCCAATGAAATCTTTGCCTCACGTTCTGCTTCTGAGGAAAATGTAAACCAAGACAAACTCATATCAACATTTACCATGTACATTCCTTAAAGGAAAAATTATAGGATACGATCAAATGACACAGCAGGGAAAATCTTCCAGTCACCTATTGCTACATAATAAACACAACTTTATGTCTAACTTAGTATCTAATTGATTTTTATTATCTCTAATGGGTTCGAAGTGGACGGACTCTCCTGAGTGGTTCTTATTCTATGGATATTCTGTGGAAAGAGTCAGATGATAGCCAAAATTGGAGTCACTTGAAGGCTTCGTCACTCCTCTCCCTGGTATGTGAACTGATCCCTAATCGGAGCCTCTGTCCCTAATTGGAGTCTCTCCACACATGGTTAGCTTGGGCTGCCTCACAGCATGGAGGTTTCTGGGCAGTCAGACTTTTTACATGGTGGATCCTTCTTCTAGCACCTAATCCAGGAAACAGCAAATGCAAGTGGTCAATATTAAAGGCTTGAGCCTGGAAACTGGTACCATAGCCCTTCTACTGCATTATACTGGACAAGCAGTCTCAGAGCCTGCCCCAATTTAAAGGGGTGGGCATAGACCCCACCTTTCAATGGCAGGAATATCAAATACTTTGACTAGCAGTGGCAGTGGTAGGAGGCCGAGGCAGCACCTTTCTGTGTAAGAGAGATAGTTAAGATGAGAACTGAAAATATAGGAGAAAGCCAGGCTGAGAGGCAGAGAGAAAGCCTTCTCAACAGAGAGGAGTATGTATGCAGACACTCAGCATTCTGAGGACTTGAACGGAAGCCAGTATGGCCCAGAGGACATATTGAGAGGGAGGGTGAGGGCCTGATCTGGCTGTGCCATGTGGCTGATGTTAACTATTTTAATTTGTATTTTAATAGAAATCAGTGGTTTTGTGATCTGATTTATATATTTGAAAAAACTTCTCTAGTTCAGTGAAACTCAGAATGTGAACCTCAGATCAGTTACCAGATCGTGACGAGTACGAAAAAGGAGCATAAGCATTTTGAAACTTTCAGAGCATTTTGACTGCTGCGACATCTAAGCACATTTTTATTGTATTTTTTCATATTTTAAAAGAATGTTGGTCCATGATGCAATGCAGAAAAAATACCTAGCCTTTTACCATGGATAGTTTGTCTAACACTTCTCTGGCTGCTGTGCAAAGTGGGAGGGTGGAGGAGGTTGGCAGAAGGGAGATGAGTTGAAAGACTCTTGGTTGGCGACAATGACTTGGGTAAGAGTATCAGTCATGCAGGGGGAGAGAAGGAACAGGTTTAAATGAAGTTTTGAAGGTAAAATAGGCAGAACCTGGTGAAAGGTTGCTGGTGGGGAAGAGAGAGAGGTGGGTTTCCAAGATGGCTCCCAGGTCTCTGACTAGAGAAACAGATTTGATGGAGACACCATGTAGTAAGACGCGAGTGACTGGAAAAAGGAGAGAATTCAGTTTTGAACTGCCGTACATTCGCCACTACGGCCTTTGCACTGAAACCTCTAATGGTCATTGTAAAGGAGGTACATACAGAAGGATAAGAAACATTATCTTTCTATTTTAATTAGAAGCCACCTACACTTCAGAAACAAGTCGACATAATTCATTTTTTTAATCAAAGAGAATTCTTTGAGAGCAAAAGAGATATAGCATCCAAATAAATGACTTGTAATTTTCTTAATGAACTAAGTCATCATGAATCACTTTGTGGAATCACCCCTGTGCTGTGGAGCCTGTGGCACTTCCAACAATGCGACGCTATTTGGTAAATATTAGAGTCTGTTAGAGAAAGAGGATAAGAAATGACCTTTCAATCTATATGGAGCATGTTAATTATGAAAAAGGCGGCAATCAGTTGTAAAGAATTGTTTGGCTGTCGTCACCACTGAAGCATGCGCCTGCCTTTTGGTTATGAATTATCCTTAGAAGAAACATGGACGCATGACATTTACATTTGCAATGTCATTTAGCATAAGTGTGCATTCTTATTAATGTCTTTGGGTCCTACATAGTCTCAAATATGGAGTGTTTTTAAGCTCAAGTATATTTTCAAGTTTCCTCCTAGACACCGCCTAGGAGGCAGCACGGTGTTGGGGAATGAGAGCAGAGTCATATGTTCCTTGTCTTGAATCATGAACTGCCTCTTACTACCAGTGGGATCCAATTGCATTTTATTTCACCCAAAATCTACCACACTTATTTGCCCACAGAAGCCTTTTCATTGCATAAAACCTCTTGATATTCCACAATTTTGTGGAATTCACATTGGTTCAGTGGCTCGTAAAATGGGAATTTGGGACACGGAGCCTGGGTTAGCGTCCCAGTTCCACCATTTACTAAACATGGACATGAAACCTCCGAGACCACTGCTTTCTTTTTTGTTAAGTGGGAAGAAAACACTTTAGTGCCACTGACATTGAAAAGAATAAATAAAATGAAGAAAGGCAGGTAAAATGGTTGGCAAAGAACTACGCAAATAGCACAGCTTAATACAGAGCAGCCACGTTTTAGTTTTCTGTAGCCCCAGTGCCTGGCACATAATAAATGAACATGGTCTGTCAAATTCCTTCTAGGAAGAGAGTGTGAGAGTTAGGACTGGAGTCGGTTGGCATAGCTGAGACAAGAACCTGAGTCTCCTGGGGCCCACTTCTGAGTCCCTTTCATTCTAGAGCATGGCTTCTCAGTACTGGAAGAGGCTCACGTATAGTTTAGAGAGGAGGAAAGGAAAGATAAGAGGAGAATTGAGTAAAATTGTTATTACAAAAGAAAAGGTAAGAAGAAAGGAAGTAGGGGAAGGGTCTAGTACCCAGTGCCGAGATGCTCAACATCACTGATCATTAGGGAAGTGTACATCAAAAGAACAACGAGATACCACTTCGTACCCACTGGAATGGCTGTTAGGGAGGGAGGGAGGGAGGGAGGAAGGAAGGAAGGAAGGAAGGAAGGAAGGAAGGAAGGAAAGAAGAAAAGGGTCTATTGTAGGTAGAAATTAAATCTCCAAATGAAAGCTCAAGACATAGAAGACTGCCATTAGACTCATGAAAGCTAAGGCATAATTTAGCAGGTTAGAGTTTTTTGCTATGGAATTAGGTTGGTTCGATCCTGACTCTGGCCCTTATGCACAGGAAGACCTCAGATGAGTTTTCCTGGTGTTCATAATCCTCAGCTTCCTTATCTTTAAAATGGAGAAATTAATGCTCTTTATTTCAGCGTCGTTATGATGAAAAAACAAAACAGCACTTGTAAAATACTTAGCCAAGTGCCTCCTGGCTCATGACGACACTGACTCAGTGTGAGCCAGTACATGATTATCGTGGCCACAGGCGGCGTGTAACCTGTGACACTTTCAGAATTGACAATCTCAGGGTCAGCCCAGTACCAAGACATGAGACTGAGTGAAGAGGGGGAAACGTATGGATGAAATAAAGACTTGTGGATTAGGATTCGGTTTATGAATGTGAAGGCTCCCAGAAATGAACACTTACATGAGAGCTTTCGTAAGGGTGAGGTAGATCCTGACGCGCAATAAAAAAAGATAGTGCTAGGTATTTTTCCTAATAGCAAACTGTATGAAGATTGGAAAGGAAAATAAATATGTTATATTATTAAACCAATTATTAAGACAAGGTATATAGGGTAGAAGATGGTGTAATTGAATAGACCTACTAGCATTCTGAAATGTGTGTGTGTGTGTGTTTTTTTTTTTTTTTTTACTGAGTTTGGATTTTCATATAAGAGAAATTAGAGGGTATGACATATAGAGGAAGGGAGGCTCCCTTTGTCAATCAATTTAATGAATTCGGTCAAAATTAATTTCTCAAGATCTGAAAATGTGACAGAAATGAGCAAATTCCTGTGTTTGAAATTAGGAAATTTCAGAAATTGGGGTGATCGAGAAAGAAACTCTGTTTGCCTTTTACATTTTCAAGAGGATCTGGACATGCCAAAAACGTGTAGAAAACTATTCATAGGTGGGTCTCAGGAAAAAGAATGGGTCTAACCAAAAAAAAAAAAAAAAAAGAGGCTGGTACATGGTATGAAAGAAAACAAGTTGAAAGAACTAAAGGCTAACCAGAGACACAAGAATTATTTTGAAATACCATGCATCTACAGTAAGCAGCAGAATTAAAACCAAAGGAGGCGATATTGGTGAAAACATGTAAGGTACAACATTCTAACAATTATTTTTAGCAATGGAATGAGTCTGCTTGAAAAGTACTAAGTTCTGCATCACTTGAGACACCAAAATGGTTATGAGTGATGATTGGTCAGTAACGTTGAAAATGGAATGACTTCACTGAATAGAGGTATTGGGTTAAATCACCATCACCCATAGTGCTTGTTGAAATACTGTTACAGGATACTAATAATTATTAGAAAAAAAATAAAGATAAGATAATTTGCTGGTCAGGTAAGTTTAGGAACATTAAATTAAACTAAGTTAAACGTGTCAAAGAATCTTTAGCTCTGAGACTCTCCAAGGGGGGAATAGTAGTATGTATCATTTCCAATAGAACAAGAGAAACTTTTTTCAAGATAAATATCATGTTGGGGGCAGGGGGAGAGCTGTGTGATGAAATGATCTTTAGGAAACACTGGTGTACATAATCTCCAAATTATTTTCTATTTGAAGATTCCATGAGCCCATATGAGAAAAATCACATCAGTGCTGGTAGCCGTGGTCAAATTTAATGGACGGCATAGAAAAACCAAGAGTACGGAAATCATAGCCAATTAGGGACCCTTAAGTTAGAGCCGATGAAAGAGAAGAATGAGGGAAATAAAGACATTATTTGTAGAGCTGTCTCAAGTAACTGAGAAGCAAACACAGTAGTGGGCATGAGAAATAGTGTAACAGACAACCAATATATTGCCAAAAAAAAACACAAAAAACCAAACCTGGACAATGGGAGAATTAAACAACAAAATGAGAGCCAGAAAGAATGGGAAGGACATGAAGTAGTGGTGGATGTGGGTGTGTCTTTTATTTTTAAGTATGAGATGTACCTGGCCTGAGGCCAGACCAATGTGGACATCGTCAGCTTCCTTCCCGATGGGAAGAACTCCTCAGGAAATCCATCCAGAAGGCTTCACAGGAAATGTGGATTCAGACAGGATTGACTCTTCATGACAGAGACTGGCCCTAAACACACTGACCTGGTGAAGTGCCTGCCCTCTTCTCTCATGGGGCATGACTGTTTGGTGAACCGAAATCAGTGCCCAGCTCCTTGGACTAAAGACTCATGAAGAGCACATTTGGTCTTCAATTCTTCATTCTCCCAGCCCTGGGGAAAGTTATAACACTTTGCTACTCTCAAGTACCACTTCCTAATTCCCTCCTGGCTGGTCATGAATTGTCTGCATCTCCAATGTCCGCCCAATATCCTACAGAATTTGAGCCCCTATGGCTTTCCCAGTCAGGTCTTAATTAGATCTTCTTTCTCATCCAAGCTTTGACCTCTCATGGCAGAATTCCAGCTAGCCCCCAACGAACAGAAAGCTCTAGTCCTCTTCATTGTTTAATGAGCCACTAAGCTGATTCTAAAGGAGAACAAAGGAGAGATGAAGCTCTTTTAAATGAGACATGCCTGTCCTTTCCTGTTACAGCCCCACCCGGTGCCTGCTCTGGGACCTCTGAATAGCTCTCATCGAGAAGAACCTCATATTTCTCACCAAATCCATAGCTTAGGAAGTCACATTACAGCCCTTCAGTACATCTGGAAAGATTAGAACGTATAAAAAAAAAAAAAAAAAGCCTTTGGCACAAGCAATTTAAAGCTCAAAGCTCTAATCTGGAATTGGTATATTTATCCTGGTCTTTAATTATTAATGTTGTTTTATTGATCGAATACCTAAAACGCAAACAACAAAAACTGTTCAAACTAATTATTGTGGGCTTTCTACCTTTTGGGGCTTCTCTACTAGTCTTCAAATCTAAACCTTTTTCCCACCAATCAATAGGGTTTAACTCATTAACAAGTTCTAGCGCCTTGTTTCTACAGCTCGGCAATCTCCCCCTTGATCAACAGGAAGTGCACTAAATCTCATCCCTGGCAATAGCTGCACGGCCTATATAAATGTATATTCCTCAGAACTTTAAAGCCGGATTTAATAAGCCCACTTTCTGGTATTCTGTGCTCAGTGGCTAACCAATCATTCATAAAAAAAAAAAAAAATTATTGCACACTTCTTTATCTTACCACAAAAATATTATGTTATTAATGAATCTTATAAACTGGGGCAGGACAGGATTATCATGGAGACATGAGGTTACCTTGACACCAGCTCATGCCTTTTCATTGGGTCGGTCACCAATGTCAGTTTGGTAGAAATTTACTCTGAATAATATTTATGGATGGGGAATCTGACGGGTTAAAACAGGTTGCTATTTGTGAGGGGCACTTCCTTTTGGAGCCATTAGCCTGATTTTTGATTCACAAGTGTGGCTCCAGTATCCACTCCAGGCAACTAGCTATTTACCACCTTGTGCTATTGGCTATAAAGGCAGGAGGAGATGAAAGTATGCCAAGATCTTCAATGCCACTAGAAAAAATAACTCTAACTCCTTTGAATAGATTACAGGAACTAGAAATGTTAATTAAGCATTTATTTACTCAGGGCAGTGCTAGACATATAGTTGGCAGGCTATAAATATTTGTAGAATGAATAAATGAATGCCAATTGTCAGACTGTTTGCCATCAAGGAACTTGCAACCTAGTAAGGATTTAAGGGAAGATACCACAGACCCATCCTCTCCGTCTCTGTGAACCCAAAGGAGAATATATGACATTCTCTGGCTTCCACACATTCCTCCAAAGCTTCTGAATATAATTATGTGTTCTGTTTGTATCACCTCTTGGGATAATGAGGACCATATGTTAAAATTTTCAGTGGAAAGTAGGACTACATTTATTTTGTTGGTTAAATTATCTGCGTGCCCTCGGGAAATCATTATGTTTAATATATTCGAGGTGCTACAAGAAGGTTCACACCAACAGGGTAGAGACAGTTCTTTCTTTGCCTTGAGGAACTTACAATGAAAACAGAAAAACAAGGCAAGCTGATATGAACCAGATGAAAGATATGATATATCTTTTAATTTTACATGACCCTACTCTTTGGACATACACACGAAATCCATAGCTGTTAATTGCATACATTTCTAATGATACTATTCAGACTATCTGAAATAACGCTTGAGAGATTTTCAAAAAATATTCTAAATCACTGGTCAATTAGTGTATTGCCTTTCTTTCAAGACAATTCAACTTGGGTTTGAAGAGGGAAGTCTATGGTCATGACGTGCCAAAGTGATAAAAGAGAACTGAAAAATTCAGCTATATTCCTACATATATATACCAAGTGAACATCATATGATCAAATAAAACAATGTGTACAAAAATAGTTTTCAAATATACAAATTTCTAAGTGTGTATATATATGTGTGTGTGTGTGTGTGTGTGTCTAATGTTGCGCTTATACATAAATCTCAGAAAGTCTTCAAAACATTAAAATTTTCTAAAATGATACAATGAATCACGATTGAAATGGATTTCATCAGTTTTAATTATGAAAAATGAATAACTTAGAGTTTATATATTTATTTGAGAGAGATAATATTCTCTAGATATTGTTCTATAATTATTTTGCTATTATAAGTACATAGTGATATTTCAGAGGATGTATTTCTTTTTTCATGCCTGGCAAACTAAACAAAATTTTACATAGCAATGTAGAGAATGGCTAAGTCTTTCCTTCAAGATGTATGACAGTCATAAAAAATCCTAGGAGCAGAGATGATGTCATATATAAGACTAATTAACACACCTACAAGATAATGTATGTTATAAGGTCTTTAAATTTTTATTAAGGTCATTGTGAAGTATGGCCTAAAACTAATGATGGTGAAGACTTGGGCTCAAACATCATCTGTGGGAATGAGGAATAGCAGAGGCATGGTTTTGTGAAAGTGATGGCATCTCCTTTATCTCTTTGTCACAAAAGTTCATCATCCCTAAAAGAGGGCTCTCAAAAAGACTGAGATTTTAAAGAGTTATAAGAGACTGACAGGTGGATGAGCAGAGAGATGGCAACCAGTGAGGAAGACCATGGCAAAGGCATAGATGTGTGATAGTTCATGACATGCCTAGGAAATTAGCAGTATTTTGAACTAGAAGGTGGAAAATGGTGGGAGATAAGAAGGCAAGGAGATAGCAAGATAGAAGCCGTGGTGTTGCAGAGGGATTTTGTTTTGATTCTAAGGGTTAAAAGAGTGTGGCAGAGACAGTGATGATCACATCTCATTTTATCCACTCCCCACCCATTTCTGTGCTCTTGCGTTTAGGGGCAGTCTTGTTATCAGCTATGCACAGATATGATGGCTGTCACTGCCAGGCTGAAATTAACAACAGGTGGACCTGAATCCTACCTCTTCCTTTTCTCCATCTCCCTCTTTCTCCACCAAAGACCCACAGAGCCCCCAGTTGAGAAGGCAAAGCCATGACCACCAAATAACCACATGAAGGAATATTATTTTAGAGAGTTCCCTGGACCCATCATGAACTTTGAATGAGCAATAAATAAAACTCCATTAGGTTAAACCACCAGGATTTTTTAAGTGGAGGGGATTTTTAACCATCTTCTTAATTCTCATTAATCATCCTTACACATCATTTATTAGATTTTATCTGTAGAAGTTCCCATTCATACTATAGAAGGGTTCTAAATAAGGGATTTTCCTTTCCTATTTCCTTGAGTCTGTCCTAGAAAAATGGCTTCTTTTAAGATGTCAATGACCACTTGGTATTCAGAAATTCTCATTTAACTCAGTAGGTTCCTCAGCCATTTGTCTAGTCCATACAGCTTTCTTTCGATTCCCATTTTAGCATTTTCTCTTGGTTACATTAATAACTTTTGAGCTTTTCCATTGAAAAGGGTTTAGCAATTTATCTTTTATTTCCCCAAATCCCATTACTGACATTATCCTTTAGGGACATCCCTCCATGAAATACCATCAATGTTGGCTGGCACTCCCACCTGCCCAAGCCACAGGTTTTGCCAGCCCATGCAACCCCACATTGAGGTCTTTATATGTCAATAGGTCAGGGCTGTGGTCAGGGGCTGTAGGAAGGACTCAATGGTTTTGGGAACGCTGTGTGACTATGGAGGAGCATGAGCAAACTCTTGGAAACTAAAAAAGCCCTCACCTTCTGCACTAGTGAGTACAGAGAACACGGTGCGGGAGGAGGATTTTGGCCACAGAAGCAGGTAGGGAATTGGTGCCAAGAAGATACTTAGGAGTTCATAACTGGCCTCTTGCCCAAATGGCCAATGGATCTGAAATTGTGCGCATGAAGCAAGAACTTGGCACAAGATTCGAGGTGATGAGTGTGCACGATGTCTCAGTTTGTGCAAGGGAAGGAGGCTGATGGGAATTTTCAAGTCATAGATCTAGACAATGTCTGGGTAAGTCTCATGGAGCCAAAGAGTGTCCCAGCCTAGGACTGCAGCGGTTTTGTTGCAGAGTAAATAAATGTGCTGCCAACACTGTATTGAGAGAGGAGGATAGAGATCCATATGAAGGAAAAGCACTTAGAAGCATCTCACAGTTGGCTAGACCAACGTTCTAGGACTTAGGAGGGTTGACAAGTTGTAGGTAGCACTGGGAAGTATTCAGTGAGTGGGAGCTGCACTTTGTTCCATCTTGCATCATCTGGGGGAGGCAGATGAGGATGTCAAAGACGGGAAGTGGGAGGAGTGAAATATGTGGATACAAGTGACTGTGTAAGATTCCTCACCTTAATAATCAAAATGCATTTTTATAAGAGATTTATCATGTAATGTTATTAGGCCGAATAGGTCTAGGGCTACCGTGAATGAGTAAGGCACTGGCTTCTGGTGTAAATTTTTAGGGGGCACCCTACATTTGTACAATTCAGACTCTCTTGCCTCACTCTGGCCCTGTCAGATCCCATTCTTATTAAAAATCTTGATTTTTTTTTTCATTGTGAATGGTTTGCATTAATTTGGAATTTTATTAAATACTGCATTATTTTTTTTAAAATCTTGATTACAAAGTTATTTGGTTCCCACTTACATTTTGCACTTGAAGCAAACGCCTTACTCACCTCACCCTGATTCTGGCCCTGAGGCCCATTTTGCAAATCAAGAAAGAAGACTCAGATAACTTTGGTACTTTGCCCAAAACCACATGTCTAGTCCACACAAGAGATTTCAAACTCAGAAAAGCCTGACTCTGAAGCCTCTCATTCTTTCCAATTTAACTGTCGTCCGCCAAATAAGCTTATCTATTACCATTCGGGCAGGTGGGAATATCAGGCAACACAATGGTATTCCGAGCAGGGGTATTCCTCAGGGACAATGTTGGAACTGGGGGGAAACGGGAGATAGGTTGCTAAATCCTTTTCAGTGGTTATAATATAACAAAAAGCTAATGTTAAAAGAGGAATTAAAATAAGACCCATGCATCAGACAGCAGCTGAGGAACCTACTGAATTAAGTGAGAATTTCTGAATACCAAGTGGTCACTGACATCTTCAGAGAAGCCATTTTTCTAGAACTCATGGCAGCAGGGAAGGAAAACATTTTATTTAGGACAATACCATGATATGAATGAGAACTCCCAGAGACAATATTTAACAAATGATGTGTTATGGTGAATAATGAGAATTAGACAAGTGGTTAAAATAAATTCAAAGACCAATGAGCTCCTGCAGATGACATTATTTACTTTATGGAGTGTGACCATACACTGCCTTAGTGGGAAAGAGAGTTATGTTAAGGGCCTGGACTCCACTACCTGCAAATGTAATGCTCAGTAAAGGGTTAGATTGTCAAATATCTATTGTACTAGTTAATTTTTTTTTTTTAAGTTACTGTCTCCTCGTTGGGCATAAATCCAATGAGGGCAGATGTTATGTTAACTTTGCTTACCCTTTTATCTTTCACACATAGTAATTGCTTAACAAATCTTTTGGAATAAATATTGCATTTCAAGATGTATTTTTCGGAGAGAAAAAATTCCATGAGATGTTTCTATCAGAAGGGAGGCTGTATTTTAGACGCAGCCCCTTCAATAAACACATTTACACTATCTGAGCTCAAGCATGCTGGCTTTTTGTTGGTCCTTAAAGAAGCCACAGTTAGTTTTGTCTCATATCATTGGCACAAGTTGTACTTCCTGCTTGGAGTGCCTACCACCAGGATTTTCCTGCGTCTGGCTAGTTCCAGCTCTCCTAACTCGGCTTTTATGTCACCTCTTGGAGAGACCTTCTCCGCCCAGCCAGTTTTTTTTCTTTTCAGCCTCACTATCTATCATCTTATTCCATTTCTTCACATGTCCTCCCCTCTGAAAAGATCTTTCCTCTACTTGCATTCCTGTGCTCTGAATTGCCCACTAGAATCTTATCTCCTTGAATGTAGAACATCATTGGTCTTGTTCAGAGCTAAAAAGGTGTACTGGCTTTGGAAGCATTTGATAAATATTTGTTGAGTAATTAAATGAGTTGATGGATGAATGAAAACTATGCAGGCTTACTACTGAGTCTTACAAAAGAATGAGGGAGATCTGAATGAATGAATGTGGACAAATCTCCCAGATACATTAAACAAATAAAAAGAAGAAAAAGATCTGTAGAATAACTCAACTTACTTTTAAATTTGATGATATATGTATATATTCAGACAGAATCACATTCCTGAGCTGATATGAGGAAGGGTATACAAAAGGCAGTATGGAATGATCACACTTAATGGAAACATACATTTTTAACTTGGCTCATAGCCAAGTGACTCTTCCCAACCTAGGGAAGGGAACGGAACATGACCCTTTCGTTCACAGCAAAATACAGATTATGGTAGACAACACAGAGATACTTAAATTCTAAGTTTAGCAAGTCTAGCCCAGTGTTGAGCACACAGCAGACTCTCAGCATTTATTTGTTAGATAAGCAAAATAAGCTAATCTCAGGTCAAATAAGCGGTGAAGCATGATATGCATCACATTGAGAAAGCATACCATGGGGCCTGTATGTCATGTGAAGTTTAGACATTTGCACATGCAAGGAATAGAAGTTTCAACAAACAGCAATAAAAGGTCATTGAGAAGCAAGTTCTGAGATAGAGATTTACAAGCAGAAACATCATTACGTAAAGATCTCAGGAACAACTCATGAATGGGAGTGAAGGAAGCAGGACCAGGCGGAAGGAGAAGAGTTGGGCTGAGATGCAGTAGCAACCGAAGCTTCAACTGATCCCTCAGGGACCTGGGATTGCTCGTTAGAGTTGTCCTGAATTGGACAAGTGCGTCAGCCCTTTACACCACTGCATCTACGACCTACTGGATGTGAGCTGCCTTTAGGAAGGTGTCATGACCTTGAACAAAGCAGCTCTCATGAGCCTAAGGCAATTCCCAAAGAGGCAATGCTCCCAGCAAGTGGATGAATGACTGCCTGTGTGCTTCAGTCCAGAGGTGGGTCTGATGGTACAGCACTGCGTTAACAATCTCACTAATCCTAACGCAGAAAAATATATATATATAATTATCCTAAGAATATGGGTGTTAATGATGGAAATTATTTTACCTAGTTCTCGGTGCATGAGTTTAACAACTCTGAACTAAGTATTATATTGCTATCACAAAGCAATATAACTTAAAGAACAACAACAAAAATAATATTCATTAAGCCATTCAATATTTATTGAGTCTCTACTAAGTGATCTAGGTACTGTGGATACAGCATTGAAAAAAAAAGATGACAATGCCTGCCCTGTTTAAACTTACATTCTAGAGGGAAGATGCAGACAAGATAGAGATAGCCAGCTTGATGGACGGATGATGGATAGATGCATTACTAGATAGTATGATGGATGAATGAAAGGATGGATGAGTGAGTGGGTGGACTGGTGGATGGACAGATCAATAGATGGATGGAGAGAGAAAGAGAGAGAGAGGGAGGGAGAGAAGGAAGGAGGGAGGGAGAGAGAGGGAAGGAGGGAGAGAGGGGAGAAATGAATTAGTCTGAGATTACGAAAAGTATTATAGAGAAAAATAAGGCAGAGGAAAAAATGGAGAAGTGGTGAAGCAGGGGTGAAATTCATTGTTTTATAAGTGATCATGGATGACCTCACTCAAAAAAGTAGCTTCTGAGCAAAGCCCTGAAGGAAGTGATGAAGCCACGTATATATTATACTTGAAGGAAGATGTTCTCAGCCAAGAGGAGAACAATGCTAATAGCTAGCATTTATTGAAAGCTCACCATGGAACAGGAACCCTGCTAAGTGTTTTATAAACTACACCTTGTTTAAACCTCCAACAGGTAATATTATCTCCCTCTGAGAAAACTGAGACCTAGAGAGATTAAGGAATTTATTTCCCCAAGGTCACTCAGCAAGCAAATGCAGGAGCCAGGATTCAAACTCAGTGTGAAAGCCTTCTTCAGAGAAAGAAAAGCAAAGGAGAAACTGGACTATCCTTGACCATAGAAATATGTCCCATCACTGGCTCCTTGAAGCTGGCCATACCTGGGCATGTCCAGACACTCTATCTAGTAGTAGAGGAATGAAAATGTTGACCCATTCAGCCTGATCCCAAAGCCTGAGTGGTTAACCACTGGGATACACTGCTTCCCAAAGAGCCCGGACTCGATGGGTGCCAACTATTTGTTCTGGCTAAGATTTTAATGCCCAGACAGGCAGGCTGGGTTAAGCAAGCCCTTCACAGAGTGCTGCCTTAACTAGGTTTCTTGAGTTCAATTTCACAAACTAACCAACCAACCAACCAGCAAAAGAAAGATGGTAGAGAAAGACTCCCGAGTTTTTTGAGAAGCAGCAGCAGGACCAGCCAGGCTGGTGAAAGACAGCATGATCGCTCTTGTTCTGAGGGACGCCTGATGTTGGCTCTATGCCCTCAGGCTTCATTGTATCTCCTCAACCCCCTGACAGAATTATAGGCTTCTTTGACACCTGTCCCCCTAAGCATCCTCCCCAGCCCCCAGGCCAGCTTACCCACAGGATGCAGCCTCAGTGAAGAGGAACAGATGGATTTGACTGTGCACCATTTGGACTTCACCCAATGCCTCACGCTTGGCTTTTCCCACACAAATTAAGCTGATTGTGCATCAGAGGACCCTTCTCCTTTTTTAGCAGACCCTGACCTAAGGGAGTTTGGGAAAGAGGCTAAGAACTGTTGCTATTTCATCCAAGTTAGCTCTCACTATGGTCTTATTTCTCAGAAGAGTCTTATCAGGTAGGTATGTTATTTCTACTTTGCAGAAGAGAGGTGAAGGCTAAGAGAAGGTAACAGGCAGGTTAAGGCTATTCTCCTTTGTGTTCATACCATCGACGTCCATATTACAGTATGTATTGAGCTGTGTTCAAGGCTCTACAAGGCATGTTCAGTTCAACAATTATACAGAGCACCAAATTAAATCCTGGAATTACGAGGATTTAGATTAGAAACAGAGGACCTGTTCTCAAGGAGTTCATGATTTAAAAGGGATTTCTCAGTCCTGGGGAAATTTTACTTTTACCTATGACATCCTCTATCACCTCCAAAAAAAAAAAATAGGTCCAGCTCTCAGAGATGCAGACCCAGAAACATGTTAGCTTCTAAGAATGCACTCAAACCTGTCCTCACTTAATCCTTTCTCCGAGTCCAGAGTTGAAAATGTTCCTGCCTCAACTCTCTCTTTTTCTATTCTGATTAACAAGTCTCATTTGGGTCAATTTCACTCTAACCTCATTTTACTCCCATGGCTCCACGATGTTCGGGGCTGTTTTCACTTAATGGTTGACATTTTGGACTTTTCTGCCCCTAAGCTTGGGCCAGATTCACCTCTGAAACTTTCAAAAGATACAAGCTATGAAGATAGTCCTATTTCTACACATTTAAAGCCTTCTCTTTATTGTCTTCTTGGATTCCTTATACATTTTACTACTTCCCCGCCCTACCCCTTAGTCCCCCTAAATTAATGCATGAAGAATGATAGTTTTGGTGGGGAGGGTAGCGAGGGGAAGCAGGGAGAAGTACAGTCAGGAATGAATCAAATGAGTGGGAGATGCAAACCTTCCCGGATTGGGGCTTCTGGCTCCTAACTTATTAAATTACCTCTGATGCCTCCCTGATATCTCAGCTGTTTCTTAGGTATTTGTGAGCATCCAAATTGCCTCATCGCTAATCTCCATTTTGCTTCTCTGACTCCGAATTGTTTAATCCTTTTTTAAAGTCTCTTATCTGACTCAGCAATCTTTAAAATATTTTGAAGATGTTTTCTTTCCTACTGGAGAGTAGCCATCAAGTATGATCACGGGGCCATATGTTAATTAGGCATCTAATCTGCCATTTCCTAGTGGGCCCTGATAACAGTTTTACAGAAGAACTAAGTTTGAGATATCTCTTCCAGAAGACTCTGGTTGGCTTCTTTCTTTGGCCTTTACCTGGAAATGTATTCTCTTGAGCCTTCTATTTTAGCATTTATAATATACCTGATGCAAACCTTGTCCGAAAGGAAAAAAAAAAACAAAAAAAAAACTGTTCGCTAGATATTAAGGGGGAAAAAAAGAACACAGGTTATTAGATATTTTTCTTTTCTTATTTTTGCATTTATATCTCCACTCCCCAAAGCTGAAATTTCTTCATACTCTTGGATCCCACCCTACTGTCACCACAGAAGTGCCTATGTTCAAATTTCATCCGTTTCCTGACTCAGCCAGATGTTTCCTGGCCATATCTATGACACTCGTCCAATATCTTTTGGTGCATTTTTGGCCAGGACGAAAGCTATTTCCAGTCACCATTTCTCACACGGAATGAGTACCTTCCAACGTGGCCTTCCTCAACCTTCCTTTCCTTTCTCACCATGGCTGCCAAGAGGGGTTCTGAGAAGCCTCCACCCGTTCCAAAGCAGGGACATGTTCATCAGAGAGCCCCCCAAAGCCCAGCAGCATGCATGAAACAGCCTCACCTACGGTCCACGTGCTTTCATCTCTCTTTCTCCCTATGTGGAATACCAGTTGGGTGCTGTCTCATTAATACAGACTTTTTCCTAAATTTATTGACGTGGAGCATCCATACTGCATGCTGTAAGACAGCTCTCATTCACCTGGAAATACATCACTCATGGGGGTCTTATGATGTCACAGTCTATGTTCCCTTTCCATAAGCCATTAATGTATCCTACTCAGAATCCATTTAAAATATGCAATTAAACCATTAAAGGTGGTGTTGCTTATCCTAGACAATGGAGACGAGAGAGCAGCAAGACAAGTATCACCAGTAGACTCACCCTTTCTTTGGTCACGAATGTCTCCATATTCCAATACAAAGATCTAAACCCCAATGGGTCAGTAATTGCATTTATAAAACTTATTGGAATAAAGTTAACGGTACTGAATAGAGACCAGTATTTCTATTAATTTGGTCAGGAAAAAAGTCTGTATGTGTAATCACATCATTCATATGCATGCACCCGTGGCCCATCGTATGAAGCGTAACACCCTTTAGAATAAAACGAAACGCTCAAAAGTTCAGCATGGCAAGAATGTCCTAATAATAGGTTTTAAAGAAAGAATAACAAATATTAGCCAACCGAAGGAACCATAAATGTTATCAAGCAAAGTAAACATTCCAGTTGTAATTGTTATTGGAGATGGATTAATACAAAACACTCAAAATGGAGACTCCTGAAGCAAAATTCATTGGGCTGGAGAAAAAATTGCTGAACTGTGTGCAAGTATAACTCTGATATGATGTTGGCTATTTTGCCAAGAAAAGGAAATACCAATCAAGAATTTTTATGAAGAATTATTGCCCGCTTGCTATGTTTTTTTAGACCACTTCCTAAATTAGAATGTGGCATGAGCGAAAGAAACCATTTGATTTTTCTTGGATATCCACATTCCAGCCATATTTTAAGGCTCTTCTCAATTCCACCATGTTCTGTGAAGATTTTCCTTGCTGCCCAGGGTTCATGTTCCATCACTGTTTTCATCAACCAACCTCAGTTGAACTTCTTGCCAGAATATCTGGCTTAGGACAGCCTAGTCCGAGTCACCACTGTTATTCAACTAAGTTACAGAGGTCTCGACTGGTCACCCTGTGTCCTTTCTTGAACTTCCTCATACTTTTCTCCCTACTACATGTAGATGGCATGATCCTTTTAAAGTATGAATATGTTCATATTGCTTCCTTTACTTTAAACCCTTCATTTATTTTAATAAATAAAATGCAGTCCAGATATCTTCCAAAGCTCACCAGACCCTATGTAATGTCTCCTGAACACCTCCCCTGTCTCGCCCTTGTCCCCTTTGCTCCAGCACCACTAAACATTTTTCGGTCCCATCAATAAGCCACGCTCCTTCCTGCTTTCGAACCTCTTCATGCTATTCCAAAGGGCATGGAAAGCTCTTCCCCCGGCTCGTTGGCATTTTTAATAATTTCTCCAGGTGATTTTTTTCTGAGCACTAATGTTTCAGAACTGAGAGCAACAAGCTTGTTCTGTAAAGGGCCAAATAGTAAATATTTTTGGTTTTTCAGGCCAGATAGTGTCTGCCAGGACTGCTCAACTCTGCCTATTGTAGCTCAAAAGCAGCCGTAGACAATACACAAGTGAGTAGGCATGGATATGGGCCAAGAAAATTTTATTTACAAAAACAGATTTGAAAAAAAGAGGAAAAAGAAAAAAAGAAAGCTGATTTGGCCTGTAGGCCACAGTTTTCCAACACACTGGTATAAAGAAACTCTTAGCAAGAATATGCTTCAGAACCCTTTTAGGACCATTTTTCACAGAACAGATATCCAGACGCCCAAAGATATGCATATCTGCATTTTTGAAAAGTCCAATAGACATTTCTGATGGGCACTGC
>NW_006434825.1:1869139-1873034 GCF_000325575.1 Pteropus alecto | reverse complement strand
GATTAAAACGAGAAAGAACTTTAAAATATTGCCTTCCATTCCGCAGTAAATTGGGCTACCATGTGAAGCAGGGAGCTTCCTGTTACTAGAATATTCAAACAGAAGGTCAGTAAGTTCCTGATAGAAATTTTGCTTAAGAATTCCCATAGAAGCTCAATGAATAAGATAATGCCAATGTTTCCAGAACATTCTATGGCTCAATGGTGTGCTAGAATGAGCTTGAACTTTGGTATCAGCTATAACTGAGTTCAAGCCCAGCTTTACCATTAGTAGGTGTTTAATCCTGAGAAAGTTTCTTAACTTCTCTGAGACTTGATTTGCTTATCCTTAACATGGGGATCCTTTAATACTTGATTGGCATAGTGCCAGTTTAGATACATGATACATATATAAAGGTACAAGCTCTGACCCCACAATACATTCTCAGTAAATTGCGTGTATTTTTAGTGTTAGTGTTAGTATTTACTTTGTTTCAATGTCTCACTACTTTGACCTCATTGTCAGAAGTTCCAAGTTGTATCCCAGGATATCTAAAAATGGTCCCATCAATGCTGGGCTCACTTTTGCCCACTTAGTCCTTTCACAGTCTTCTGAAAACCTGAGACCTTTGTCGAATACTTTGATCGCTTGTTAACTTCCATTCTCTTCGACCTCCCCTTTGTGGCACCCACTCAGCCGTTCAAAGGGGCCTTGTCCATTTGGCTCATAAAATGTCTGCATGGATCACTGAAGCTTTCCTTGCAGAAGGTTCTAAGTAGAGCCTCTCTCTCTAGATAACTGCCCCCAGGAAATTTCTCAGGCAATAAATAGATCTTTGACCAAATACATATGGCTAAATGTTCATATTTTATGCTGTTTTTATGTTAAAGCGGTAGGCCCCACCTTCCCTGAAATCTCACCAACTATGGGGACAATGCGAATCTCCAGTCTAAGAGGTCATCTTTTCTGATTGTGGGACATGCCATCCCATCCCTGTACATTCTCAGTCCAGGCTAGCAGTCCAGAAACGACTCCATAAAACATTTTGCAATACTGTCCCGAGCACAAGAAGTTATCGGCATATCCACACGGTGCTTCTCAGTATTCACCTTTGGAGGAAACACAGGCCCAAATCATTCATTTCCAGAGCCACAGATGGTACAGATAAATCTCCAATCAATATGTGCAGCGATAAATTTTATCAGGGGGACTGGATCTTAGGAAGTGTCCCCCAGTTGATGTTATCACACTAAGTAAGCCACTAATAACTCTGCCTTGCATGTCATTCTGCGTCCTAGAGACTCAGTCCCACACTTGAAAACATACAGTGGGCCCGAGTGCAGCAAATTTCACACATGCCAGGAGAAAAGATAGTGGGACGTAAACGCGTCTGCTTTTGGACTCTGCTTTTCTGGCCCCATTGTCTGTCATGAGCCTTGGTCACAGAGAAAGCTTCGAGAGAGCAGCGATTGAGACAGGTTTTCACTCGGAAAGTGGAGATTTCTATGCCTGCCCTGAGCCTCCCAGCAGTCTGCTGATTCACCAGGACCATGTCCACGAACCAGCTCTCACCAAATTACATCTCCCAAGGTAATCACAGCTGGTTTTCATGTTCTTCTCTTAAAAAAATAAACTTTAAGTCAATTTCATATAGGGAGAATCCACTCTCAATCCTTGGGTTTTCAAAGCAGTAAATGATATGAGCTAATGTTCCATAAAACAGACAGAAATACCAATCCCGCACAGGTATGCCACCTTTCCCATGGAGTGATCGACAATCTCCTGGGCTGGGCTTATTCACCTTCCTTTTAAAAGACTCACATACTCACATGTATAGCTAAAATACAGAGCACGACTTACGGTAGAATTAACTGTTGCAAAGTGAGTGCCACTTAGTAGGATGTCAAATATTAGCAAATGTTATAAATTATACACATGTGTCTGTGTGAATTCTAAAATGTTCATTGAGTACGTTTTTAGTGTCAAGTCCACTATTGGCCAGAGAGACTAGAGCAGCAAACAATATAGACACAGTACTAGGCTCAGAAAAAATAGAGGTCTGTGGGGATAACTAATGTCATATAACTAATTTAATGAAAATAGGGGCTCATATTCATCATGGTTCTCTAGAGAAATAGAATCAATAGTGTGTGTGTGTGTGTGTGGAGAGAGAGAGAGAGAGAGAGAAAATGATTGAGAAAGAAAAGGGGTTTACTTTAAGGAACTGGCTCATGTGATTATAGGAGCTGGCAAGTCCGAAATCTGCGGGTTACACCGACGGGCTGGAGACCCAGGAAAGAGCTGATGTTGCAGTTTGAGTCCAAAGACATTCTGGAGGCAGAAGTCTCTCTTCCTTACAGGATCTTATTCTTTTTTCTCTTAAGGTCTTCAACTGATTAGATGAGGCCCACCTACATTACGGAGTGGTTAATAGAGGATGATCGGCTCTTCTCAAATTCTACTGATTTAAATGTTAATCTCATTCTAAAAATACCTTCATAACAGCATCTAGGCTAATGTTTGTTTAACCAAATATATGGGTTCCATGGCCTAGTCAGTTTGACACATCAATTAACTACCCTAAGGCCTACTGCTATGAACAATGGGGGGCTCTGAGAGCATACGGGAGGAGAGGGACTTAACCGAATTTGCAGATGTGGTAGTCAGACTTCTAAACAGCCTTCGAGGATTCCTCCCTCCAAATAGTTACGCCTCTCTCCCTTTGAGTGTGGACTAGACCTAGTGACTTGCTTGAAACCAACAAAATATGGCAAAGGTGATGAGATGCCACTCCTGTGATTAGATTATAGAAGACTGTGACTTCCGTTTTGCCAGCAGACTCTCATTATGGCTGTCTCTATGAAGCAAGCTGTCACGTGGGAGAGGCCCACAGGACAAGGAAGAGAGCGTGATCTTCAGTCAACTGTCAGAATAGAGCTAAGTCCTTTAGTCTGACAGCCCATGAGGAACTGAATGCTGCCAACGACCATCAAAGAAGCATTGAAGATCATTCCCTAGTCAAGCCTTCAGACAGGACTATAGACCCTCGGCTGATAACTTGAGTCCGGTCACGTGAGACACCATGAAGCAGAGAACACAGCTAGGCTGCACCCAAATTCCTATTCCAAAGAAACTTTGAGACAATATGTTCTGTTTTAAGCTGAGAAGTTCTACAGCAATTTGTTAAGCAGCAACGATAATACAATGAGCTGATGGAAGCAGCACGAAAGAAGTGATGATCAATATGTGACACGATGGAGGTGCATACATGTGAGAGTACATGTGTCCGTTTCTTAAGGACATGGCAGCAAGTGGAGACTTCAACAGTTCATCAGATTGTTTATGCTGAGGCCCAAAAGCAAAGGAGAAAATGCTTTGCTTCCTACACAGGGAAGCATACCAGAATGAGGGCAGTTGAATATCTGTTCAAGTTTCAGAAATCAAGGGACTTCCCTAGACTCTAAACCTCATGGGATTTGGAACAGGATCTGAATGCCCTCATCACTGTACCCTGGTGCTGGCACTCAGCAGGCACAATTGATACTTACTTACTTACTTACTGAATGAATGAATGAATGAATGCATGTATGACTGAATACATGAAGAGAATCTATAATTTATCCAGCTTGAATAAATATATTAACAAACATATTTAGACCAGGTGAAGATTTTCAGTTGCAGCAATTTCCCAGTGTCTGCAGACATCCACTCCATCCTTGGCTGATGAGGAGTCTGGAACACGCTGAGGTCTTGAGGGTGATGAACAATAACACAGTCCAAATCACAAGTAAGTGCTGCCCCAACCTAAACCGTCCGTTAAAGAGTGACTGACTCAGCATTTTAAATTTGGAGTGACTGTTGTGAACGAGGATGGGATAAAGAGAGTTCACAGCTGAGCAGGTCACTTGACAATAAG
>NW_006434825.1:1847525-1869116 GCF_000325575.1 Pteropus alecto | reverse complement strand
ACGGGATTCTGCAGTCCACAAAAGGCCCCTGGATGGGAATGTGTTGCTGCTGTATGACCCACACGCTTCTGGAATCTCCAGCGGGCTCCATCTCCCCAATGACTCTGGTTGTGCAGAGTGAAAACCACCCAGACACTCAGTTCCAAACCCAAAAGTTGTGGACCCAAAAGGATCGGCATCACCTGCTGGAAATGTAAATTCTTGGTCCCTACCCAATCAGAAAACAAGAAGAAACAGAGGGTCAGCGACTGGTGTCTTAACAATTCCTCAGGGGGTTCTGACTCACGCTCAAGTTAGGTTTATAGTGAGGGGAGACTAATCTGGGGGTCCCACAATGCTCTAGATGGGAGACAATGAGGACATAACCAAAGGCAGTAGTAATAAAAATGAGATACGGAGGCAAATCTAAGATATAGTTTTAAAAGTTAGAAATTCTTGGATTTGATGATTGGTCAGGTACAGAAAGCAGATGTGAGGGACGACGCCAAGCTGGCTAAGGATTCCAACTTGAATGTTTGGTTGAATGGGTTTGGTAAAGGCTGCAGCAGAGGTATCTAGAGATGCAGGACTTTAAGTGCTGAAACCAAGAACATCCTGGGCAAATCTGGAGAGGGAGCCTCCCAGCAGCAGAGTTTTAGAAATGAATAATGATGATGATGATTGTTACGGACTGAGCTGTGTCCCTCCTAAATTTGTATTATGAAGCCCCAATCCCCAATTTGACTCTATCTAGAGATAGTCTTCAGGAGGTTGGGCCCAATTCTATAGGACCGTGGCCTTTTAGGAAGAGGAAGGGAGAGAGAACTCCATCATGTGAGGACATAGCAAGAAGCAGCCAGTCCATATGCCAGAAGAGAATCCTCACCAGAACCCAACCCAGATCTTAGACTTCCAGCTCCAGAACTGTAAGGTAATGTCTATTGTTTAAGGCATCCAATCTGTGCTATTTTGTTATAACAACCTGAGCTGACTAAGATGATAGTTTTATTTATTGAGCACTTATTATGTGCTAAATGCTGTGAAGCACTTTAGGTAAATCATCTCATGTAATCTTTATAACGCTCTCTAAAACAGACATGATGATTATCCCCAGTTTACAGGTTAGTGAACCGAGGCTGAGTCAGGTTAAACCATTCACCAAGAGTATGCCGCTGATAAGCAGGAGGGCCAGGGCGCTGCTTCTCCATTTTGACTGTACATTGTAATCACCTGGGAGCTTTAAAAAATACTGGTGCTTGGGTCCCAGTACTACCGATAATAATAATAACTGATGTGGGGTATAGGTTGCACATTGGGATATTTAAAACAGACAGGATTAAAATCTGCTGTATTAGAAGCAGCTAAGAAACATATAAAGAAACATATCCAGCCTCACCGTAAACTAATTAAATCAACAATCCGGGTCCTCCTCATAGTCAACCAGTTGTAGACACCCAGGCTAGCATTGGAACCCAGGTCCACCCACTTCCAGATGCCAGACAAGATACTTCAGATTTGTTCATTTGAAATGCTTGAAGAATATCCAAGAGGAGCTGCTGAGGGTAGTCATAAAAATATCCAGAACTATATAATGGGTTGAGGATGGGACTAAAAATAAAGACTTAACATGTTCAACATGAACATGAAAATTGAAATCATGATTCTGTTAAGAATGAACCCAGGTAATGAACACAGAAGTGAAGGCTGCCAGAGAACACGACTGACTTTTGGATGTTGAAATGCTTTGCTTCTCTGTAATAAAACAGTCTTCAGAGAGCATTTGGATATTATGTTAGTGCCCAAGGCATGAAGATCGAATCTGTGGCCTTCCTGGGCACATACCACCCAGCAGAGCCAGAGACTACATCACAGCTCAACCCACTGAAGAACAAAGGATGAGCCCAGACTTGGCAGCAGCTGTTCTCCATAACACATTCGAGAGGTCAGGTGGACCTTGTGGTTTAACACCATTGATTCGAAAGAGCCGAACCAATTGAGAAGCATGATGTGGATATGACATCAGGGAGGAAACCTCGGGCTAAAGTAAAAGGAAAAAAAGTCTTCTATTTTTATTATAAGTGAGCCTACTAAAAACAAATTTATCTCTGTGTCATGAGAACGAGAAGTGAAAAGCAGAAGAGCTAGACATTTCTTTTTATATTATTTCATTTCATTTCATTTTTCCTCTATTATTCTAGAATCTGGGTTGAGATTTTTTTTGAGTGGTAAAATATCATGTCCATTTCTGTATCCTTAAGGCCCATTTCAGTTCTTGGAGCCTTGTAAATGCTCCATAAAAGTCTGTTGGATGAATTATCTTTCCAACTTAAAGGGTCTTAGGATTTGTATACTGATGAAATGACTCAAATTGGTCAAAATCAATCAAGGAAGTCTTACAGAGCCGATGTTTTGGCCCAGTTTTAGAAAGGATCGGTGAAGCCACATCTAACCACGTCTCAAATCTTCCTGGTGCATTTAACCTTGTAGGACATAACACATCACTTGCTCATTCATCTACAGCCACAAAATGTAATAACGTCCATGAAAGATGGACCATGAAAGGAAGTAGTTTGTTGATGGTGAAAAAGTGTGGAAGGGGAGAAAGAGAACTTTGAGACAAAGTTTATTTTATTTCTCATGCCAAGAATCATAGATCCAAACATGTATTGTCTTCTCTCAATGCTGTATTATCTATCTATCTGTCTGTCTGTCTATCTATCATCATTCATCTGTCTGTCTGTCTACTTATCTACCTACCTAATTTACCAGTCATCTATTGCTCTCTAACAGTGAGAGATTATATTCTGTATCCTCTTTCACAAAATTTTAAGATATAAAACATTATGACCAAATTCCTTAGAAAAATCTTCTTGAGAACTGGGTTCAGGTGATAAGAAATTCAAACTTCGTGAAAAATGTTTTTCATGTAGTAATTATCTAGGTGAAAATGACTCTGGATTTTCTTCATCCACATAGTCAAATTTTGTTAAATGTCAAAGTTCATTTTCTATCGTAATCGATAAAATGAAAAGAGAGTCCCACAACCCTGCGAGTCTTCAAGGGGCTTTTCTCAGACTGGCAAAAGAACTCAATTGAAGAAACCACTTATTTGATGAAATTGGAGGATCCCCCAATTCATAAATCATTTCCAAATTGCAGGAAAAAAAAATATTATGTTTTAAATGCTTCTAATTGTTATTCATTATTCTAGGCCTGTGGGGCGTCACCAGAGCAGTTTATTGATGAAGCAACCATCAAAGCACATTATTCAGGCACAGGGGAGTGAAGTGCTCACAGCCACGCCAAAATAATGGATCACAGGATAGAGCACCTAATTTGATGTTGTTTGCTTTGGGCAAATTCAAAAAGTAGAAAGTTTTAGGAATGGTTTTGTGTGTTTTTCTTTCTCGAGGTTTTTTTTTTTTTTTTCCCCTCTTCTTTTTCTTTTTAATTAAAAAGGAAAAGAAAACTATGGGAAAAATTAAGGCAAGCTATTGGAAAGAACACTGACAGCAAGTCTGGTTTTTCCCCTAAAAGCTAGCTTGGATAAGCCACCGCATGTATTTGTGGACTTGAAACAGGAATCTCAGGTCTGATAATACAACGGGATTTCTCAGACCCTAGCCTGCTAGGCAAGGAAAGTACCAGGCCTCCCTGGGAAGTACTCTCACAGATCCACCTGGATCATCCAGGAAACACCTGGAAATATCTCCAATCCTGAAAGGAAAATTTATGGTTGTTTTTCCAGGAGAGCATTTGAGAAATGAACTGCGTCTTTGATAAGCCAATGCCAAACAATTCTTTGTACGGAGCCCACAAGGCCAGAGGATTGTTTGTATGGTGTGCACAATGCAAGCAGTGAGGTTTCGCTTCACCTAAGGCTTCAACAGTTGGCCCATTCATTCATTCATTTGTTTGGCCCATCTTAAACACAATGATAAAAGACTTTCCACAATGCCCTTCGGCTAGAGCCCAAATTATTTGCCCCTCATGACATTAAAACTCATTCAGAGTCATCCATCCCCATGCTCTCCATTTCCTCCACTTCTATTCCTTCCATAAGCCACCTGAACAGCCATTATTAAGGTCACTATCTTGGCAAGCCCTGTGGTCAATTATCTGAACTCATTTTAGTCAACGGCTAAGCTTCATCTGACATAATCGAATGCTCATTTCTGAAACACTCCAGCTTTCAAAGGCCATCTATATCCTGATGCTTCTCTCACTTGTATCTCTAACTCCATCTTCTTTGAGTTACAGATATGTCAACCTAACTTCTCCTCTGACTTCTTCAGTTAGATATTCACTAGGGGTCTCCAATGTAATATCTCCAAAAGAAAACTCTTAATTGCCTCTACTCCAAACCATTCCTCGATGACACTTCCACCTTTATCAATGACATTATCTGTATCAATGACACTTCCACCTACCCTGTTGCCAGACCCAAAATCTTAAAAGTCTCTCTTAATTCTCATTTTTCCTTTTACTGCCCACCATGATGGTTCTATGTCCAGAATATACCTGGAATTCAATTTATTTCAATGTCTTCCCTTCCCCACTCTGCTTTAAGCTACCATTCTCTCTCACTCTGATTCCTTTACACAATAGCTTCTTTTCCTACCCCCTCATTACTGTGTCTACAGACAGGATATATTAAAAGTATGAATCTTATCTGATTACCCAAGACATTACTCCAATGGCTTTCCACTGCAATCGAAATAAAGCTCAGATTCCTTAGCCTGATCTAGTGTGTATCTGCCTTTGCTCACCTCTGACCTCTGACTTCTGGAGCTGATCTCCTACCAGTCTTTCTGCTCTTATTGCAATCTAGCTTTCAGTCCACCCTTTTGCCCCTTCGGTTCCCAAATGTTATTTCTTCCTAAAGGCCTTTTGGCTACCTCGTTTCTTTCAGGAAAGTTGGTTCTCTAAATCGGTGCATCATAAATTTTAACTGTACACAAGAATCAAATGAAAAATTAAATATAAAATGCCTGGGACTCTACCTGGACCAATTAAATCAGAATCTCTGAAGGCACGAACTAAGAATAAGTATCTCCGAGCTCCCCACACAATAGAATTAGTATGCAGCAAAGTTGAGAACGCTTTGCCCTAAACCTATGCAAGGATGTTCTCTTCTTGTCATTCAAGTCTCATTACTGTGTGTCCTTATGGCACATATTATTACCTGAGATTATCTTACTTGATTCCTTGTTTGCTGACTATCTTCCCATACTAGAATTGAAGATGATGATGCTGAGGTCTTCATTCTGTTTACTCCTATATTCTTGATGCTTACTACTTTGTCCACGGGCCAGAACTCCATCATATGACCCACCAAATGGGTAGAGAGGCTGGGAAAATTAGGCCAGTTGTGATGCTAGGAAAAGGGGACATAAGTCAAGTGGTCACGTAACATCCTTACCACACAGCATGAGAAGGATATGGTTTTTCAAGCATTTAAGGAAAGGGCTCCTAATCCTGATTGCCCAGAGGAAGTGACATCAAATGAGAGACCTGAAAAGCAAGTGAGAGTTAGGTAGGTGAAGGAGAGGCTGAGGGAAGGGCAAGACTGCCAAGGAGAAGATATATCATGGTTGACAGTATTTGAGGGTTTGGATATGACAGCATAATGTATGCCAAAACCTGGAAACGATTCAAGTGTGACTGAAGGGGGATCTGGAGGAATGGAGGCTGGGGAGAGCTGCTGAGCGCTGAGGCTGGAGAGAAGTAAGGGCACAGATTACAAAGCTCTTTTTAACTCATGAGAAAAACTGCACTTTCCCCCGAGATCTTTTGGGAGAGCGAGGATTGATGCGTGGTTTGATTTGCATTTTACAAAGTTAATTTGGCTAAAGCATAGATTCAGGAGGTGAGAAGGTGATAGGTGGGCAAGATCTGAGGCCCTGGAGACCAGTTACAAATTGCAATAATTCAAGAGAGAGATACGTGATATTATTTTTAAATACTAGAAAGAGATCATCATACACCATACCCATCTATTTGACAAATTATTCTGTGTAATTAATTTTTGAAAATTGGATTAGCTGCCTGATGATTTCTTAGAGTGCTAGGGAAGGGCTCTGTGGCCCTGACTGGGTCACACGAGCTTAGGGCACTTGTTGTCCTGTTCTGCAAAGCCTTCCATTTACCCTGGCATTGTGTAAGGATCCTTTAGGTGATAAATGAGAAAAACCCAAATCCAAACTAGCTTAAACCAAGAGGGAAGTTTATTATTTCATATAACCAAACTCTGGGACAGGCAAGGGGGAATGGCTTCAGAGCTCTCTCTCCTCTGTCCTCTGGCTTTGTGGATGGGCTTCCTAGTTAGGATACTGCATGTCTTGTCACCATCTCTGTCTCTTCGCCTTATATCTGTATTGCCAGGGAGTTCATGGGAGTGGCAAGGGTACCCGTGTCTCCTCTGGACACGTTGGAGCTGGAGCTTGCAAAGTTTCCCTCTCCTCTGCCTGATTCATTCCCCTTAGAACTTCCTGCTCCAGGCAGCTATCACCTGCTCCCAGCAACATTCTTCCTCCCTTTCTGACTGGACTGGTATCTTCCTCAGCGTTCCCCATCACTGGGCGTCGCCTTATCACATTTTATTAAAGTTGTTGGCATGTTTGCCTACGTTTCCCATTAGTCTGTGACCTCCCTCAATCTTCTGACATCTCTTTATACCCATCACCAGAGACTGGGTTTGGCAAACACTGGGCCCTTAGGTAGTACCTAGGTTTCTGCTCTAGATAACATTATGCCTGGCTTGAGAGGAAAATGTGAGCCAGGCAACATTGTCACCATATTAGTAAATACTAATTGGTAAATATAAATATTATTATTAATAATAATAGTTCCGATGATTAGATGATAGTATAGGTACTTCGTGTTAAGTATATGCGCCAAGAACTGTACTAAGGTCTTTATGACTTCTGTCATTAACCCTACCAGAAGGATACGGTTATTTACCAATTTTAGAAACAAGTAAACTCAGGGAGTTTAAGCCACTCACCACGGGCACACAGATGTAGATGATGGAACTAGAACTCAGACCTAGGTTCAGCTGTCAATCGGAGTTCAGAGGGACAGCTTGCCTCTCACTTGACTTGGCCCCACCTGCAACCCCCAAGCTCACCTCCTCCCACTCTCCCTGTCACAAGCATGCTGCAGCCTCATCTGCCTTCTCTTTATCTCTTGAATGGCCAAACTCAGAGCCTGCTCAGAGCCTTCAACTTGCCTGCACTGAATGCTTCTTGTCCCTGGGGGCTCAGTTCAGTCACCTCTTCCAGGAGGCTTCCGAGCTCCACATGAAGCAGGCCATGCCCACGGTCCGCCTCACCCCATCCACATGCTTTCTTTCTGAACACCTGCAGTCATCTGTCCCCAAGGGGATTCTCTCTCCCCTAATAGAATGTCCACTGCATGAGGTCAGGGAAATTACATCTTTTAAGGAGGAAGATTATAAGCTGACCTTAAATATGCCCAGTCATAGTTTTATAACTAGGAAGGCTATTAAAGGTGTTTGTTTAAAATGGAAATACTTTTAGAATTTTGGTAATATTTGGGTGTTTTGTTAAAAAGTCTCCTCTTTTGCCAATTCGCTTCCTATAAGAAACATATAAATGTAGCAGCCACTGAGATTTTCTTACATTCTGAAGTCCATTGTCTTTTAACTTCTTGACTTTCAGATAAAAAATAGAACAGGATAAAAAACTGAGGTCTATTTTATCCTCTTTATCTTGAATAAGAATATGAATAAGAGGAAAGATGTGTCTAATGAGTAATGATGGACAGAAAAATAAAATGGCAAATTTTTACACTGTATCATAATGATCGTTTTGTTAGAGGCCCACTTTAATGAGAAGTAGCATCAAAACGTATATAACCCAACATTTCAATTTGCATTCAGAATTCCAGGTTGTTCTTAATACTGCCCAATTGAACACTGTGTGCCAAAGTCAGTTGTTTGATGACATTTTGTGACAGGAAAAAAAAAATGGTTGTTTTAATGTCTACATGATTTTTTTCAAAATGGAAATAACTTTTAAATCAGAAAATAATAAATCGAATCAATGCTATTATTTGGGGGGGGAGGGTAAGAGAGAGAGAATGGGCAGGGACTTCTCCAGCTTCTCTCACTGCTCCTCCTCTGGTACCTCGCCCCTGGCATTCAGAAGGCAGGCGATAAATATGTGCAGAATGACTGAACTGTGCTCGTTGTCTCTGGAGGAACGGTCAGCTCTCTGCTGGAATTCAGGTTTGGGGATCGGGCAGATCCAATGATCGTTCTCATCCTAGGTGGACAGGTGCCTTGGAGACTAGCCACAGCCCCAGTACATGGCAGAGAGAAGCCAGGTGGAAGTGATGGCTTTTAGAGTGCAGTAGTGAGGTGAGCATCCATCAGCTTGTTCTGCATATCTTTTCAATATCCATGATAGTTTAGCACAAGTTCACGGTAGTGCATCTCAGGAGCTGCAGTAAAACGGGCCTGGGTTCAGGCACAGGCTCTGGGAGGGGGCCGGGAAGGCCTCTCTTTCCTTCTCTCTCTTTTTTTCTTTGCTTCTCCAAGTTTCTGACCAATCTAAACAGAACTAATTCTAATGTGCCAGTTTTTACTGCCGGGCAAACAAAAGCAGCATTGGAGCCCAGTGATGTGGTCATGCCACCCCACTCCCCTCAGCCAGGGTCTGTGCTGAGGCCGCCATCGTCAATAGCCTCCTTGTTGCCCATCTCGGCCCCCGTGCGGTGCCTGGGGGACTCTCTCAGTTCAATGGGCTCCCTCTCTGCCATTGTCTTCTCATATCAGTTTATAGTCTGGAGGATATAGACTGCATTACAATTAGTCATCACGTCCAGCAGTCCCTGAAACTTATTTGCCACACAGAGTTTATTGGCCTTTGTGACAGGGACAAAGAGAGGCTTGTTGGAAGCTGGACACAAAAGGCAAACACAATGTATGGATTTCTGAATAATACAAAAGCGGGGGAATAATAGCAGCTACACAAATGGCCACGTTATGGAGCTGATAGAGGGCCCTTCCCTGAATCTTTCCAGCTTTTCAATGAATGTGTCTGACCTGGTTCTTCAAGATTTTTCTAGCAGGAAGGAGACAACCTGAACAAGGCAGGTGGTCAGAGACAGCCAGAGCTGCACACTTCAGCTGAGAGGAATATTTCTGTGAGAGATGTGTGGTGCGTGTTTATAGAGCACGTCTTACAAATTCTGTGTGGAACAGTAAAAAGATTTCTGAGATTCGAGAATAAATAGCATGTTCAGATGAATATGTGTTCAAGTGTGTGTGTGTCTGGGTGTGAGTGTATGTGAGTGTGCATGTATGAGTGATCATATGGGTGACTGTGAGTGTGCGTGTATGTGAGTGTGTATCTGAGTGAATGTAGACATAAGTATCTGTACGTACCAGTGTGTGTGAGTGTATGTGTGAGAATACGTGTGCACTCTGAGCGTGGTTGAGTGTGTGTTTGTGTCACTGTCTGTATGTGAACATGTGGGAATGTGTGTAAGTGTGTCTGACTCTGTGTGTGCACATGTAAAAATTTATATGTGGGAATGTAGGTATGTGTATGAGGGTATCAGGGGTGCAAAAGTGTACATGTAAGAGTGTATATTATGAGTATTTGTGTGTATACATGAGTCTTGCATGTGAGAGAGAATGTGTGTGTACGTTTGCATTTAGGGTATATATAATTGAGTTTCTGTAGGTGTGTATGAGTAAATGAAGGTTTGTGAGAGTGTGTAAGAACATTCTCTGAAACTACTGTATAGGTGTGCATATATGTGTGCATATATGAGAATGTGTGGGATTGTGTGAGTACATGTATGATAGTATTATGTATTAGAGTGTGTATGTGTGTGAGGGCATGTGGGACTGAGGGTGTACAAATGTATGACTGTGTGTGAGTGTACGTGAGACTGAGTGTGTGTGCATGTGTGAGGTATGTGAGGGTGAGGGTGTATATGTGTGTGGATGTGTGTGAGAGTATACAGGAACACATGAGAATAGGGGACTGTGTGTGTGAGTGTGTGCTGTGCACGTGATAATGTTCGAATGTGTGTGCACACACATTATCTGAGAGGTCAGTGTCAGTTCTGTCACAAGCTGATTAAACCCTCTTAGAGGAGAAACCAGCTCAAGGAGGCCTTAGCCTGCCAAGTCTCCTCCCCACTGTGACCACCTAACACTCCGCATTTCGGTCTGGTCTGGTCTCGAAGGACTGTAGAAATCCCCGCAGGATCTCAGGCCGATCACAGGAAGGGTCTGCTGAATAGCAACAGCACTGATGACTGCAAGGAGCTCTGATCCCTGGCATGACCGAATTAACGCCCTTTCAGAAGTGACTTCCATTTCATCTCCCAAGAGCATTTCATCAGCCTCCCCTACAGGTTTTCCAGGCCCTTCCATCTCCAATATAAGTTCTATACAAACCTTATTAGTACAATCCCTTGTTGACAAGAATGGAATGATTAAGAATCTTAGAAACTAGAAATTTCTCTGGCTACTTTCATATTTTTATCAGTATACCTATCCACCACCACAAACTAACAGTTTTTCCTCCTTTCCTCCTTCTTTCCTTCCTTCTCACTTTTCCTTCCTTCCTTCCTTCCTTCCTTCCTTCCTTCCTTCCTTCCTTCCTTCCTTCCTCCCTCCCTCCCTCTTTCTTTCCTTCCTTTCTTCCTTCTCTGTTTCTGCCTCTTTCTCTCTGAATGTTCAGTTCAGAAACATCTGTCTGCAAAGAGCTTTATTCAGTCTACCTCCTTTGCCATACCAACAAACTACCTCTGTACCCTTGTACTAATCTTAACAGCAAATATTTATGAAGTGCTTCCTATGTGAGTTGCTTTGCTTAATATACATTAAGAAAACATGATGTGGTTTAGAAAATACCACTGCTATGTCTTGATCATGGTCATGAGTGCTTGGCTTTGTAGATCACATGTTTCCATGAGATTAAAAACTGGGTTGTTATAAATTGTGCACCACTTAGCTTACTATAAATCCAGAGATGCTCGCTTCTCTCTTTGTTTCTCATTCATTTCTGTCATTAATTTTTTACTCTTCTGTTTAAATTCTTAGCAGCTGTTGAGGGTTGTTAATGAGATGTGGACACATAGCCATCCCTACTCCAACACCTGCTCACTGGGCCACAGTGTAGAAGTTCACTCACTCATCCATTTATTCATTCCTTCACTCATTCAGGTACTTCACAAATATTTTAAGTATCTACTTACACATCAGGCTCTGTTCTAAAGTCTAGGAATATAGATGCACGTCAAAGGAAAACCTTTTCTCATGAAGCATATATTCTTAAGGACAGAGAGGACAGTAAACAAGAAAACGAATAAATGCAAGCTAGTCCCAGAGTGCTACGTTACTTAACCTCTCTGTGCCTTGGTTTGCTATCTGCAAAAGTGAGGATGAAATAGACCTCACCTCCCTTAAGCTATTGTGAAAATGATATGCGGACACGCTGAGCCTGGCAAAGAGGACACGGGGCCTGGTGAAGAGGAGATGTCGAAGCATAATGGCCATTGTTACTTTTACATAAAGCATTCCTTTCATTTGTATGGCCTTGTGGATTAAATTTCTGTGGAATGAACCCCATCTGTATCATTCAATTACTAACTTTCTAAGGTTAGTGAATTGGTTTGTGCTTTTGTAAATTTAGATTCTTAATGCTGACTCCTGGCTCTGCCATTTACTGGCTGTATAGAATTAAAATTTCCTCCTAATTCCTGATTTTCCCAATTACATTGGAATTATAAACGAGATACCAAACATAAAGTACTGAGCCCAGGTCCAGGTCAAGAATCATTAAAGTAACGATTTTACTTTACTCACATGATAAAGTCAAATGAGAATGGGCTTTGGGAGCCCACAAACCTGGATTCGGCTCCTAGCCCTACTTTTAATCCTTGTGGTTCTCAACTAAGTTACTTAGTTACCCATTCTGCATAAGCTGTCTCATCTTTAAAACTGTAATATTTACCTTAGGAATGTGAGATATAAAAGTAATATGTCTGTTAGCATGCCGACATCGAATGGCAAAATGTTAATTCTCTCTCTTCACCTGCCAGTTAATCAGGGTACTGTGAGTGAATGAATAAATGAATGAACGGACGAACAAACGAACAATGAAATGGAGTAGTACGCATTTTTAATTTCAGTGAGAAAAAAATTCAGCTAAATCTATCTTGCATTTTTCTTATTTCCCTTATAATTTCAAATTTGTTCATTTCAGATGGAATTTTTTTTTAAATCGCTCAGTCCCATTTTCTATGACAAAGGTCAACAAAGTATGGCCACAGGCCCAACCCAGCCCCCCACCCATTTTTGTACAACTCATAAGCTAATGATGATTCTATCATTTAAAAATGGTTACAGAAAAAATTCAAAAGAATAATAATATTTTGTGACCTAAGAAAATCACATGAAATTCAGATTTCAGGGTTCGCAAATAAAATTTTATTGGAACACAGCCACACTCAATCATTTATTTGTTGTCTATGACTACTTTCAAGAAACAAGGGCAGAGCTAAATAGTTGTAACAGATACTGTGTGGCCCACAGAACCAAAAATATTTACTATCCAGCCCTTTAAGGAAAAGTGTTCCAACCCCTGCCCTAGTTTGCTAATTTGACCTTTAATTATGTTATTTCTGCCAGTAATTCCCTTAATAAACTGAAATTTTTATTTCCAAGAACTCAAATTTTTAACGACAGAGTTGTCCTTGTATTAATGTTAGGATGTCCCACTGAATCGGTCAAGGGTTATTAGATAAATTTAAACTTATCTACTTCCTCTGTTAAGTCTATTTCCTTGTAGTACCTTTTCTGTTTGAATTTTGTTCCTTCTTTCCCAGGGCAATTCCTCTTAAATGTTATTTCTTGATTGTCTATGTCCATGTGTATTTGGCAGAGTTGGGAGACAAGACTAAAGAGCTTTTCCCACAGGCCGAACGAGAATCCCGGACCATCTGTTGATAGATGTGTGTCCGGAATATAAGAGCTTCCTCCTTGGCATGTAGAGAAAGGGATGAGCTGAGTCTGAAGTTAACTTATCATCCTACAGGGCAACAGGGAGGCTACTCATCACAAGGGACCAGAAGTCACCCGGGATCATTTTCTTCTCCGTGTCCTGCACCCAGCTGGCGATCTCCTTAGTCCAGCCCTCTGGGCCACAGGTCCTCAACTGAAGGTATATTGATGGTCAATGCAGGGCTTCTTGAAATACCTGGAATTCCATGCAAAATATGTCCAGCTTTCCGGAAGAGATTGCCTGGCCTGTGTCATCTTCTTGAAGGAACCTACGCCTGCCCCCCACAAAAGCAAATGTTAAGAATCACTCTGCTCGCTGTGGAAATGAATGGAGAGTAGCTCCTTCAGCTGCAGATGGTGAGTGGCTTGGGGGTCAAGAACAGTGAATGCCCTCCTTATTTCTGAATCATGAGGACCAAATTACTTACATCGAAGGAAATCGAACCAATAGGCAGAAGTCGTTCTCATAATATTATTGAAAGGCAGCACTATACCAGAAATAGTTCCATGTCCTCCTGCCCACTTGGCCTCATTTACCCCATATAAAGCCACTGTGAAATGGTGATATTCAAATGTTACAGATGGAAGAAACTGAGGCTCAAAACAGTGGATGCATGTCCCATCCCTGTTGGGCAATCTAGAGCCGAATCAGATAAGAAGCCTCCAACAGTAGGGCTTGTTTATGCAATGGCACTTCAAGCACTTATAACTGATTCCTCCTGGTTTAAAAACCAGGGGAAATTGAACCCAGAGGAATTGAGCTTCCTGCTATTGTCCAGGCGGCAGCAGAAAGAGCCAATCAGATCCGACGCTCCGGTCCTGGACCTGCACTTTAATCCCCAAACGCTACTTCTTCCCTATAATGAGAGTCACCTTCCCTTTAATTAAAATTCCCTTACAAATGTAGACATTCCACTTTTACTAATAATTACTTGCAGAAGATTTTTAGCAATCAGCACTACATAAATATCCGTACCTCCTCAAAGACCGTAAGAATTGCAGCGCTCTCCCTCCCTCTAATTTATTATTTATATACTGCCGCAGATAGACATAGCTCTTTGTGGCAATTAAGATGGGCCTTCCAGTCTCCTCTTGCAGAATGAGGCTGGAGACGAGCATTACTGCTTCGATCACAATTACTATTAATTGGAGAACTCTCCCTGCTCTATAAAATATGTACTACTCGAAAGTGCGATAAACCGCCCAAGGAATATGAACTACATGTGGAGAGATGTATTGTGAGGGCTCCGGATTTAACAAGTCATTTACCCTGTAATTACTTGGAGGGGAGGGAATCCTTGTAATGAGGCAAAGGATGACACGCTTCCATCCGCGGGAGCTCAGGCTCCAAGCTCGAGTGACTGTCCCAGGATAAAACAAATCGTGAGCCGACAGCAAATGGTTTGACACATCGCACTGGTGTTTTTATTTTTAACATAGTTGGAGGACTAACAGGGACCCCTTGGTTCCTGAACTCCCTAGGCCTAGCTCAGAAGAATCAAACTTCCCATCAAATCAGCATTTAATTATTTTTTTTAAGTCATGTGCCTGCTACATGCCAGACATTCTTCTTGAATCCAAACCCTGGGATCCTAAGATGAGTGTGACACAGTCCCAGACCTAGAGAAGCTGACCCTCTTTGTGGGGGTGATGCCAGGTGTATTGACCTGCATCTCACGTGAGGTGAACAGAGCCATTCCAGAGAGGGCTGCTGGCCACAGAAGCAAAGTGAAAGAGGAACCACCACCTGCCTGCAGAAGTTAAAACTTAAAATCCTCCGAGGAAAGTGTTAGAAATTGCTGGAGGAGAGGATCAATGAGGAGACAATATTTTCAAAGTCTGGAACACCACAGCATTTTTGGAACTGTCAGAGAGTCCATTTTGGTGAATGGAGGAGGGTGGTTTGTGTGCAGCAAGTGTGACTCCATAGGCTGGTCTTTTAACCCCAAGCAGGAGGACTTACCTTCTCTCTCATTCATATTGACTAACTGCTCCTATTCTGTGGTTCCATGTAATTAACAGGTTGGCCTCTACCAGAATTTTCAGAAAAGAATGTGAGGGAACTTAACTGTCCTCTCTATGACCAATATCATTGGCTCCTGGGTTGAAAATGTTTAACATAGTTTTGCATCCTAGAAATTCATGACTTGGTTTACCATCCTAGGCAGCAACGCAAATCAGATGTTCATGACCAGAATTATGCCTAAGCCATCCTAAGAGAACTCGACAGAAAAATGGGGACTGTCCTTTCCTTAGAAGCCTTTCTATGCAGACAGACTGAGGCTCAAGTTTTAACTTCGCTGCTTTTAACTGTGTGAACTTGGAAAGATTTTCCGTCTCTCTCAGATTGTGTCTCCATATCTAAACAATGGAGAGAATACTAAGTATCTCATCATCACTTTGCAAAGATGTGATAAGCCTTGGAAAATTCTAGAATTCTTTCTGCCAACTGTACCCTTAAGCTGGTAAGAATTGTTCTTATGAGTCTCTAATCAAGTTTTCTCTAGAGGAGAGTTTCTCAACTTGTCCGCCCATTGTAATCACTTCAGAGTCATCAAAAATCACATGTGCCAGAGCTCCAATCCAGATGTTATGATTTATTAGTTCCAGGTAAAGGGAACAGGAAACAGTCAAGGGTGAAAAACCAAAGGTCTAAGAAAAGCATTTTAAATACAGATGTTCATTATTTGACATCTTACTCCTTCCTCCTCAAGAAACCCTCACCCACCGCTACTTTTTTATTAAGACCGGATTCATTTAAACACATTGCTAGAATAGCTTCCTTTTTTTGGATAAAAGGAGCTATATCATTATCTTAAAATGTAGTCTACGGTATGTCGCCAAGTCTCTAAGTGTGTATAGTAAAGCCGACCTGCACTAGGTAGAGAACAGAACGTGGAAACTCTAATCCACAGGCAATGTTTATGCTGTCCATTTTGAGACAGAGATCTGATCACGAAGGAATTTCACGGGTTTGCATGTATTCTTTGGTGCTCACACATAAAGACATTCTGAATCACCAGGGAGAGAAGCTCATCCCGATCACCTGACATCAGCCTCTTTGATAAAGTGAGAGAAGTACAGCAATCCAAGCGACTCAGTGCCAGGCACTACGTTTAATTTGTATCAATGGATGGATGCTACCAATGGACACTCCATATCCCATTTGGTTTAAACCTCTCGACAGCTCTCTGAGATAGCTGCAATCATCCCATTTTGCACATGAGCAGATTGAGATTCTAAGCGCATAGGGAATTCTCCCAGGGCCATATAGCTAGTGTACATTAAAAGCCAGGATTTTTTACTCCTGAGTCCAAGCCCGTAATTACTGTATTTCATTTAATTACATTTTCTCCAAGCTGTAAGGATATGGGTGAGAGGAGGGGATGGGCTGAAGACTTCTTTTAAAAGGTCTGCCTGCCAAGGTAATGATACTGTATTCTCAGGTCCCTAAACATCCCCTTTTAATCATTGGGAACAACGCCTGGTAGGGTAATAGGATAGGAAAGGATGGAATTTTCTGAAATTACAAATTAAGCCCAATATCTCAGCATGGCACATGTAAAGTTTATTTCATATATACACACAGTTTGATGGGCATCAGGTGGCTCCCTCCGTCTTGTACCTGGGCCACACAGAATATGTGGCCTTCCAGGTCACGACAGCAGCAAATGTGGAAGACATTCTGAAGGCCTGGCACAGGCCACTGTCATCAACATAACTGTAAGGGAGCCCAGAAAGTCCCCTGCATGCCCAGGAAGAGAAACAGGTAGAGCACACACACAGCATTCAGACTGTTACAGGAACTACTCACACGATTTGATTGCTGAGCCCTAGGCATCCTCTTATCCCATGAATCTCAGATTTTTATGTCTTATGTCCTCTGGTCTCTATATCAAAAACCAAGGCAAATGGACTGAGAAAAACAGTGCCCAGTGCTCACGCATGGACCAAACAAGAATTCCACTGTATTTGTTCCCTAGGCTGCTGTAACAAAGTACCACAGTGCTGGAGGCTAGCTGTGCAAAAATCAAGGCGTTGGCAGGGCCCCACTTCCTTTCGGACTCTAGGTGGATCCCCTCCTTGGTTCCTCCTAGCTTCTGGTGGCGGCCCTCCGTCCTTGGTGTTTCTTGGCTGGTAGCTGCATCACTCCGGTCTGTGTTTCCATCACCATATGGTTGTCTTCGCATGGCCTTCCCTCTGTGTGTATCTGTCCAAATTTCCCCCTTTCACAAGGACACCAGTCACACTAGAGTAGGGCCCACCCTAATAATCTCATGATAAGTTGGTTAGATAGGCAAAGACCCTATTTCCAAATAAGGCCACTTTCTAGGGTACTAGGGGTTAGGACTTCAAAATAGCTTTGTGTGGGGGATAAAAGTCAATCCATAACACCAACTTTTCTTATGATGGGCATCTGCAGAGTTTAAGGCATATTGATTATCACTGAGTGTGAATTTAAAAACACAAAAGTCACAGCGGTGGGGGGGAAGAACAGACTTGTGATGAATACCCTATATTCTAGTGCCACACAGTCAGCGGAGACCTCAGCCCTCCTCCAATTCGAGTATTAATATTCTTAGATGAATAGAAAAAATGACTGAAAGGAAATCTGGGATAAGTCTCTGTGATGTAAATATAAATGTTTTAAAAATCCCTTCATCATAAATTCTAGCTGTTTTTACCTCCAGACTTTCTATAATGTGAAAGCGCTATTTCAGAATTTCAAAAAGCAGTTACCTATTTTTTGCCTTTACCATTTATTTTTCATTCGATAGGTTTATGAAGACTCAAATCATGTTTCTGATTTTCTGTTCTCTTAATTGATCCTCCATTATGGATGGTCACTTCATATCACCCACTACTCCACCAGAGTTTACAACTGAACATTTATTAGATATTTTTGCCTATCACACTGAGGTCCTCGGCTCTCTCTAAGTTACTTACCCAGTGGCCTCAGGTATATGGCCAGACCCTGAGTTCAGTGTCTTTCTGGGTAAAACAAAAAGGCTTTTCAGGCTTCAGACCCATGGCAAACACTCAAAAACTACTTTTGGAGTGCTTGATGCCTTAAGTAAGGTTGCATACTTTTAATTCAGCTACGGATTTTTGAAAAATGTGAAGCTTTTATACAGTCTCAAACAAAATGAGCAGTTATGAAGGGTAGAAACAAAAGTACAACATGTACCTATTTTCTGTTTTCATTGAGGGCATTGCTAATAATCACAAACTTGAAAAATCTGATTAAAATAAAATGACACAAAATAAAAACAAAACAAAGGAGGGAGTAAGTAGCTTACTTTCTAAAAGTAAAAAAAAAAAAAAAAAAAAAAAAAAAAGAACCCAACCAGGCTACATGCCCTGAATCAGGGACTTGGAGCAGAAATGGGAACTTAGAGGAAGCCTGCTTCTCTCTTTGAATTGTCAAGTGTTTGTCTTTAAAGACAAAGTGCTTCTCTACCTTGTCAGCTGCCTTCAGTGCATTCTCACCTTTAATAGGATTGAACAAGCCACTCTGCAGTCCCACTTCCCACCCGGAGAATTCCTGTCTCAGGGGATACCCCCATGGCCTAGTAACACAAAATGCCCCTTGGCACTATCCTCTGGACTGCATCTGAGTTACCCCTGACAGTAAAATTTGCATACATCACCAGGCTGCTCAGTCCACACCCATAAGTGCCTCTGGGCCCTGGAGTCTGCTATGGGCTCCTGCAGCCTGGGTGTTACCTGGGTGGCAGCAGGCCTTACAGTAGCGTCTGCTCCCTGAGATGCGACTGTGCCAAGTGCCTGAGATTAAAAATGACAAGGTGCATTTAAATGTAAATTTACCATTGAAGAGCAAGTCTTCACTGGTGGAGGTTTACCTCGCAATAATCTGTAGTTCTTTCTGCAGCACTGCTTGGGGTAAGGCCAGAATCCCCACTCAACCCAATGCAGAGTCTACTGCCGGTTTCGAAGTGGACAAGGAGAGAAGGAACCAGGGCTGGGGCACCCGCCACCTGGAGGAACCTTTCACCACATTAATAATGGCTCAGTTCGGACCCTGATGCTTTTCCTAAGCTGAAAGACAGACATACACAGTGCACACATATGCAGACATTCAACGTGAACGGTCAGAATCAGATACACACCTACCTATATGCACACAATCACATATAAAACTTCCCACACTGTGCATTTGTCTACACATGTGTGCATGTAAACACAGTGTGGTCGTGCTCATACACTTGTAGCAGTAGGAAGTAGTATTAAGGAGCACGTATGAACATTTGGCGTGGGCTGCTGAGCTCCAGTGCTTGCGTCCCTGAGATGTGTGATTTGGGGCAAGTCATTCTATGCCATTGAATGAAAATAATTCCTCCAGGTTCATATTATGCTAAGTAAAATAAGCCAAACACAGAAAGACAAATTCTGTATGGTCTCCTTTGTATGTGAAACCTAAAATAGTCAAAGTCATAGAAGCAGAGAGCAGAACAGTGGTTGCCAGGGGATTGAGGGAGGAGTACCATATAAATATTATGCAAGATGAATAATTTCTGAAGATGTGCTCTACAGGACAGTGCCTATAGCCAGCAATGCTATGTTGTATACTTAACATTTTCTAAGAAAGTAGATCTTAGGTTAAATGTTTGTACCACAAAAATAATAAAAACGACAATAATAATAACACAGGGAGTGGGAGGAAACTTTGGGAGGTAATGAGTATATCTAGGGCTTTGATGCTGGTGATGGATTCACAGGTTTACACATTCGCAAACTCATCGAATCATATACATTAAATATGTACAGATTTTTACATGTCGATCATACCTTGATAAAGTTTTTTTTTTAAGAAAGGAAAAATATTTACCCTCTGTTTTTCCTCTGTGGCGTAAGCAGGAAAGAAATGGAAAAAGTTCTTAGCACTCCAGAAACACTCATTCAAGTTATCATCATCATCATCATCATCATCATCGTTGTCCCTATATTTCCATCTGAGAACACCAGTACACCAGTGAGTGAGCAAGTCTCTGAGCTATTTGTTCCTCTGCTCTTTCCTGCCTAGAATGCTCTCCAATAGGAACTGCAAATCACCTCCGACAGATTGACAAACTGCCCGGACAGGTGGAATTGCTGAAGAATCCGAGCCAAGCTTCTGTTTGCACCTCCAGCTTAAGTACACAATAACCAGGACACAAGCACAACTGCAAGGACAAAAGGACTCCACCTACATCTGCAAGTGAGCTACTGATTCCAAAGCTTCTTTACACCTACTCAGAGTCCGGGAGAAAGACTCCATTACTCAACATTACAAAGCCACCTTACGTGCTGAACGTGAAAGATAAAGAAGTGAAAAGACCTGGCCTCTGCCCTCACGGAGGCGGGGGGCGGGCACACTCTACTGAGGGAGGCAGGAGAATGGGATGGGGTAAGTACTTTCAGGAATTAAACACAGGAGTTATTAGAACTTAAGAAACAGCGCGTGTTAACTAATGAAGGAGGGGAGCCAGGGAGGGTCCCTGAGGCCTTGACAGAAGCAGCAACATGCAAGCTGGGTCTGAGGAATTGGAAGGTCACGCGACGAGTGAGGTGGGAAAGGTGTCCCTGGCACGTTTGGGTGTGGCTGCAGCTCACGGCTCGCAGACAGGAGCGGCTCAACACGAAACTGGGAGGCAGGCAAGGGAAAGTCTTGTCTTCACTGCTCATGCTTAGTCAGGTGTTACATGCAAAGCACCAAAATGGAAAGTGGCCTTCGAGATTATCCCTGGTATCTTTACCACAGCTGCGGTCATGCTATCTTCAAAACTCACCTCTGCCAAGCTTTTCCTGACCTATGCTGACCTTTCTGCAAATTCGCACCTGCATGCTGGGACCCAGCTGTGGAACATGTGACTTGTAATCCCAATGCACTATCCAAAGAACACTATTTTAGCTAAGGAATATGGAATGAATGAAAAGAATCAGTTCATTTTCAAGTGGCCAATTGCTGTGACGGGGGAGGTATCTAATTTGCTCATTGCCTTTTTTTTTTTTTTTTTTAAATTAAAAACATCCAGAAGTATAGCCTTTCTCTACTCTGTGGCAGCTGTTGGACTCCTCGGGGTCACGGCCTGCTCCCAGGGGACCTGATTGGGAACATAGGGGAGCCTGCTTCCCTCCTACCACAAGCAGGAAGACAGGCCTTCTGCTACAATTGTGGCCTTCACAATTGTGAATTCAAATAACCCAGTTACATAACACGGCATTTGTGATGGTCCATTGTTCTGGCCAGCCCTCTCTGCTTTTGTCCCCCTGGGCGCCAGACCCTGAATGCACACCCATGTGGGGACCAGGCGGCACTCTGCATTCTTCTTTATCCTTTCAGTTGAAATAGATCTTTGCATCTATCAGTTATTTACAAATATTCTAGTTTTCTCCTCTGCCGTGTGCCATTTTTCTAACTTGCTAAAATTAGGTTACAGGAATATAGAGGAAGAAAGATAGAAAGAGGCCCTCACACATGAGGGCTCTGCAAATAATAGATAGTTAGGGGAAAAATTGCAAGAGACTAGTCACTGTCTGGTTTTGGTTGGAACTCTCTCTCT
>NW_006434825.1:1809399-1847491 GCF_000325575.1 Pteropus alecto | reverse complement strand
CCCAGCTCTAACTAAAAGATCCAGTTGTCACTGTGTGCCAGGTTGCTGTTTTACCTTAAATATTTCTTTCCCCCCCCCAGTGGCAAACTGTTTTCTTTTAAGATACATTTTTCTCTGAAAAGGCACAATAGAATTAAAACAGAAATAATAACAGACCATAAACATATTGCCCCGAGTTACATGCCCTTTGGAAGAAAAATTTATGCATGAATAATATATGCTGAAAACAGGAGCGTGTTTGCGGATTTCTACCTTGGGCTCCTTGGCAAGGCTTGAAATGAACAGACGCTGAGAACAAGGCTGTTGTTAAGTCTGGCTTTGTCTACCTGGGGCTGCTGGCTCAACTGTTTTGATTGAATGGACGGTCTTGTTATTCAGTGAACCTTCCGTGAGCAGCCCACTCCCTGAGTCAGCAGTTCAGAACCACTGAACGGGCAGTGGTTCCAACACCTGCAGAAGTGTCCCAGCTGAGCGATGTGGCTCTCCTAGTTTCCAAGCGGAGTCTCCAGTTGGGCTGTCCAACCGTTAGGATCTGGCCCTGCATCCCAGGGTCTTTGGTGGGCATCATTCACTAGGTTCACAGATCTGGGAATATGTGTGGATCCAACCTAGTACGAAATGTGGCCTGAGTTGCAAAACCGGAGAGCTGTGTTACTGGCGATGATGTCTTATCTCCTTCTCACTGGAGTTTATTCATTCATTAATCCACCCAGGCAAAGATCCCGTGTACAGATAACACTTATTGAGTGATCACTGTTTACTAGACAGTGAATCAAATGCTTTAGAAGTGTTATATCATTTCATCCTCCCAACCACCTTATTATTATCCCAATTTTATGGTTGAAGACAGAGGGGCCTGGAGAGATTGACAGAAAACACGAGGCCAAACAACTGCTAAGGGAGGAAGTTAAACTTTGAATCTGGGAAGCTGGATGCCAAGGGCCCATAGATAGTCAAAAGGGAAAAAACCTCTGCCCCATCCAGTATTTCCTTCAGAAAACATATTTTTATCACTTTCATGTTTATTTGTCTGAGAGAAAAGTAAAACAATGTTCTCTGATTTCACAAAGCAAAAACCCAATTGTGTGTTATACTGTAATGTGTTCATGAATGGAGATGGTATTTGTTTTCTATTGCTGTGCAATAAATTAACATAAACTTAGGGGCTTAAAACAATACCCATTTTTAACCTGACACTGTCCACAGATCAGAAGTCCAGGTGGGCTTAGCAGGGTTCCCTGCATAGGGCCTCACAAGTCCAAAGTCAAAGTGTCAGCCAGCAAGGCTCTATCCTGAGGTTCTAAGAAGGAATCTGCTTCCAAACTCACTTGAGTTGTGGGCAGAATCCAGTTCCTCCCTGTTGTAAGACTGAGGTTTTAGCTTCCTTCCTGGCTGTCAGAGGGGCTACTCTTATTCTTTTGAGGCCCCTCTGGGGTCCTTGCCACATGGCTTCTTCCATCTTCAAAGTCAGCGATGGCAGTTCAAGTCCTCCTTGTGCTTTAAGTCTCTCTGACTGCTCATCTGCCACCAGGCACAGAAAACTCTCTGCTTTTAAAGGGCTCACCTGTTGGGATCAGGCCCCACTAGGTAACCTCCTTACTTTAAAGTGACTTGGGGCTTTAATTACATCTGCAAAATGCATTCACAGCAGCACCTAAAGTAGCATTTGATTAAATAAAGAGGGGATGGGAATCTTGGGAGGACAGTTTTAGAATTCTGCACTTTGGTCCAGTGGGTGAAGAGGTTCCTGTTAACTCCCCAGTCTATTTTTACTTGACCCATTCACCATTCAAAGTGAGGTTTGGTATCAAAGATGGGAGCAGGTATGAGCCAGAAAAAAAAAATCTGGGGTGAGTAAGGATTGGATTTGAAGGCTGTGGGTATCATCTGGGAGGAGGAGGTTCAGCTGAGGTCATGGTTACCTTGGCAGGCATCAAGGTAAAAAATGGAGGCCAACAACATCAATTTCAATGATGGGAGGCACTGGAGGAGTGAGTCTCCCCTTGCGCCCACCACGTTTCTCCATTTTTTTATCTCAACTTCCAAACCTACCTAGAATTTCTTCTGAGAAGCTGAATCTTGGCTTTAGCACACACATCTTAGGTAAGAAATGAATAACACATACCATGGATCTCTAAGTCCAATGCAAACGCTTCAGTATATCCCTTTATTTTGTGTCCCTTCAGAGAAATGACAGATTATTCAAGCCTGCTGAAATATGTGTTAGGCATCTTAATTTCTCTTGTTTCCAGATATCCTTTGAAAGCTTTTTTTCTTTGAGGAAATTTTTTTAATTCCCTTGATTTCCCAAAGAACGGTAGAAAACAAGAAAAAGAAATTCCCCTTCCAGGAAAAATAAATAAATCTAAAGTTTCTACCAACATAGATGGTCTGACTTAAGACAAGTTTTTATAGCCATCTCCTTAAAAATATATGTGTATGTGTGTGTGTGCTTATATATGTGTGTGTATGTATGTGTGTGTACATATATATGTATATGTATGTATTTAGGTTGTCCCCATACAGAACAAAAATAGAGAGAAAAATAGCTCAAAGCGTAAACTAAGATATCAAGTGAGAAGGCCATTCCAGCACAGTAAAATGATGAAACAATCATGGTTCGTATGGGTTCAGGAAAGAGAGCCCCTGACGCAGGACCGTATAAAGTGAGAGCCACCTAGGGGTCCCCCAATGTGACTAAAATACACACTTCTATTCATCAAGAGTGAGCGACCAGTTAGAAATGGTGGCAATCAGCAGATGGGTTGCCAGCCATCTCCCCAGCCACAGGCCCCTCCCCTGCCCCTGGTCACGAACACGATGTTCTGGTGGCTTTGGTTTGGGCTTGACTGAAGTGTTCCCACCTCTGACTGCCTTTGCCTCCATCTCTGGCAACCAGCGGACCTTTCCTCATCTCCACTGCACTCATCTGGGCCTGTTCATGATGCCTAACTAGTGGTTATTCAGTCATAATTGAGGCAGGAATCAGATCCTTGCCTTATAATCAGAGCTGGCCACTTATCACAGGGCTGAGCAAGTTGATTCCGTGCCACAGGCAAAATATATCATTCTGGGGTTTGGGTTAGACATTCGTCTTTCCTGGTTATTTCCCTCTTCCATCTTAGGCCATTACCCAAAACAGCAGGGCTCTGAAGTAAAGCAGACCTATATTTGAACCCAGCATCTACCAGTATTAGATGAGAATCTCAGGCAAGTTTCCTGTGTTCGAAGTGTCGTTATTTGTATGGGGTAAAAGAAAAAGAACTTAAAACATCAACTACATAGAGAAGTTGTAAGAAATAAATGAAACCATGTCCTAGTGTCTACCTGGAAAAGTGAGAAACTTTTTCTCTGAACAAAAGCATTCTATCACTTGCTTGTTTGTGGGTATTTTGTTTGTTTGCTTGCTTTTAGTTATTTTTAGAAGGAGTAAGAAATAGCCCAAATTCAATGGGCTTCATTTACCCAGAAAATAAGTCATTTTGCACACATATCAGACACTTTTAAACTGGAGTACATGCATACCAGAAAATACGTACACTCTACACTTCCGAAATAGTGACAGTGGCCAGGCTGAATCAGTTTGGATATGGCCAAGTGAGATGCTGCTCCCAGCCCCTGACACATGGCTGGACCCTCACGCCTATGTTCCAACGCAAGTGGTTTCGTTAATTTCCTCAGATCACTATGCTCGCTTCCTGCCTCAGGGTCTTTGCACGTGCCATTCATTTTTGCACGTGCCTCTTCCTTCGCTCAATAAATATCTATTCAGTGCCCGCTAAGCATCAGGTGCTGTTCTAGGGGGTGCACTGGGGAACAAGACCGTGACCTCCTGGGACTTATGTTTTATGGGTCTAAGTGCAAGGGCAGTTGTGGGAAAGCTGAAGCAAATAACCCAATAAAGGGATAATTTTGGAGTGATAATTACTATGAAAATAATTAAAGACAGTCATGGGAGAGACGGTTACTGGATACAAAGGTAAACGAAACCCTCTTTGAGAATATTCTGAGGAGGAGATACTTTGAACTGAGATTTACATGGTGTAGGTCATTGGGTAGGATCATTCCAGGCAGAAAAGCAATGAGAATGAGACAGAAGTGGCATTCTGGGATTGCTGAAGCTAGCTTATAAAAAGTCTTGTGGACTTTGGGCTTCTTGGAACACACTCACAAGACACTACCCCTTGGATCCTGCTTGCCATGCTGTGAGAAGCCCAAGCTTCATAGAGGCCACATGTGGATGTTCCATTTGACAGGCGCAGCTAAGCTCCTGGCTCACAGCCAGGATCCTCCGTCACGCATGAGAGGGAGCCATGTTGAATGTCCAGTCCAACCCAATCCCAGTCAACGATTGACTCAACATTAGCAAAAACCACCCAGCTGAGCCCAGTACTGGGAGAGGCAATCATAAAGTTGTTAAAAGCCACTAAGTTTCAGGGTGATTTGTTATGCACATATATTAATGCAGATATGTTAATCACATGAGATGACATATTATGATAACTAGAACACCCTGTGACTCCTCTCTCCAGCTTCACTTAGCCTGGTTAATGTCTTCTTATTCTTCAACTCGAATATCACTCCCTCGAGGACAATCCTCACCCCAGATTCTCAGGCACCCTCCTTTATGCTCTCAGAGAAACCCATATTTTTCCATGAGAGCACTTCTAACAATTTTCAATTTGTGTTTATGATGTTCTCCCTCACTAGAGTCTATGCTCAATGATAATAAAGTTTTGTGTGTTTTGCTCACCATAATATCCCCTTCACATAGAGCCGGGCACAAAGCATGTCCTCAATAAATATGTGTGGAATAAAGTAAAAAAGAAATAATGGAATGAATGGGTTAGCTTCACAGTAGAGATCTGGTTGACAAAATTAGCAGACTTTGATAACAGACATTGTCCCCAAACACTAATTCCCTTGTGGCCATATTTGACTATAGCTTTTATAAAAGGAAGCTTGCAAGTTAAAACATCAAGTGTCCAGAACCTGTGGAATCAAGAAAACTTGGTTAAAGGATGGTTCTATGACATCCCAGAGGACAAGGAGTTCCTAACTGGACCTATACCCTAATAGAGTGTAAGCCAGATCCTTGAATCCTTCTGGTTCTCAAGCTACTCCCAGGAGAACTAGCAACTCGAAGCTCTTTTAAATATTCCCACCATCCCACACCAAAGCCATAAATAGCACACACACAAAAATGTCTCCATGACCTACACACAAAAATGTCTCCATGACCTCTAAAACATGGCTCAGAAAATTCCTCCTGGCTTACCTTCTTCCTGGTTACGATGCTTCTGTTTTCCTTTTTGCTGCCTTTATATATATAAAAATTTTTAATGTCTTGATACCAGGTATTATGAGCTTATTATTTATCAGGTACTATGCCAAGTGCTTTACACTCATTAACTCCTCTAATCCACTCAGAAACCTATGAGTATCTCCCAATTACGGATGAGTAAATTAAGACACAAAGAGGTTAAGAAATTTGCCCAAAGCCATGGAGCTAACAAGAAGCAGAGCTGGGTCTTAAAACAAAACAACAAAGAATCAGGCAAACAAATAAAAATGATCTGAATGTCTCCAAAACACAGGTTCTTATCCATTGTTTCCATGCCTCGAAGAAAAGAATGTGCCCTCCTTATTTTGCCCCATCCTGACTTAGGAATCTGACTGGGAACTATTTAACATGGCCCGGAGTGGGACACACCACAAGAGATGTGATTACCCACCGAGTTTTAAGGCCAGGAAATCTCTGGCACTGGGGGTCAGACTCTCCTTCCCCACCAACGCCCACCCGAGCCCTGGAACACGTCGGGATGGGTGCCGCTTGCACAGGGAAGGAGCTCAGCCAGCCGCCGATCACAGGCTGGCAGAGCAGGTCACTGTATGACACTCTCCGACTCAGGAGACAATAGAAGAGCTGAGTAACTTGTCGAGCTGACAGCTGGGAAGGTATGTGGATCTCAGTAAGAGCCCCCGAAACACAGCCAAAGTGAAACATCAGGTGCAATGAGGGCTTTATTCTGGGTGGGCCCGTTGTGAAACTCAAAACTGATAAACACGTCTGGGAATTTGAAAGACTGACTCAGAAATCCCCAGGCCCTTGGCTGTACCATTACGTTCGGGCCATGGATCCCGCAAGAGAGCGTGCTGTAATCTTCTTTGTGCCTCCCTAGTTCTGCACCCTCCTCATCCCCGCCCTGCGTGATCCCTGCCTCATCAAGTGTGAATCATGAAACCACATAAACGGCAACAAGGCCGTCCTCCTGCAGACTTCTGGGAACATAAACAACAATAACGTAAATACAACTTACTAAAGGCTTAAGCAAAGTGCTTAAAGGAAATCCATATTTTTTTATGTAAACAGTCTTTTGTTTACTGATGCGGTACAGTTGTTCTGCTCAACTCTGGAAGATCAGAAACCAGCTTGTCATGGAAGCAAAGGGTATAACCCATGCTCAGGAGATTGTGAAAGAAAAAGAAGGCAAAAAACCTACATTAAAATGCCCCTTCCCCTTCTGCAGTGTTGGCAGGCAACAGCTGGCTGGTGATACTTTTCTTAGGTGACTAGACATCAGCTTTTTCCTTTGCATAGTTCTGGAAGAACGCTTTGGAGGGCAAAAGGTATGATGTGTGTGTGAGAGAGAGACAGAGACAGAGACAGAGACAGAGAGAAGAGAGAGAAGAGAGAGAGAGAGAGAGAGAGAAAGAGAGAGAGAGAGAGAGAGAGAGAGAGATGGACAGAGACAGAGAAAAACAAAGAGAGACTGAAAATGTTAGAGGAGTTTAAACTCAGACATTGCAAAATTTTCCCACCGTCCTTCTGTCTCCTTTTTTCTCAGAGCTGCACACTGATCCTAGGTGGTGATCTACAAGGATAGAAGATGTCAGGCTACTTGAAAATTCCTTATTGTTGCTAACCACAAATATTTGGGGTTTGTGTTATCTAGGTTATAATGAGAACCTGCCAGGGAAAAATTCAGACATACAAATCTTTGTGTAAACTACCTTAAGAGTCTTAAGCTGACAAAAGCCAGAGCAAAGTCTGAAATTTTGTCCTCAGAGTACCCATAATTGAGGTTCTGGCTCTTCGTATATTGTAACAAGATTCCAGCAGAGCTTGGATTTTCCACGTATGCCATCCTACGTTCGAGCCAGAAAAGTCTTACTCTGTTCTGTGGCTCCCTGGTCTGACACAAGCACTTTTTCAATGCTTCTAAATATCTGGGGACAGTCAGGGTGATGGGGGAGAATGGTTTTTAAGGCTTGTAGGCAATGATGGAGGAAGGACTGAGGACAGTCTTAACATCACTCCCTTTTTGATCACCGTTATTCTTACATGTTAAGAGTTCATTCCTCTTCATCTGCTAAGACTTTAAGCCAATCATATTTTCATTTTCAGAAATTTAAACCTTGAGTAGAACCACCCTGTCAAAAAGCAATGGCAGCTAAATCATTTCCAGTGTCTTCGTACTAAAGAGACCGGTTGCGAGTTCCTGGCCACTGTCTTCTAAGTGTCAGCGGTCCGACTCTTCCCTATAATCTGTGAGCTTCCAAGTGCCTTTCAACACATCCCTTACTCTACGTTTAAATTCATCAGAGTGGGTTTCTTTTATTTACAATTCAGAGAACCCTAACTAAATCTTCCTCTTCTTCCAGACATTTCACTAGAAGCAGGGAATTCAACAGTGAACAAAAACTCTCTCTGGATTCTTTAAACAAGACCAAAGTTTAGCCACTCATTTTTTAGCATTTAATTGGAGTCTCTACTATGTGTATGTTGTGAAGATCCAGCATAAACAAGCTGACGCAGAAGCCTCTTTCTTTACAGATCTTATTGTCTATTACACGAGCGACTATTACACAACATGGAAGTGTTATGAGAGGTCCAAACGTCTCGGGACCCGAAGAGATCCTGCTCTGGACTAAGAAATAGTAAACAGCTATCTATCTCATTGAAGCCAATGAAATGAATGGTAAGACAGCAATGCCTACTGGAACATGAGGAAAAGGGTAACTAATGTTGTTGCCCCTCCCTCCCATCCTGGAAAGCCAACCCCATGGCTGGCAGCAGCAGAGTCTTCATCTTTGTAGCTCATGGGCACAAGTCTTTATATATTTTTCTTAGGCTTCTTTTTTTGTGTGTGTGATTTTTTTTTTTTTATTGAGGTAAAGTCTATACAGCAAAACTTACCATTTTAATCATTTTTAAGTATATTATTAGTGGCATAAAGTACATTCACAATGTTGTGCAACCATCATTACTATCTACTTCCAAAATTTTTTCATCATCCCGTACAGAAGCTCTGTGCCCATTAAACAAACAATAACCCCTCATTCCCTCTCCCCCTAGTTCTTGGTTGCCTCTAATCTACTTCCTGTCTCTATGAATTTACCTAATATGAGTAGAAACATACAATTGTCCTTTGGTGTCTGCCTTATTTCACAGAGTAATTTTCAAGTTTTATGTTGTAGCGTGCACCAGAATGTCATTCTTCCTAAGGCTGAATTATAGTCCATTAGACGAATACACCACATTTTATTTATCCATTTATCTGTTGATAGACATTTGTGTTGTTTACACTTATTTGCTATTATGAAAATGCTGCTATAAATATTGGTGTAAAAGTATCTGTTTGAGTCTCTGTTTTCAATTCTTTGGGGTATATATCTAGGAGTGGAATGGCTAGATCATATGGTAATTCTATTAAGAAACTGCCAAACTGTTTTCCACAAGTTTTCAACAGATCAGACAAACGGGGCCTCCCTGATACTTAATCCATACCCAGGTCCCACATGGGCTGGTGTACCCTTACTGTAAAAGAGAGATTAAGCAAGCAACACAACAACAACAAAAGAGAATCACTAACTTTTACAAGACACCTAGTACAGGCCAATCAGGTACTGATTTTTTTTCACATCATCTCTTCTAATTCTTACAATAACCATACAAAGCAAATGTTTTTAATTTTATAACCTCTTCCCACTATTTTTAGCAGATAAAGCATAGCCTGAGAATTTAGGAAACTTTCCAAGGTCACCAGATTATAACATCTGTTGGTCTCCACACCCCTTGCCCATTCCACAATACCACAGCTCCCCTCAGTTCGTTGGAACAATATATGTGTCTGAGGTAAATGATCCTGAGCAGAGAAATCATCCAGCCAGCTCGACTAGAAGTCTAAACTGGCCTCTTAGATGAAGTTCCAAATTTTGAAACAAAGCATGGGTCACTTTTCAGAGGCTTACTTCCCGGCCCTGGGTCATCTCTGCCTGGTAGTAAGAAAGAAATAAAGGAAAGAAGGAAGGAAGGATGGAAGGAAAGAAGGAGGGAAGGAGAGAGAAAGAGAGAGGAGAAAAAGAAAAAAGAATGAAAGAGAGAGAGAGAGAGAGAAAGGAAGGGAAGGGAAGAAGGGAAGGGAAGGGAAAGGGAAAGGGAAAGGGAAAGGGAAAGGGAAAGGGAAAGGGAAAGGGAAAGGGAAAGGGAAAGAAAGAAAAAAAAAGAAAAAAGAAAAGAGAGAGAGAGAAGAAAGAACAGAATATAGTGAGGCCATCTGGTCAACAGTGGGGCTATAACCTCCAGGCAGTCGTGCTCTCTGTGCTGGCTCGCCTTTCACATGAGGCTGTCCCTGTTGAGGTTACATCCCTCCTCACTGTGGCCTCAAGGAACCCAAGAAACACACTCATTGCCTCTCTGGTTATTTTATAAACAGTGCTTGGAAACCACGAGTCATTATCGCTCTTCTGTCCAGCCAGTCAGACTTTCCATGCCCTTGTGTGTGATGCCCTCAATCTTCCCAAAGCCAGCAGCCTCCTTCCCCTAAACCAAGAGGATTGTTTACTTTGGTCATAATCAGGGCATAGTGTAAGTATCAGCCTTTCCTCTCTCAGTGCCCCACAGGCTTTAGGGCTATAATCCAAACATTCATCCCAACATCCATTCTTTTATTTACAAATGCATCCACTTACCTCTAGATCCTCCCACGTTTTGTCCAGGCAGCTAGCTATACATCCCTATATATTCACCCATCCATTCATCTGTTTACTCATTCACCCATTCATTCATTTACTGATGCCAGTATCCACCTCTATACTTTTAATCATTCATCTACTTATCAATTCCTCCGTTTATCTATCCACTTACCCAATAACCAATTCATTAACTTATCTACTATTCATGCATAGATTCATTCACCCATTCATTACTTACTCAATCACCCTCCATTTCTTCCCTCAGTCACCCAATCACTTAGTTATTCAATCACTTAACCACCTATTCACTCAATCTATAAGCACCTATTATGAGCCAGGTACTGTTGCTGATGTTGGAGGAACAAGGATAAAAAATATAGTTTCCCATTCCCCCATCCATCCACAAACCTCCCATTGATTAGCATCTACTCTTTAACCTATTTTGTAGAATTCTACTCCTGTGGACACTAAATTTGTTTCTGGGTAGATCTCAAGGAGGTTTGAATGGAGAAATAGAAATTAATCCTGATTTAAGTCCATGTGATACAACCAAAATTATAGTTGGAAAGGACTTGGCTGAGAGACAAAAACTAGACAAGAGACAAGTATCCAGAACTCCAATTATCAAGAAAAAGGAAGAAAATTTACAATAGGAGTATATCGATACGGAACCTAAAGAGATTCACTCTGATACCAAAGTTAGTCATAGAGACATTAATAAATGGTTCTGAGCCTTCCTATGGGTCAGAAGGAGGCTTAATAGGGTACCTAGGTGATTAAGAAACTTCCATCTATCCATTCATCCGCACATTCATCTATCTATCCATCCATCCATCAATTCATCCATCCACGTACCTACCCACACATTCATATATATAGTCACCCATCCGTCTACATTTTTATTGTTCAACAATTGCAGCAGGAACCATGAATAGGTATGAGCATCAAAATTTGATTCATCCTTGAATTCTGAGCATCCTCCACTGCTACTGACACACAGCAAGTGCAAATTAAATATTTGCTAAATAAATTAACAATTGCACTCAGTTACGACTAGATAAACCCAAAGCAGAAAAGTGGCACCTTGATCAGATAATTTGCTGGCTCTCAGGCTAATGCGAATGTTTACTTTTTATACGATTTCTTAATGGTAATGTGCAAGATTCATCTACATTTGAGAAATTAATTTGCTCAGACGAGGCCATGACTAGTTTAGACATGTCTAAAAGACTTGGCTTTAGCCGTTGCACAAAGCGAATCCATTCCTTTCATATTCTAACACACCACTCGAAAGGGCTAAGGCCAGTTTCCTGCATTAGGAGCTAATCAGCCAGATCTCAACATCCAGTAGTTCCAATTATTTCTGCTTAACACCACTTCATGAGGTCACCACAGAGACCCTTAATCAAACTGAGTTTGGGGTAACTACACTTATGTAAACAGTACTCTGACTGGAAGATGACCCTGAGAGTTTGATCAATAGAGCAAAGCTATCTGGACAATTCGGATAGCACTCTCATCTTCTATTTCTAAAAAGGACAAAATAAGTAAGTCTTTTAAATTTAAAGCTGGAGGCAACACGGTATGTCACTAGTAGCATAGGGGATATGGAAAACAAAGCCAGAGAGAGGTGGATTTTTGTCTGACATCACTTACCGGACCTGCAGTCTTGGGCAAGTTATACTGAATGTCTCTAGTCCTCAGTTTCTCCACCTGTAAAATAAAAAATAAAAAAAAAAAAATCCTTTACTTCACCTAGCAGGATTCTAGTTGATAACCCATAGGAAGATTCTAGCCCATAGCTTGATAGAAAGGAGGCAGCTAATAAATAGTAACTCCTGATTTCTTGATGGTCTGAATAGTTGCTCTCTCTATTATACTTCCCTTGAGATCATTTACTTAAAATTTTAAAAAATCTTGCTTTAATCTGTGTTTGAAATTCTAGATTCTGCAAAAAGCTTTCATGTCTATTGTCTCATTTGAGCTTCATCGTCACCATCAGTCATTATCATTAAAACGATAACCATTTCCATTCTAAAGATAAGAACGCTAAGGCCCACGTTGAATAAAAAACTTTCCCACTTCACGTCAGATTCAGGACTCGAACCCATCATCTTCAGACTCTGAGTCCAGTTTTCTTTGTGTCAATACAATCGTGAATAGCAAACTCAACAAAGCAAAGAGGATGGAAGAGGCAAAGGGCCACCAAATCCCCTGGGACCCCTCCAGAGTGGACTTGCTTAGGTAACAAGGGTGTAGCTTGCTCAAGAGACCCGAACAGATGTCATACACTCTGGTTTTCTTCCGTGAGTAAGCAGCCGCATTGTCTTCTTGTGACCTTTACATTGGCCTCCAACATATAAGACAAAACTATAGCCTGAAAAGCTGTCCTATTTGCCGAAACTCCTACAAGGAGTCTATGTTTTATTTCACTATTTTCCTGGGTGTGCTTCTATTTTCTTATTTATTTATTTGAACCACTAAATTATCTAATTAGTGACATATATCGTTGACACATGAGCCACTATGAATATTTACTGCACACTTGTTCACACATTTATCTAAATAGGTGGCATGCCAGAGCTATGTAATAAGGAATAATGATTCTTTAGAAGAGTTACAGGAAATTATAGAAGGGGAAAAAAGTTTTGCACAGTGGGTTGCAGCTTCCAACCACATCTATCAATTCTTCCTGAGATAGAGCAATTGCATAGTAATGACAAAAAATTTATAGTAATGAATAAATCAATACTCAGCTCTGCAGCAGTTTCAGATGTTACTTTTATAGTCCTTCCCGTGTCTATTATATATCCCTTAGCGCTGGAGCTGAGAGTGCAGTGAATGCCAACAGCTACAAGGAGAAAGGGAATGGCTCAGGCTCCTGAGATCATGGTGATCCATCACTCTCCCCCACAGGAAGATCCATTTATATCTCTGGGCCCTAAAACTGAGCAGCTTACAGTGATCAACTACGTGGCTGACAAACGTTTGTTTTACGAAGGGAACTGTCGCTGTGCTGAACAAAGTGGAAATGCAAGAACGAACAATTAATTAATTAATTAGGGATGGGTGAGATGGAGTAGGAGAGAGCGCTGGATGAAAGGCAGGAGAAAGACATGTAGAAAAGAGGTAAGAAATGTAGAAAAGAGGTGTTCATCCCAAAGTGGTGGCTTCTAGGGCTTTATTTATTCAGGAAATATTTATCAAGTGCTTACGATGTGGCAAGCATAGATCTAGGCAGGAGTCAGCAAAGTTTTTTTGTAAAGAGTTGGATACTAAATATTTTAAGTTTTGTTGAACAAATGGTCTCTGCTACCACTAAGTAATCCGTCTTTACATGGCGAAAGCAGCCATACACAATATGTAAGTGAATAGGTATAGCTGTGTTCCAATAAAATTTTATTTACAAAGCAGGTGACAAGCTGAATTTGGTCCGCAGGGCACAGTTTGCCCACCTAGGGTATCGCGCCACATTTCCCAAAGGATGGGCTATATGCCAGTGGGCTTTGGAATGATTTGGTAGGTACACAGATATGATATAAATAACTTAGAATCACTCAAGGAGATTTCAGGCCAATTATAAAACTCATACTCCTCTGATTACATCAAGGAGAGAATCTCTGTAGAGAGCTAGCCTTTAACTATCTCTCTAATGTCTTGCTAATCTCTTTTTCAACAAAAGAGATCCCAAGGCTCACAGCCTTGGCAAGTAACAGTGTCTAGAGAGATTCTTTAGCATTGTTTGGTTTTTGTGGAGTTTCTATTTATTGCAAATGATACTTGTTTCTGTTTACCATTTAGAAAGGTAGATAGGGTTTTTAAACGGCACTGTTGACATTTGGGCTGGATAATTCTTTGTTCAGGAGGGTGGAGGGAGTGCTGTCCTGTGCACTGTAGGATGTTTAGCAGCATTCCTGATATCTATGCACTCAATGCCGGTAGCACAAACTATGTCTCTGCCACTTACTTCTTTGATGACATTGAGTGACCATTTAATCTCCCATGCCTCATTTTCCTCTATAAAATGGGGATGATGATGATGACAGCAGCTCCAAACTCAGAGCTGCTATGAGGATTAAATTAATTCATGCAAAGCAATTAGGAGAGACCTAACCTGGGGAAAGCATTCAGTAATTAGCAGCCATGGTTATTCATCCTAGCAACAAAATGTTTCTGCTTTAAATACATTTATTTGTTTAGTTACTTATTCAAGTGAGCCAATTTAAAGAAGGTATTATTAAATAAATAATAATTCAGATATCATAAAATACATCAACACTTATGAAGATATTTTGTTAGTTTAAGTTCTGTGATATATTTAAAGAGTGTGATTCGGGCATGTTTTAATCTAAGCTCTATTACTCATTAAATATGTGACTTTGGATAAGTAACTGAACATCTTTGACACCCCATTTTCTCACTGAGAAGAAAATGATGCCTCCTTGGACAGCTATTATCAGGCAAAATTGAAATAATGTTCTTAGGAGTTACTCAACACAAAGTAAGCACTCGATAAATGTTACTTCTTCCCTTTGTCTGTGTTGTTAATAACTCTTACTGATTGCATCAACTATCTATTGTTGTGTAACAAATAACCCAAAAACTTGGTGGCATAAAACAATAGTCACTCCTCAGCTCACGATTCCAGGGGTTGGAGACTGGGCTAAGCTTGGCAGGGTAGTTGGTCTTAATTAGGGTCATTTATATGGCAGTGGTCAGCTAGTGACTTAATAGGGGCAGGATGATCCAAGATGGTCTCAGGCACATGTCTGGCTTTTAGTGTGGGCTGTCTGTGAGGCCACTCCATATAGCTCTCCTGCTCCCAAAGGCTAGCTCGGACCTTCACATGAAGGCAGGCCAGTTCCAGAAAAGTTAAGAGCAGAAGCCACGAGGCATCTTGAGGCCTAGTCTCAGAAGTCACACCATGTCACTTCTACCACATTTTATTAGTCAAAACAAGCTACAAGGTCAGCTCAGATCAAAGAATGAGGAAATAAACTCTACTCATAGATGGAAGGAGGAGCAAAGTCTCATTGCAAAGGAGTTTGTGTACAGGAAGTATGAGTCATTGTGGCCCTTTCTGTAACAGGCTACCACATTGTCTGTCTAGGGCTGCAGTCCACAACATCCTCTCTTATTTTTCCACAAAGACTCACATATTGAATGTCATTCATATGACTAACAGGTATCCATGGAGGTGTCTGGATGTCCACGAAACACCCCAAATTACATGGGAAGTACGAAATACCACAAAAATTCACAATTGCCACAACTATTAATGGCACATCAGTCCAAGGCCACTTACTACAGTCTGCATTATTGCCAGGAGAAGCCGTGGAATCTGTAGGATCTCTTACTCCATTCTAAATCCATCTCTTCTCTCACATTTAAGAAGCAATGGGCAGTGTGAGCCACACGCTGTGAGATTATTATAAACGTTAGCCTTAAGGCTATTTTCCTTTTTAGAAAAAGTCATTTATCTCAAATGTTAACCCTTCATTATTCATAACAAACTGAATAAGCGGAACTCAAAACTGATCAGAAGAGAGGCAACGTACTTGGGGAAGGGTGACTCGGCCATACAACTTCAAGCGAGGAATTCGTTTGAACTTCCCTCCCTTTTTGTTCAGTAGCCACAGTCTAAAAATAACGTCTATTTTCTTGTTATGGTTTCTAGTGATTTTCCTGCAGCTCATATCAGCTATCCTCTTCCAAAGATATACCTTAGATGTGTATTATTACCAACAGCCACACTACTTCCTATACTTAGATTTCAAACATCAGACTTTCGGGCCACAGTCAGATCACTTCTCCTAATCTATACTTACCAACAAACAGTTCTTCTGCCCCATCAGACTCCAATCCCAGTCACATACTCTATCTCTCATCTTTCTCCAGTTTGGATTCCATTGTCCATTTTTATAATAGCTTTTTCTCCCTCTCAGTTTCTCTTTCCCCTCTGAGACTGCTACAGTACACCTCATCCCTGTTTAAACTTATTGCTCTTTGCTTCATGCCTGGACCTGAGCAGAAGAAAATGGCTACAGAAAAATTTCACAATCATACTTACTGGCCTCACTTTAGATTTATGACCACATATCATGGTCAGCACCACCTGAAAAGCCAAACACAGTTCCCCAATCAGTACCTCCTCCCACTTAACTAGATGACTACTGACACCTTCTCACTCCTCGTAGAGCCAACATTCACTCACAGCAGATGACCTTGTTTCTTATTTTATTGAGAAGATGAAGCAAACTGAAGAGTGTTTTCTCTTTTCTATCTGTATCTCTATACAGCCTCAGCCTTCTCTTCTCTCCTATTATGATGACTTCACTCAAACATCTCTACTGCTCTCTAAACCTACCTTCCCTCATCCATTTGAAGACTTTGCTCCTACAGTTACTCCTCCATCCCCTGCATCTTCAATCTACTGAATCATTCCCATCAGCCTTCGAACATGCCTAAAAGGTTTCCCATCTACAAATGAGGACACTTTCCCTTGACCTCACAACTCTTTCCAGAAACTTAACACATTTCTTTGCCATTTTTTTCAGCATATTTCAAAGCTTTCCTCCTTATTATGCCACTAAAACAGCCTTTGTTAAATTCCCCAATGTTCTATATTTCCTTCGATCCAATTCCTGTGTTTTAGACTGCATTGTCCTTGAATTCACAAGTGTTGCTTGGTATACTCGGTCAGGTCATTTCTTCTTGAAACCCTTTCATATCTTAGCTTTTTGGTCACCATACATTCCTGGTTTTCCTCTTCTATCACTGGCCAATCCAATTCTTTGGTCTCTTCCTAATGTTTAACGTTGTTTCACCTAAGGCACATCCGCTTCTCTTCCACATCTACAACTTATTCTCTAGGTGACCTCGTATGGTCTCTTTGCTTTAAAGATCATTCTTTGCTGATGACTTCCAAATTTACATCTTGATATATCTAGCTCTAATGTCTTTCTGGAACTCCAGACTCACATATTCATCTGCATACTTGATATCTCTACTTAGATGCCTAGTAAGCATCTCAAATGTTAGAGATGCAAAACAGAATTTGTAATTTCCCTCCTCAAACTCATTCCTTCCCCTTTCAGTAAATGGCACTATCTAGTACTCAGCTGCTCAATACAAAAACTAAGAGGTTGTCCTTGCTTTCTTTTTTCCATAATCCTCACATGCAATCCATCGGCAAGCTCTGTTGCCTTTACCTTTATATCAAAATTTGACTCTCCTCACCACCTCCATGGCCACCATGATTTAGAAGTTAGACCTGTGCAATATCCTAACTGGCCTCCTAGCGTCCAGCCTTGCTCCACAGTCAAGTCTCCACACAGAAGCCAGAGTGAACTTGGTCAAGATACATATAAGTTGGATTGTGTCACTTTCCTTGCCAGAAAATTCCAGTATCACTCTTGGAATACAATCCAGATATTTGCCTCGGACTTCATGAGCTCACTCTACCTCCCTCTCTGGATTCACCTTCCATGCTATGCCTCACTATTCTGCTCTATTTCCCAGGCCTTCATGCTCATAGACACACCAAATTCATTCCTACATCAGAACACTTTTTTTTTTGTGGTTCCCTCTGCCTACAACTCTCTCCCTTAAAACCTTTTGATGACTCACCCACTCTCTTTGTTCATTTCTTGGCCCAAATATTGCCTCTTCAGAGAAGCATCTCTGACTACACTCCCTAAAGCCAACCTGTCATTCAGCATCCCCATTCCTTGCTTAGTTTGTCTTTCGAAGAGTCTTATTACCTGAAATTCCATTACACGTGTATGTTTCCTCCTCTCTTCTGTCCATATCTCCACTAGAATATAATTTTCATTATATTCTATAATCAAGAGTCTTGTCCATCTCACTGTTCAATGCATGGCACATTGTAGACACTAAATAAACATTTGCTGAATAAACTGATATGATTGGTAGAAATAATAATTGTGATGTATTTTCAGCACTTTTACTTTGTACTCATATTAGGCTTAAATAAGAAAGGAACCAGGAGAAGTCATCAGTATGTGTTGACATATAAATTTTATTTAAATTCTTTACCCACTGTCACCATCTACTCCAGATTTAGATGGAATTCAAAGAGATGGAGTGGCAGAACTATGTAATATCGCCATACCTACTAAATCCATACCTTTTTCTTCTTATTTTCTCCTAGTATTGCCTACTAGCTGTCGATACTCACATCAGACACATCAAAATTTTAAGAATTTATTGATACTTTCTATTATGTAAAGACATAACCTATGAATAAACAGGTTTAATTTATTTCATATGAACATTAAACGTCATTAATTTATAGTTTGCAACTCATCCCAGTGACTGACATCTGTCCAAAGCAAAATTTCGGAATGTTTATTTGGCTTGCATAACTCAGAGAGGGATTTCTGGAATGGTATTTTGGCATGTCTCTCATAAAATTACCACCGGCTTTTATATAGAAGGATTTTTTAAATGTGATTTCTAAGATTTATCAGTATTTCAAGTAGGGCTACTATCTGAGCACAGGCCTACTTGGGATGGAAGATCAAGAGAAGAGATGCCCTAGCGATATGGAGACATACCGGAAAGTAAACTCCCCTTGCTTATTGGATTCTAGTTGCTTGTTATGAGAGTACTCAGTGATGCAATTGCACTAAAATTTGCCCTTATGATTTCTTTGGTTGTTAGTTTGCTTGGTTCAGCCTCCTGTCCTATTGAATCAGCTCTCCATGAGGCCAGGTATTTGGCAAAGCCACGTCTAATGGCCTAGGAATGAGCCCACATTCCTCTATGTTACTTTGAACAGCTTATATTTCCCCTTCTAAGATAGCTACGGTCATGTGACTGTTTTGGTCAATGAAATGTGAGCATAAGTGATATGTGTTACTTCTTGGTGGAAACGTTAAGATCCAGTGCACAATTTGACATGCTCCTTCCCTATGCCAAAGTGAATGTAGAAGCACATGCTAAGAGCAAGTCTCCTTCTGACAGAGGCCTTGTAAGACTCTGATGAGCAGAGCTCCCCTGCTGACCCTTGCTGGAGATATAGCATGAGAGAAACAGAGGGAAATAGAGAGAAAGAGAGCCAGCCAAAGAGAAACTTTGACTATTAAGCCATTGAGAGTTGGGGGGAGTTTGCTTCCCAGCATGGCTTTCCCTATCTTGGTTGCTATCGCCCTCTGAGGGCTCAGGATCTGGGGAATGGCTGGCAGCTCTGCAAAGCTTTGACTTTAGCAATTCAGTCATGGGAGACTTCTTGACAAAACAGGGTCTGTGGTAAGGTGGGGGAAACAGGTGCTGAGACGGTAATTACAAGAAACCCCTGCTGAGCCTGAGTCATCCCTAAAACACTTCCAGAATTCTGCCTGGTCTCCAGCAGACTGTCTGTGTCTTGCCTTCCAGCTCCTTGGAGTTCCAGCCAGGCAGGGGACTAAGACACCCCTAACCAGGTTGATTCCAGAACACAGAGAAGATGATTTGTAGAGTAGAAAAGGCCCAACTAGGCCCATACAGGCCACAGGGCTCAGAACAGCCCGAAAGGCTCCCATACAAGAGACTGTGCTCCTGCATCTAATCACACAGTCAGACTTGCTGAACCTCAATTTCTTCAGTTATAGAATGAGGATATTAATAGTATATACCTCAAATAGGTAATGTAAGATAATAAATATCAAGAGCCCCATACTGTCCCTGCAACACATTTGTTTAACCATATGAAATTGCCATTTTTACAGAGCAAAAAGGTCAACTTTTGGCAGTTTCATGTGGTTGAATTTATAAACGGCAGTTAATAGGAGCTGATTTCCCTCCTGGAAAAATGTTCATAATTCAATAAAAGATATGCATGGCTGTCATTTGTTGTTTCTCGGGTTTCACAAGACAGACCATGTTCAGATGCTTCCCCTACAGCTGGATTCTCCACTAAGTGCATTAGGTATACCAGATGGCCCTTATCCAAGCTTTATCACCAAGTCTGTGGACCACCTGGCCATGGGCAGCTGGCCTTTGCCAATGGTCTTCTCTCGAGACCAACTCAGCACATACCCATGACTTTGCATCCCTCATTTCTTCCCTGTGGCCTAAATTAAGCCTCAGACTGAAATGCATTGGTCATATAGAAACAAAGGCCAGTCTCTGAAAGATTTGCTCTAAGAACCCTAACATTTATTTATTTTTCCTGTCTAAGACATAAAAGAGGTACGTGGAAGAATCGTAAAAGAGAGGAGGTTCTAGTTTTTCTGTATTGCCTACTGGACAAACTAGGAACATAACTCTCTCCATTATTATGTTTTCCCACTTCCAGCAACCAAGGTTACAATGAAGTAATAATAAACTTGGTAGAGTTGCTGAAAGCGTCGGGCTACTTCCTGCCTCCATGCATTTGCTCCTGCTGTTTCCTGTACATGAAATGCCTTTCTTCTCTTCCACTCCCCTCTTCCCTACAACTCAAGTCATGCTTTATGATACACTATGTACTTCATGACGGAAGGGACCTTATCTGCCTTGTCCTTTGCTATATTCCTCAAAAGGAACCTGCGTTCAATAGATATCGGTTGAATAAATGACCGACTGACTGAATGAATGAATAAATGAATGAAAGCACCTAGTTTAGAATCAAGTGCTTCAGGAAGGTTGGCCTGACCACATTCCTTGCTGGCGGGGATCCTCTCCCAAGTTCCCTATGGCACTCCTGTGCTAATCTCAATCTCCACATTTGCAATAAAAATAGGTAACAACATTCTATTACTCAAAGCCAGAAACTGTCTTTTTCACATCTGAGATTCCCTGAGTGAGGACTAGAGGCCTGGCTCTTCCTTTCCTCTCTTTTCTTTGGCTCTTTGGGAAGAGCCTTGGCATCTCTGGCCCCAGGCTGTGAGAGCAGGCCTCTCAGACCCTAATGGGAAAATGAGTTCAGCTCAGGAAACTATCTTAGCGGGTAGGGCCCTGTGCTTTTCACAGTCCGCAGAGGGCTGTGAATTCTTCACGGCTAAGCAAAATGGCAAAAGGGAAATATAGGTCTTCAAACAAGTGATTTATTCTGTATCAGAAACGCATTTACCTGGCCTATTTTGCTGAACAGAAAAACCTCAGGTTCACTTAGTAAAAGTCAATCTGAATATTTCTATCCTTTATTTCCATACAGATTAGCTTCATATGGCCTCGAGTATAAACACCACGGATTGGCTCGCGGGTTCTATGGGGGGAAAGAGGCAGCGTGGAAGGAATATCATTGCTATTTTGTTTCTTCATGGTTCAGCATTTTTTTTTTGCTCAGAGTTCTAAAGGAGCCAACAAAATAAGAAAAGTTTATTGATTAGTTTACAAATAACTGTTGTATAAGAAAAGATACTGAATGGCAGGCTGGCTTTCCGATGGCTTGCTTCTTGAAGCCCCCTTCATTCTGTGGCCTCTGGAGACAGGCTCAAGGGGGAAATAAAAGAAGCAAAGCAAATGTGTTGTCTAGATAAATAAGAGTTTGCACGGGGATAAAAAAAAAAGAAAAAGAAATGGGACCCTTTGTTGTTGTTTTAGAAGTAGACCAATGTATGCCTACTCTTACTCATCTCTTCATGAAAAAAAAATCTTTCTAATTTTTTTTCTTCCTCAAGGCAACTCAATAAAGCTTGACATGCTGGACTCCATGGCTCAGGTAACAAGCTTTGATACAGTCCCCTCCTGTCACCAGTCATTCATGGAACGGTTTCAGAAAAGAAATAAAAGTGTTAAATCCATCCTTGTTGCTGGGCTTAAATCTGAAAGATCCTGACTTAGAGAGAGAGAAAAATCATTTCAGGAGGAGCTTTGGACCTAGAAAAAATAAATATAGGAACGCCAGCATTTCAATGCAGGCTCTGCCCTGCATCACCTTTGGGAGACCCTGGCACATTGTTGACGTGATGGAAGGATTACTTAAAATACAGCACACAATCATAAAATGAGGTGAGCTCTTGCACACAATGCCTCATTTGGCAGCTATGATGAAGTTTCAGTTACATGGGACTTTTAGTAGCTGATGTGGGGGGCAGCAAGAAAGGTGGCTGAGATGCGAGCCAGGCAGATAGGGAGAGACCTTCTAGACCCCTCAAGGGAGCTTGGTCCACTGTCCACAGACTGATATATCCTGAATGTGGAGAGCATAGAATGTGTTGGATCTCATAGCACATTGACCGAGTACTAATTAACTCTGGGTCACAAAGAGATGGTGTTCTTGCCCTTTCAACTCCATTTAAACCTTTGATTGTTACTAAGAAAGTTTTACCTTACTCTGGTTAATCAACATTTCTTGAGCAGTTGCTAATTTCTATTTTTAACAGAGTTATAGGAACTCAGGCACAGGGCTGAGGCAGTCGATAGTCACTGCTATAATATAATTTTTACCTTTTGCCAATTTTGCATTTATTTTCCAGATTACCTTCTTTTTATGGACAGTGATTTTTTTTTCAATCATGTTAGTGATAAATACACTTATTTTAAAAGTAGTCTTTGTAAGATTTTAAAAAGTGAACTGCTTTAGGGACTCCCATACATTGCTGGTAGTGATGTGAATCAGTACAATATTTGACAATATTTAACTAAATAACACACGTTTAGCGTTCAATCCAGCAATTTCACTTCAAGGCATTTGCCCTGAAGATATATCTCCAAAGATAAGAAATTACATGTTCACAAGTCTATTTAGTGCAGCGCTGTTTGCAGTTGCATTGGAAACAAAGGACCGTATGCAGAAGATGGCTGAATCAATGGCGGTACGTCCATTCATGGTAGAGTGCAATGAGGGTAAGTTTTATTCACTGATAGTGACTTCCAGAAATTATTGTTAAGTTAAAAAAAAAAAAAGAAGAAGAAGAAGAAAGAAAAAAATAGTATGTTACCTTTTGTGTAAGAAAAAAAAGAGAAATGAGAAAATAAACATATGTCTCCTTACTTATGCAAAAAGAAAGACAGGAAGAATAAATCAGAGACTAATGAGTTTGGTTATCTTCCGGAGTGTGATGGTGGAAAAGACTGGAAAGAGAGCAGAAGTCTGTGTGATGGGATCAGGGATGAGAGAGGGATACTCTTCTGACGGCATCTTTTGGTAGAGTAGTGACATTTCAACGCATTTTAATGTTTTACATTGAAAAAATCAAAGATGAAGGAAAAATCCTAAAATGAAATACAGAGAGTAACAGATGAACCATTTCTATTTCAAATGAACAACATGATCATAACTAAAAGAGAACGAAGAATGAACCCAGATAACAAAGACACTATTCTGTTTGGATGATATCCCTCAGACTAAAGGCAAAAATAGCAGTATGCAAATATTGAAATCTAGTTAGTAGGTTTGGTTTTCATAGTAATATGGATTTGCAATTTCGAAGCCACTCTCCGTGTATTCTAGGGCTGATAAAATAAGTAAGTATATATTGTAGATATTGGGACCATGGTTTCTCATGCGCAAAGAAGGAAGAAATAAATATGAAAAGGGGCCAAATAGGCATAAACCCTATGGGATGGATTGGAACTCAAGGTATTAGTGTGCACTCATGATTTATGATATAGATAGATAGGTATAATTAGATATAGATGTTGTATGGGTGTATGATGTGTATATGTATGTGTATGTGTGTGTGTGTGTGTGCGTATACAATCATAGATCTATTTTGTAGCTCTGTCCACTGAGAGGGCCTAGAGGCAATGACATCCCCATAACAATGAGCTACTTGTCATCCAGATCTTAGTTCTCAATGTCATTATCCTCTAAAAGAATACAGAGTTCCTTAAAGAAATGGCCAATTCCAGAGTTGAGACTGGGAAAGTCTAATATGAGCCTGGAATAGTTCATCCTAATTTTTACAGTTGTATTCTGGCTTTGTGAGAATGTCCTTCATTTTAAGAAACACATGTTTATGTCTACAATGTACTCTCCAACACTTCAGAAAAGAAATTACATCTATATATAATATAGATGTGTATCCTCATGTATGTATATATTTACACATATATGTATAAAAAGTTCAGAAAAGAAATTTTATATATATAATTTTTACATATGAAAGAGAATAATAAAGCAAATGCATTAAAATATTAACATTCAGAGAATCTACGTGAAACGTATATGAGAATTCCCACAACTCTTTAGGAACTATTTCAAAATAAAAAGTTTAAAAAAAAAAGTGAGCTAATTAAGTAAGTAGAACAAAATTCAGAAGAGTAGTTGTAACATGACCAAAGTTTGGGAAGGACTACAGTTGGTGATGAAGACGCAATGAAGACTTATGGTCCACACGGACAGCAAGGCTGCAAAACGATGTATCAAATCTCCACCCTCAACTCCCCACTCCAACGCATAATCAAAGAACCTGGTGCAGCTCCAAGAGTCATCTGAACTTCAGCAACAAGCAGCAGAAGCCCAGACTTCCAGTCAGAAAGGTGGCCCCATGCTTCCCAGTTGGGAGGGGAGGGGATGAACAGAGGTATTTTAAGTCCTCCACTAGGCCGTAGTTACCTGGGAATGTTCCAGAATGAAAAAAAGATTCTGCAGCCCAAAGCCAGACCCTGGAAAACTTTAATTTGAGTAGTTGAGCACTACAGAACAGCCAGGAACAGGGCATGTTGAGCAGATGAGTCTGATACAAAGAGGAAGGTATTACCTCCAGGAGAAGGTCATGTGTTCACAGATGCAATGATTTGTCCTATGCAGGTGAGCAGAGGAAAGCTGTAATGTTTGAATGAAGGGACCACAATGTAGTGGGGCTTCAGAAAGTCCTGAATTCTAATCCCAAGTCTACTATTTACTGGATTTTCTCTCCTTTCTGAACCCCTTTTTATTCATCTGTAAAATGATGATTAAAAAAGAAAATCCTGCTTCACAGGTTGCATGGAAGATTTAAGGTTATTTATTTAGTCGATAAAAATTTATTGAGTGCTTATTATGTGCCAGACAACGTTCTGGGGAATATGATGTCACCAAGCCCTTATATTCTAGGGCTACGTAAAAACAAAAGGTTGGGTGGCTAGAGGCCAGAGAGTAAATAAGTTAGTGATGGGAGTGGAGGCAGGCAGGGGCTTCAGGCATGAAGAGCAAGGTAGGGAGGAGGATTTTTTTTTTTTTTTTAAGCGATGAGAAGCTATTGGAAGCCTCTAAGCAAGGGAAAATCATGCCCTGGTTTGCATTCTGACTGTTGAGTGCAGAGCGAAATGTGGGGAGGGGTAGAGTGGAACAGGGTACCGATAAGGAGTATTGTACTAGTTTAGTTCAACAGGAAATAATAGCTTGAGCTGGGATGGTAACAATGAAAACCTTCAGGAAATACTTCCTTAAAGGCCCAGAGAGTAAATATTTTAGGTAAAAATTACGCCAAAAGGCAGACTGGAGACTAACAGGTATGTATTTATATATGTATTTAAAACCACTGTCTTAAAAGTAAATAAATAAAAGTCATCCTTAGCTCAAGGGCCATAAAACAAAACAACAACCAAAACCAAGCGGCTGGTTGGATCTGGACCAAGGGTGGTAGTTTGTCAAGCCCTGGTTAAGGGACAACAGAAGAGGTGGGCCTTTGTAAAATAGATACGGCAATTCTTTGCAGAGTGGATCAGGGCTTGGAAAGAACTTCATTCCTCATGACTAGTGGAATATTTTTTCAAAGTCCTCACTTAGCCCCATAAGACGATTAGCCAGATTGATGTATCAGGATATAGAAATTTGGTTCATCTCATTTCCTTCTTTTCATAATCTAGAGATTGCATGGGGCTGGGGAAATCTATTTTATGTTTTGGGCATAGTACCTCAGTCCTATCGATGTCCAGGTAGATTTGGAGTTCCACAACTCCATTTACCCTGGGAATGCCACTGAATTTATCACTTGGCGATGACATAGATATTCTATGGCCCAGAAAACCCCACTGACATTTACTAAAGGAGTGAGAACAAGATGAAAGGGAGTGGGTACCAATTCAGTTGCCACCTGAGTTATCTACCGTGAAGTTGAAAGACTGTAACTACCTACTACCAAGTAAAAGCTGGTCCCTGGCTCAGCCAACAATAGGAAATACAGGGTGTTCTACAGAGAAACACCTAATCCAAAGGGATTAATATAGCCCATAATCCACACCCATATAGTTCTCTTCTAAGTATACTGGACTCGAGTATACTTAGACAAATTAGTTTTTGTTTGCTCTTTACCATTTGCACATAAATATAAAGGAGTACATGATACAGAACAAGACGAGTGAATATAAATCACTAGATAGAGTCTTCTTCCTTTAAAGTTAATCTTATAGTTTAGCATATATTATATCACAGTATATTACATCATATCAGTTTATATTATATGTTATATATATATTATATACTACTTTCATATTATATATTTGTGTTATATACAAACATATTCATTAATTTATATTAACATATCTATATATTATAAAAACAATGTTAATTTTAAAAAGTTTTGAAAATTTGCCTGAGGGAAAAATGTTCATTGATTCCTGGTAACCATGAGTAACTTTTTAATGTTTCATTCTAGTCTTTTACATCTGCATTTTTTTCAGAGATGCAAACTTTTATTGTTGTTATTAATGTACCTTTGACCTTCAGGCATTAAAAGATATTTTTTATGCTTTGTTATTTTACCAAATATTTTAGCAATCTCATTTTCTATGGTATTGACAGTGCTTCCAAACCTTTTTTGATAGCCATGTGGCCAGGAGGTTTAAGGGTACTTCCGACATTCCCTTATTATAAATAATAATTTAAGAAACATTTTTCTCTCCAAAAACATCTTTGTTTTTTCAGTTGTGTCTTTAGCATAAACCTAGAGAGTCAAATGTCACATGTCTTTCTAAAGCCAATTTGCCACCAAAAAATCTATCTATTTTCTGCCTCCATGTTGGGGTGCGGGCATACACTCTTCTATAACATCACCATCCCCAAAGATGCATATGTTAAATGAAGAGCTTTGAAAACTTACTGATGTAAAAAGCTTTATTCCCATGTTTGCTAGATAAATGTATTCCTTACATTGAGTTGCTTTTAAATCTCTTTTTTTTTTTTTTTTTTACATGGCTTTTAAGGAGTTACTGCTTTTTCATATGCCCAATTCTGGGGTGCTAATTAATCTCTACCTCTTTAAATTAATCTACAGCTTTTCTCTTGTTCTGAGAAGTAATTTTTCTATTTAAAATTATAAGCACATCATAAAAATGATGATAATGACGATAATAATGATGATGATGATATCGTCCTTGGGCATGAGGGAACCTATGACAAGTGGGGCCCAATGTTTTAGAGATTACAGGAAGTGTCTCTGGGCAAGTCTCCCCCTAACTCCCCCCTCCCCAGTCTGTGGGGACAGATTTGGGCTTGTATGGCATTTGAATGCTCTTGATCTGTCCTTATGTAATAAGTATAACTCATATTAAGTATGAGTCACCCGATCCCTCGCCTGGGGCACCTCCGCTAGGCCTGTAGAGCTTCCCACCTGCCTTGATCCCTGTCTGAAAAAAGATATTATGACTCAGCGCCAGGGAAGGGTGGTTCTTTGTGTCTGGCTAATGTCCTCAGCTCCAGGAAGCTTCAGGCTTGTGGTGTGGCAGCTAAGAGGAAGGTTGTGCAACCCACGTCAGCAGTGCCCCTTGGAAGGACCCCCAGACAGGAAGGGCCAGCCCTGAGGCCAGCCGGCCTTCGCCACCCAGCCACCAGGTGTGGAGTGGAAACACAAGGGCACAGTGTCTATTTAGATTTTTAGTGACTTTTTCTTCCTTTCCTCATGGCCTTAGGGTAGTCACGGTGACATGGATAATAATGACCATTAATATTTTTGAGCACTTCCCATTTGCCAGGTTTTGTACAAGGCACTTTATATCTACCTGTTCACATGTTTATTCCTCACAATAAGTTCGCAAAGTAACTACTACCATTATACCCATTTGACAGATGTGGAAACCAAAGCCCAGTGGGATTGATTTATTCAAGTCCACACAGCTGGGTAAGAGGCAGATCTAGAATTTGAACCCAGTCTCCAGGGCTTCCTCTCCTTACCACTAGACCAGTCTTCTTAACCTGTAAAGTGCAAATGAATCAGTCACCTAGGGATCTTATTAAAATAAAGATTCTGAATCAGCAAGTCTGGGGTAGGGGTTGAAGCTCTGCATTTCTAACAAGTTCCAGGTGAGGAAGTTGCTGCTGGTCCCCGGACCACATTTTAAGTAGCAAGTTTCTATATCATGGTATTTTCACTGTGCCTTGGGCTATTCTCTAGTTGGAAAAAATTTTATTCACACATTGCTTCATTTGTTGACCCATTCATTGTCCATCTATACATTCAACCAACATTCATGAATCCTCACCATTAGCCAAGCACTGAGAGTATAAAGATGGACATGTCTCCATCACAGAGAGAAAATCAATTCAACAAGGAGATACAACTCCCTACCACACATACATAATTATAATAGAACATGGTAAGTTTTAAAACAGAAGGACATTGCTCTGAAGCATGGTGCACAAAAGAAGGGGTGGCTCTGACAGTGAGTCAGGGAAGGCACCCCAAACATGAGGTGAGGAAGCCTAGGTATGAGTAGCCAGGTGTGATGTATTCGTTGGCTGGAGACGTCCAGTGTTCCAAGGAAAGTGAGCCCTTCTCTGAATTTCTAGCCCAAGATGAGTGGTGGGTGGACAGGGAGAAGAAGCTCAAGGGATAGGCAAGGGAACATGTCTTCGCTGGAGACCATTCCCTCCCTATCCTTCTGCCCCCTTGGCTATTTTTGTGCCTTTCTTTATTCCTCTCCTTCCACCCCAGTCCCAACAACTGGTCACTACAAATTCCAGTCCAAATGTCATTCCTTTTTTCTTCTCCAATGCTCCTGACTCATGTGTCTAGAAAGAAATTCTTCTCCATGGTTGCTTATTTAGCTCTTTTCCAGTGCCAGACACCTTGTTAAGATCTTTGCATACAATAAGCCATTTAATATTCTAAACAACCCTGAAATGTATTAACAGTTCTTTTATCTTGTAAATGAGGAAACCGAGGCACCCAATAGTTAAGTAACTTCTACAAGACCATCCAGCTCCAAAGTAGAATAGTTGGATTTGGAGGTAGGTAGGTTCTTAACTGCTAGACGGCAGGGCCCCATAGCCACTAAACCTCTCCATCGCCATTATCTTGAATTGCCCTGTTGAATACAAGATGGCTTTGCTGAATGCAAGCTTTCCCCTCACCAGGTTGTAACAGCCTTTGTAGATAGTGCCTTGGGAAGACAGAGCAGGTTTGTGTGAGAGGAGCTTTGGGAGTAGGAAAATGAGAGTGAAGGACTAGCTAGAAATCCAGGTAGGGTCAAGAAAGGAGCAAAGATTCACAGGTTTATTTGTGATTGTACTTGTGGCCTATCCAAGAAAGGGCCTAATAGGTCCAACACTGCAGCCTTGAGAGATGCTTAAAGAATTTATCATCACTATCACTCATAAACAAAAACCATCTGATGTATTGCTACAAGGTGAAGCCAGCCACCTCTTACAGCCAACAAGAAGGGCTCTAAATGTGTCCCAGGCCCAGAAGACAGGTCCAGTCTCCTTATAGCCATGGCAGTTACTAGAAGCAACCAACTCCATGAGTAAAAGAACTCACAGCCATGGGTCATTTGTTTCACCCTCAAAACTGCAGTGCTCTGTCTCCCCGAGGCCCAGAAGGAACCACCAAGATTATCTTACAAATAATATCTTGAGGGCAAAAAATCATATTACTGTTTTTCAAAAATAATATACTCTAGCACAACTTTCTCCAAGTGTGGTCCCTGAACAAGCAGCAGCAGCACTACCTGGGAACTTATTAAAATGCAAGTTCTTGGGCCCCACCCCAGACCTACTGAATCAGAAAGTCTGAGGGTGAGACTCAGCAATATGTGTTTTGACAAGCCCTCCGGGTGTACGCTCAAGTTGGAGAACCACTGTTATATTAATCAAGTATGGAGCCCTGGTGTCAGACACCTGAGGCTTTAAATCCTGATTTGGCCACTCAGTAGCTATTACTTTGTTTCTAGCTATTTAGGCTTTCTAAACCTCAGTTTCCCCACTTGTACAAATGAATAATACTAGCATGCTGCTTTGCACACAGCAGTCAGGGAAGGTAAGTGGTTTTAATGTCAGTGGTTTTAGAATATGGTGGAGAGCTTGGTGGCGGGGTGGAAGGTGGGAGTTGCTTATTTGCACCTTTATGGAACGTAGCAGTTTGGAAACTCCCTAGGGGCCTCTGTTCTACCTCCAATAGCTTAGAACTTCTCCTTCAAACGCTTTTGCAAATCACTGTCCTAACAATAATAAATACAATGGGCGCTGAATTGTTTTTTGGTTTTTTTTTTTAAGGGTATTAAGCAAGAATTGATAATATGCAAATATACTAGCATTTATAAGGGATTGGGTGCACAGCATGACCAGGGGATAAACAAATGTATGATGGGTCTTATATAATAGCCTAGAAATTATGATTTTTATTCTGTAGGAGTGGGTATATTTTTTTAATGATTATGATTTCCTTTACCTGGCCAATTTTGTTAACTTATGGTACTATCTGAGCACTCTGGCATAAAATAATATAATGGAACACCAAGCATCCATCGCCCAGCTTTAACAAATACCAGCATATGGCAAATTTTCTCTTCTCTAGACCAGAACCCCTGCTGGATTATTTCAAAGCAAATTTTAGGTACTCATCATTTAATCTCTAAATGTTTTAGGATGGATCTCTAATAGGTAAGGATCTTATATTTTAAAACATAACCACAAACTATGACTTTATACTTTTAGTGAAACACCGACATTCTGGTTCAAAATGTTGAGGGTCTTCTTGGAAAAACAGAGAGAGGCCTGAGGCTTAGAGGCTATGGGAAGTAAGATATGGTAAGGACCTGAGGATGGGTCTTATCAGAGGTGGAGATAAAGGAAGTTTCCCTAAGGACTTTTTGTGGTCATTTCACCCTGGATAGTCCTCTCATGTTTATGGATATGGAGTCCAGAGTATCCCTGGGGAGGCTCTCCTTGCAGTAATAGCAGACTAACGTGTAGTGAAGAAACCTCTCACCAAGAATAACTTAAAAAACCTAAATCCCATTAAAGAGCTATAAAGGCAGCCAAATCTACAGGGGCCAAAATCTCAGAAGAAGAACTCACTGAAGCAAACACAATAGTCTATACATCGTTTTCCTTTGGGGCATTCACCAACTTGTAAGACTCATGAGCAGAGAGAGTGAGAGGCCAAGTCATGATAGATTGGGAGCTGAACATAGTTTCTGGCAGCCTTTTGGGGTGAGGGAGAAAGAAACTGAAGTTTAGGCTTCTAAGATAGCCAAGACTTGAAGGACCAAAATCTTGCAAAGGGAAGCAGAGAGGACAAAGCCTAATGTCTGAGTTCATATCCCCAGGAGACATTTGTCAATTCATAAGCTATATATTTTTATTGTTGAACCACCAAGAAGAAATAGGCCAAGAAGAAATAGCAGGAAGTAGGCTATAGAAACAAACAGCTTTAAGAAAATAAAATTTGAAGTTCAGTTTCCAATAAATAGGCTAAGTTGAGATAAACTCATCAGATTCTCCATTAGGACTCTGAGAAAACTACACTCTCTATACAGCAAAGAAGAAACCGACTAGCTGAATATCAGGCTTGAAACAGCTCAGTCTTTTTCTACCTGCCCTACCAGAAGCCAAATTCTCATCTAGACTTTCTATACTTTTTCATATACAATGTCTATATCCACTGCTCAATCAAAAATTGTAGGGCTAACAGAAGACAGGATTAAACAATGAGCAAAAAGACTAACGAAACCGAATAAAGATGAAGCAAACACTGAAGTTGTCAAACATAGATATTAAAATGATCATAACAAGACAGAAAATTTTCACCAGAAAACTGAATTTTATAAAAAGAATAAAATGGAAATTCTAGAGCTAAAAATTACAACTGCTGATATTAAGAACTCAGTAGATAAGTTTAGCAGCAGTTTCAACACAGAGGAACAGGGGAACTGGAAGAAACTGGAAGTTATCAAAAACTAGAAACTATCTAGGCTGAAATGTGAAGAGAATAAAAGATGAAAGAACACATAAAAGAGTGTAAGAGAGGTATGGGAAATAGGTCTAAAATCTGTATAATTGGAGACCAAAAGGAAAGGGAGAGAAAGATGAAGAGAAACATATGATGAGACAATAGCAAAGCATTTTCTAAAAGTGATGAAAGACTTCAAGCCATAATATTTTTAAAAATCACAAGTCCAAGGAAGAGAAATAAAAAGAAAAACACAACTAGGCATATCATGGTAAAACTACTAAAAAGCCAATGATAAAGAGACCTCAAAAAATACTAGTAAATTAAATCCAGCAGCATATTAAAAGAATTATACACCGTGACCAAGAAGTATGTCTCCCAAGAATGCAAGGGTGGTTCAACAATAAAAATCAATGTAGCATACTATATTAACAGAATGAAGAAAAAGAAAGATCATCTCAGTTGATGCAGAGAAAGCTTTTGACAAAATCCAACACCCATTCATTATAAAAATACTCAACAAACTTAGAATACAAGTTAATTTTTTCAACCTGATAGAGGGTGTCTCTCAAACCCACATAATACTTAACAGTGAAAGACTGAAATTTTTCCACTAAGATGAGGAATAAAACCAGATGTCTGCTCTCAACACTTCTATTCAACATTGTACCAGAAGTTCTAACCAGAGCTAATAGGCCAGAAAAAATAAAGCCATTTAGATTAAAATGGAAAAAGTAGACCCATCTCTACTTGTAGATGACATTATAGGATATATAGAAAATCCTAAAAAACAACACACACACACACACGCACCTTATTAGAACTAATAAACAAATTCGGCAAAGTTGCAGGCTATAAAATTAACATAAATAATCAATTGTACTCTTAAACACTAGCAATGAACAATCTGAAAATGAAATTAGAAAAATGATATCGCCAAAGATAAAGATGAAATCTTAAAAGCTTGCAGAGCAAAAAAGATGTATTATAGAAAATAAAGAGAGTTAGAGTGTCCTAAGTTCTGTATGCTTTGGGGGAATTGGTAAAGTACTCATTTATATTTAACTCTAATCGGTTAATGAGGTATGGTTTAATCTCTTGTGTAACCACCAAAATAAAAATAAAGTAATAAGTAACTAAGAATCTTACGGAAATGAATTATTTTAAAATGCTTAATTAATCCAAAAGAAAGAATAAAACGGGGGAAAGATCATAAACAGATGGGAAGAATGGAAAACCAAGAGCAGGGTGGCAAATTAAAACTCATATATGTTATGTAATTACATCTCAGTAATTATATTACATATAAATAGAATAAATATTCAAGCATCCAAATTAAAATACAAAGATTGTCAAAATATTACTATGCTGCTTAATAAAGGTACATTTATAATATGAACCATTAAATATTGAAAGTAAAAGATACTAAGATATTAATTCTCCCTAAATTGAATTATAGCTTGTTTGTGGAAATTAACTAGCTGACTCTGTAATTTATATGAAAATGCAAAGGGCTAAAAATAGCCAGAATAATCCTAAAAAGAAGCAAAGTTGGAAGACTTAACTCTACAAGATATCAAGACTTATCCTAAACGTATGTTAACTAAAACCATTTCATTATTGATACAAAGATAAACAAATGTATCGATAAAATCTAATAATCCAGAAACATCTACGTATATATGTATGATCACTTGATTTATTATATAAATATTATGTTATACATGTAAATAGCAGTCCAGTGGGGGAAACATTGGTTTGTTCAATAAATGGTACTGGATTAATTAACTGAAAAAATTGAATTTTGGTTCCTACTTCACACCATACATAAATACCATTTCCAGGTAAATTGTCAACCTAAATGTGAAGATTAAAAGTCAAGTTTCTAGAATAAAACAAGAGAGTATACCTTTATGACCTTAAGAAAACAGTAAACTGGACACTGATACCATCAATCTTTGAGAAAATAATTGATAAACTGGCTTTTTTAAAAAATAAAGAATTTCTATTTATCCAAAGATATTATTAACTTAGGGAAAGGAAAATACACAGACTGGAATAATAGCAGATGGATGGATGGATGGAGAGAGAGAGAAGAGACAGACAGACACACAGACAGACACACAGACAGATGAAACAGGAGATAAAAAGTTAGATATTTGCCAAAGAGCTCTTATCCAGACTATAAACTGAAATTCTATAAATCCAAAAAAGACTGACAATGGATGGAAAAGCGGGCAATGACCTGAATAGGTATTTCACAAAAGAAGATAACCAAATTGATAATATGCTTACGAAAAGATGCTCAATTCCCTTAGTCATCAAAGAAATGCAAATTAAAACCACATGAGATACTACTACATGCCAAACAGAATAGCTAAAATGAAAATAATGTAATGGACATTACCAATGTCTGCAGAGATGTAAAGCAATTAGAGCTCACCTGCACTGTCTGTGGGAGAGTAACTTGGATAACCACATTAAAGAACTGGCAGCACCTCCTTGAGCCAAATACCAGTAACCTCTGAAATTAAAGAGCGATTCTGCTCCTGGGTATGAACCCAAAGAAATATATGTGTACCAAGAGACAGTGATAAGAGTGTCAATGAGATCATCACATAACCATTAAACCTGGTAAAATCCCAAATGCCTATAAAAAAAAAATAGAATGGATAAATACATTATGATACATACTCTAATATTAATCACATACAATAGCGAAAAGTAATAAATTACCATTATATGTATCAGCAGGGTTGAATTGCAAATACTGAGAAAAAAATAAATAGGAATAATAGTTACTACATACATTTCAAAAACAGGCAACTCTAATCTATTAAAAATGAAATCAGGATTTTGGTTACGTTTGGGGAGGAGCAGGTGGTGGTCACTGGACCCACATACAAGGGGAGTCTAGGGAGCTAATGACTGTCTTCTGATCCAGGTTGTGGGTCACATGGTATATTCTTTTGGTTAAAAACCTTTGAACTGTGTACTTAGAATGTGTATACTTTTCTGAATATAAGCTGCACTTCAATAAAACATTTTTTTTTAATAGATCTGAGATGCCAGTGATATGTGTCTGGTGAACTTGCATAGTACTTTAAGAGAAGAGATGGTTCTGATGTGTCCCCGACGTGTGTCTGGTGAACTTACATGGATCCTCCTTAGCTTTTGCTCATCTCCCCAAATAGAAGATACTGTGATATCTCTGTTGCTAACGGGCTGGGCTGCCCATGTTGGGGGGTTGTTGGGTCCAGCAGGGGTCAGCAGCAACATCTTCAGAGTCCCTGAGCCTAGATATGGCCCAACGTCGAGAGTCCTGGGGTGCCGCACGCTTAGCCTGCTCTTTTGCTAAGTGACTCATAATTTGGAAACGGAAACTCTCAGAGGCAAGCTTGAGTCTGGGCCGAAGGTATTCACAGGGTAAACAAATAGCTACAGGAAATTAAATTCACTTCCCCCCAACCCAAGTTTGGAGTTGGTAAAAGGCATCAAAAAGGCAATGGAGATTTCTAAGGTAATGACCAGAAAGATAAGAGGAGAGAGGCAGAAACAGCCTTGTCCAGAGACAAGGAGTCAAAGACACACATTGTGGGAAGAGAATAATAGTGATGATGAGAATACTACTAACAAAAATGCAGCAAGAATGCTGCCATTTAGTAAGTCCTGACTGCAGGAAGGTATCATGCTAGTTAAATATCTGCATTTTCTTACTTAATTCTCATATTACCCACTCTGAGGCAGTGTTACATCTACATAGATGAAAAAATGGAGGCCTGCTTGAGGAATTCCCATTCATAGCACGTGCTCACCCCTTTGCGAACCGAAAAGTCAGAGAACCGAAAAGAAATAGACTTAGTTTGTAGATGCACTTACGGCATGTGCCAATTATGGTAGGATTTCTGGGGAGATCTCATAATGTCGGGAAGGACATTGGTACCACCCTCGAGCAAGGTTTCTCTCCCTCGGCACTGATGACTGCTAGAACCCGGTAATTATTTGCTGCAGGGCCGACCTGTGCATCCTAGGATGTATAGCAGCATGAATGTCTACTACGCTGGGTACTTTAGAAAGTAATCTCATTTAAACTCCCAACTACCCTGCGAGAAAGATATTACGGTCATTACACTATGAGAGAAGAAGCTAAGGACCTAGAGAGGTTAAGGGAATATTCTAGAAGCAGTTAGCCAGTAAGTGGCAGAACTGGGATTTAAATCCAGACTCTGAGTATGATTCTCTCCACGCTTACATGCAAAACTTGGAATCAGAAGATCGGAGGGATCTGCTGCTCGCTGCAGGGGATCTGACCCCTAGCAAACTGCTTGCTTTCTTTGCACCTCAGTTTCCTCATCTGTAAAATCAGGACCCTCCCTGTCCTGCCTATCTCACTGGATGAGCTTACAGAATCAACAGGGGAATTCATGAGAAAGCTTCTTGACTGAATGGTAATCCTTGAAATTCATTCGGGCTTTGTAGTTTGCAGTGATCTCATTTAGGTCAGTTTTGTATTCAGTGTGCCAGGAGGTGACCAAAATCTGAAAAGTTCTTCCATCTCCTGGGAATTAGTTTTACTTAATTTTCGAAAGTCTATTGTGACACTACTTTTACTTAATTTTTGAAGGTCTATTGTGACACCAAGTGCAGTGATTCACTTGGCAAGCTCTACGGTACACCGAGAAGCTTCCAATTCAGACACAAAGCCTAGTTTCAGACATCAATTCGGACCAAGCCTTTGGCATGTCTCGAGAGACGACTGAAAGTACTACCTTCTACAAAGGACAGAAGAGGTGACGAAACCTGGGCTTTCCTCTGTGGTTGGAGCCCAAGAAAGATTCCAGCCTAAGATTTGAAAGCAGGTTCACAGTGAAAGTGAGTTAGTGACTCTCGGTGCACGCAAACTCCATATAGTTCTGCCAGCTGCAGTCAGTGACTCATCCCTATTCAGCCACCCAAACATCAGTGAGAACCTGGTCTAGGAAAGGTATGTGGTTTATCTGGCTGCATAATCAGTGAAATCAGAGATATGTCCCAAACCAGCATATCTGAGACTAGTCACGTTCACTTGAAGAACGTCTTTTCTCATAGTGATAATTATTTTTCTCGTCTTCGTTTAGCAGTTATCATGGCTGAAGATAAAAGGAGAGAAGGAAACTGCTTTTCAATAATCCAGTCAAGAGACTCGGGTAGAAGTAGGAGCAAAAGCATGACATATTAGCCAAAGGGGAGGATTTAGACCAGTTATTTTCAAACCTTAGTGGATACAGTGTTACTGTGGAGCTTGTTTAAATGAACCTTTCTCAGCCCTGGCCCTTGAGTTCCTGGTTCACTAAGTAATTCTGCATCTGATAGTTGCAAAATCCTACTGGGAAAAACACTCCTTGAAATTATTTCCTAGTCATCATCTGCTTTTGTTTGGTGATTTCGTTTGTTTCTGATTTAGGATAGACTTATTCACCATGTCACCCTACTTTGAGAGACTCTCATTTTGGAGGTTCACAGAAAAAGACAGAGGGGTTAACCAAGACCTTCAAGGTCCAGTAAATCACCAAGGAGCAAATATGAATGACAGACACACTTTTTTCTATGTGTGTTTCTTCAATCCTTATTGTCATTCTCCTTTTTGCTTTTATAAATAATTCTCTTTATCATCGTGGAGCAGAAGTAAATGTCATGGCACGCACTTTTTCTTCTTCACCTCATGCTTTAATTTCTACTACAGTTGCAAAAAGCTACTACCTCAAAAAGCAATAATCTCTGCTAGGACTCCTTTCTATTAGGGCACCTGTGTCCTGGTCTGTCACATGTGCCCACTGAGACAGGGACTGCACACACCAGAAAGTCCACCTGTTGCAGGTATGCCTCCTTTGTAAGACCTGCAGAGATTCTTTGGACCTGGGTCTCTGTTAGCTCAACTGTCTCAGTCAGAAGACACTCGGTTGTGCTACAGAAAAAATTAACCCTGGAATTTCAGTGACATAACTTCATAAAGATCCCCAATGCAGGCCAATGGGCAACCCTGCTCCGCATTGTCACTCGGGGATCCAGGCCAACAGAAACCCCGTCACCTTGTAGCTTAACCATCTGAAACA
>NW_006434825.1:1796380-1809370 GCF_000325575.1 Pteropus alecto | reverse complement strand
GGCAATGAAAGGTACATGTTGGTTTTCAACTCCCTTGTTTCAGGAGTGACACATTTGAAATTCCCTATATCTAGTTCTCTTCTTCCTAGGCACTGAAGATGACTTTTCAGCCCCTTGCACTTAAGCCAGCACCATGTGACCTGTTTTGACCAATGAGATATGAGTACGAATCTCTCCAAGCAGCCAGATAAGTTGGACCATCTCATAGAATGAACTTTGTACAATTTACTAAGATTTAACATAAGTATCAATACGTCCAACTTGTTAAGATCACCTTAAAGGCCTTAATTGAAATGTCTTCACCATTCTATTATTAAGGTTGACATTTGATGCTGATTTTTGCCGGACAATCTTTATCAAGATAAGAAAGGTTCCTGCACTTTTATTTTTAGGCAAACATGTAGATTTGTCAATAAAAGTAAACTTAAAAATGAACGATATTAAAACATTTCAATGATACGACACCAGAAAACTACAATGCAGCTCAGCTAGAAGTTACCAAAGCCTTCACATTAATTTGGTGGGAAAGCATTTTGTGAGGTATGGCTAGAGACGTGTCTGCTCTGATCTGGTTAGGATCTTCTTCCCCTTCATCATCAAGTTTCCGTGTCATGTAAGGATCTCTTTTGGTGCTTACACCAGTCCATTTTAGAATGGCTACTTTCTGGTGTCAGAGGTAATATTATCATTGCAGAGAATGACCAGCTTTGCCCCAACTGCTGTTCAGCCTGTAAAGACTAAACAATATCTGCCTCCACCTTGGTTCATTTTTTTCTCTAACACTCTTGCACTTGTGTTCCAATTTGCTCCTGCATTCATGCAATGCCAAAGGAAAGGATTAAAGTGTGACTTTTTCCTGCTCTTGGCTAAAGGTCTGTGGATCACTTCTATAAAATGCATACTACAACTGCAAAGAGAAGACAGTTTCCTTCCTCTCCTTCTTTTAGAAGATAAGAGCATTTCTCAGGGCAAGTGTTGCCTGGAATGCTCTCTCTCAAGTCCCTTTCTCTATCTCTCTCTTTAACCTGCTTCTCCAGCTCCAGAAGCTGGAATAGAAAGCTCAGGATTTGCAGCAGACACACTGGCATTGGGTACGAACCAGGCAGCCACATGCAAACCAAGACTGCTATCGCTATGGTTTCCCATGCTTTGACTGCCAGTGTCCTAACCTGCCTCCACCTTGGCACAAGTGGGCACCTGGGCGAGTGAAGTTGCGTGAGAAAGGCAGGCTTCCTAGCATAGTGGGAAGAACACAGGATTCAAATGTGGGCCACACGTTTATTAGCTGTATGACCTGCAATAAATAAAGTAACCTCTCTGGGTCTCAGCAACTCAGCAAACCGGAGACTAGGATCTTGCTGTAAGAATTAAAAGAGATTGTGTACGAAATTTTTAGGCCAGTACCTGACTCATCCAAAGACCTCAGAATGGATATTTCCTAAAAGGGGACTGATTGATTCATCTAGTTTGCTGTAAAATATTTCCCAGGTCCTTCAGCTACAATAAAAGGCTTAGAGCAAGCAAAGATGAAGTCTGTCTACTGACTAAATGATGAATGGGCAGGAAAGAAAGTAAAGCTAGGACTTAGCTAAGAAGGAAAAATAGACATGATGACATATTTACCTTTTCAGATAAGCATCCCCCATTTTCCAAATCAACCCAGAAGCCTTTTTATTTGCTAATGAATCAACTCCAAAGCATGTGCTCTGGGAAATCATGACGCGCCTAATCATTTTAGCAATAATCCCTGAAAAATTGGCCATTACTGGACGTGACCAACCATTGGGTTGTAACAGCCTGAAGCCAGATTATTAACAGCAAATGCGAAGATGATTATTTTAGCAAATTGCCACTGATTGGTAAATTCAGAACACAAAGGCCTCATGCCTGGCTGGAGTCTCTGGAAAATCATTTTATGGCCATAATAAATGTCTACTGCTTGAGATATAAAAGTTATTTAAGTCTGTTTTCTCTCTGTTTGGGGCAGAGAGGTACCTAGTCATGGGCAGCAATGGGTAGGAATTTGTGGGTGGGCTGAAGTGGAGGGTGCTGGGGAGTTACCACCACTACCCTCTAGTTTTCAGAGCGCATTTTTCTATTCGTGGAGCCAAATGGAAGTCCAGTGGATTATGAGGCTCATTGTGGACATAATGTGGTAGCCACTCTCAGTGAAATTATCATTCCAATAGTCAGATTTTTGTTGTTGTTGTTGTTGTTGTTATTTACAGGAGATAGGAGGCCCAACTCAAAATAGTTTAAATAAAAATGGAATATTTGGGCTCATTGAAATGAAAGGTCCTGAAATCTGACTAGCTTCAGGCCTGGCTTGACCAGGGGGATCACACAGTGGCTCCCAGACTTAATTCTTCTTTGTCAATCTCCTCACTGTTCCTCTTCTGTGTCAGTCACACAGAGGGGCGAGGTGGGACAGCAGGTCCAGACTGGCTCCTCTCCAGGTGCACATCTGCTTCTCAGAAGACCCAGCAACAGCCCCGCTGCCTGTAATTTGGATCCTGTTCTTTACCACAAAACCACAGTGACGGGTACATGGAGCTCCCTGGCCAGAACCACAGGACAGAACCAACCCTGGAGAAAAGCACAGGTCCTGAGAACAAGGGTTGGATCCCCTGAAAGATATCAAGATGCTCTAACCAAAAGAAGGCCTGGAAGGAGGACAGACACCTCCCACCAAAGAAATGTCCACTGGAGTGTGAAAATTAATCCCTTGGTTAGAAAAAGGCTGTATCGTCTATGGCCATGCTACCCTGAACAAGCTTAATCCTGTCTGATCTCAGAAGCTAAGCAGGGTTGGGCCTGGTTAGTACTTGGATGGGAGACCACCTAGGAAGAGTAGGTGCTGTAGGCATAAAAAAATAAATAAAAATTTAAAAATAAGGGATTGTAAGCTGACCAGGTTCTTGCAATCTGTGAGGTCAACCAAGGGCTGCCTTGCCTAAAAAAGAAAAAAAAAAAGAAAGAAAAAGAAAAAGGCTGTATCTTGAGAGAGACTAAAATCGGTCACAGACTGATGGTGGGCTGGCTAGGAAGCCATTGTCAACAAAAATTATGGCAGTTGCTCTTAATAACTTCATCACTGAAAAGGGGCATGAAAAGGGAAGGGGATTGTTTGAAGAGAACTTTTTAGTCAACATGGGAACTCAGAGTTTCTGACTTGATGCTCAGTCTATATTCTCACTGTATGACTTTTTGCGTTGAGAGCTCATAAGGTGGCCACGTGCATGGCCTTATTCTCCTCTGGGCAAACTTACCCAAAGAGCCTAAATGTTAACACAGAGAGAAGAAAGAGTGAGGGCCGGGGAGCAACTGTTGCCATGCTCGCTTTTCTTCCCTCACCCACTCACACAGACACCACCACACTATCCAGATGTGCATTCCTCTTAGTCCCGATACGCCCTCAAACCCTCCTCCAAGAAGCTTCTGAGTGGCCCCCACCAACCAATTACGTGAGACCCCTGACACAAAACTCATTTGTCATTTATCTAGTGGGTTCCACCGTCCCATTTTCATGCTGGCCCGGTGAAATCGTTCCTGTGCCATCTCCACAGCATGGCGCAATGTTAAGGCTGTCGATTTCAGAGTCAAATGGATCCACGCCCAGATATCAGAGGCAGACCCTGACACAAGCATTTCAGTGCATTTGGTTTATTGAGGGTGAATCCCTGGAAGCACTGGTCGGGGAGTAGGGAGGTGAGAAGGAGAAGGAAAGGCAGTAAATAAAAAAATAAACATCAGTATCAACAGAGTGACCACTGTAGTTAGCTGGAACTCACTCCCCTGGGGATTCTGGGACCTTTCATAGAACAGAATGTGGCACTGGAGTTCTCCCACACTGGGAGTGGGAGGCAGGGATCTTCCCTAAGTTGAGGGAAGCCCCCAGAAATGGGCAGAGAGGGCTCTGTTGACCAGAAAAAGCTCTTGAGCAGAGGAAGGCAGGTGCCAGCAGCTAAAGGTCAGGCTAGTACATATTCAAACATGCAAGGGTGCGGCCCTCGGGCATCTGTTATTCTTCACTACAATTCACTTAATTTACGAAACCCGGAACGTGCCTTATTTTTCCAAGCTTCCTTATTTCTACCAACCCGATCAGGAAACCAACACCTGTTTCATAGGGCTATTCTGCAGGTCGACTGGATGATGGTTGTCGAGCCTCCCATACTTGGGAGACTACCTTAGTTATTTTCTCCTTGCCTTGTACTTCGGCAATAGCAGAGAAGCAGCTAGATTTACAGGACTTCTAGCAGAAGGGCAAAGCACATCCTCCAACCCAGGACGAAACCAATTTAGAGTGAAACAGTATCCGATGGATTCTCGCTTCAAACACAAACACAAATGGATGAGGCTTTCTTGGCCAAAGTAGGGGCAAGGTTCTTCGTTTATTTAATCGGATTTAATCTTCATTCTATTTAGTGAATGCTGGAAGAAAACAATTAAGCAAAATGGTGAAACCGTTTATCAAACTGAAAGAAGAACCCAACTTAAGGCTGAAGCCTGATTCCAGAGGAGCGGGAAGGGGAAAGATGGGAGTAAGGCAAGAAGAATAATCACATTTGCTGCCACTGGTCACTGGGAACTTTAAGTATTACTCTGTGGTTTCTCCATCATCTGTTTAAACTCAGACTTTTCTATCTGCGTAGATTCTCACAGCTCCACAACTTTGCACAAGCTCTTCCCTCTGTCTAGAATGCCTTTGTTCTACTTTCCTAGGTGCTAAACTTCAACTGATCCTTCAAGACTCGGACTTCTCTGCCTGCAGTGACCCTCCAAGTCTCCTAGGCTTCTGGAACCACAGAAACCTCTGCATATCCCTGAGAAAGAGAAGTCAACCGAGAGCCCTGGTCTTCTCCCTTATACCTGCCATTAAGAGAAACAGGGATTCGTGGGTGGCACCGGTCAGTGAATAAAAGACACTGACTGAGGACTACCAATGACATGGGCTCTGGGAGCCAGGGAGGGGGCTAACATCTCTGTTGGGGTCACATTGCAAGGGACATTTCTGGGAGAAGATGGGGACGTTTCAAGTGAGGGACTTGAGAAACACTCAGTATTTAGACAGGCCGATGATAGAAGGGAGAGTGAGCTGAGTACCAGAGGCGGAAGTTGAGAGCTACGTTCCAAAGCAGGAGCAGTTCCAAAGTGGGGAGAGGGAGTGCAACAGAGAAATCATGGGGAAACTAGGGTGCGGCCAGTTCATGAGTGAACAGTCAAGCTCCTCTCCCTCCCTACCCCCACAGGCAATAGTGAGCTGCCAAAGATATCAAGTGATCTGAAAAAAATGAGATTTTAGAGATATTAACCTGGCCAGGGTACGCTGGGGTGATTGATTACATGAAGACAAATGAGTTAGGGCACCACTGCAGCGAACCGCAGGTGTGATGTGAAAGGTGTACTTCTGTAGCAAAAGCACCTGGGCCTTGAGAAATCAGCTACATTAGGGACATTCTGTGTGACTGGCACAATTCTATGCTCTTTTCATGTAATAACTCACTTAATCCTTAAAACAGCTCTATTAGATAAGTACTCGTTTCATTCCCCGATTTTTGACAGATGGGAAACTGAGGTGCTGAGAGGTGACGTCCCTCAAGGTCACAGTTACAACCTAGTAGAGTCAGAATTCAAAAGCAGGCAGTCAGGCCCCAAAGCCCATGCCCTCATCACGACGCTGAGCCATAAAGACCTGGATTCAAACCCCAGCGCTTCGGCATACCACTGTTGTGAGTTAGTTTGGACGCTTACTTCTGAATCTCAGTTTCTTTATCTATCCGATAGAAATAATGGTACCTGCCTTATGCCTGTGGCATCTAAATGACATAAATGCTGAATACAGAGCTAAATGCCTGAAGGCTCTAATCCATGCTAATTTCCCTTCTGTCTCAATCAGTCGTGTCATTTTGTAATTGAAACATATCCTGAAGAAAGCAGAAGTCCTCTTAACCTCCCTGGCGGAGTGGGAAGAGGGGAAGCAGTCATGTTGGACAAAGCAGTGCTCTCCCCTGTGCTCCCCGCTGTGCTCCCTTGCAAGCCCATCCACTCCCCAGACAGGGCTGATTTCTGATTTCTAGCCTTAACTCAGTTCATTTAAGGTCTCCACCCCATGGAAGAAACACAGGAATTTGTGGCAGTGAACTCAGCAACATTTGTTCCCCAGCCCAAGAATAAACAGAGAAAGCAAGCTCGCGCATCTTCAGAAGTGCATTTACTGTACTTGAAACAGATGAATTCTCTCTGTTTGCATTAATCGCATGACTATTTGGTCCAATTATTCTTCCCACTTCAGCAATCATGGTGCGCTTGTTCAAGAAGAAAGAAATAACAACAGCTTATCTTTTTGAGAGCAAAGAACAAACTGAAAAATCAGGGTCCGCTCCTAAATGCTACACTTGCTGTCATTGTGCTAAAGAGATGATTCATGTTCTCATAGCAACTCGGGTAAAAAAGAGAGAGAGAAAAAAAGCAAGGGTTCTGAAAAGGATTCAGTTGCAATGGTTAAAAACCTTTTCAAAATCAGTCCAAATGCAGATAAAACTATTTTTATCACCAACTCAACTCTGCCTGCCTCCACCCAACCACATCTTCTCACATTGACCAATTTACATAGGCTTAAATAATTCTTTCAAGTAACAACACATTTCATTAGAATAGGGTACTGGACAAAGTTCTAAATGCTGCTTAATCCCCTCTTTAAAGAACCCTTAAGGACAGCTGATGTTTTCGGGAAACAAAATGGGTGGTGTTGAAAGAAACATGGAACGGATATTACGAGGCAACGTGGGGTAAAAGTGAGTGATAGTGGAAATTCTGCCCTTCCCATCACGCCAGACAGAGGTGCCAGCTCCATGGGACAGTTACACCCATCTTATGCTTTTTCTCCTCACAATAAGACCCAGCAACCAATAAGAATCTAAGAGAAACTATTCTTTTTTTCATACACTTGGTCTTGAATCAACATGCACTCTTCTTCTAGACCTGTTACTAGAATCCTTGGCTCCTGACTTCCTCCATCACCTCTTGGTGAAACCCTGGATAAGACGATGGGTATTTGTTTTGGTACCCACACTTGGTCCTCTCCTCGGCTGTGTTTGCTACTGCCATCTAAAGTAACGTAAAGCTTGATCCAGTCTGGTTGCTCAGAGTGTGCCTTGGTACCAACCGATAGAGTTGGGTCATGGTGCTGTAAACAAGCAACTAAGTCGAGGGCTTCCGTATCAATGTACCATCACTGCCTGATGGGACCACAGCTGGAGAACAAGGCATTGACTTATCCATACTGAGACAGGAGGGTCTTGCTCTCTTCCAACCAGTCAAGTTGTAGAATAGCCTGGTTGGATATTTTACTTATTAATAAGAACAGGGTGAGAAATTTGGGCTCCCAATGTATTTGAACCCATAGAGAATAAGAAAGAACCATGAGATGGTTGGTAAGCTGTGTGGACAACACTAGAAGAATCGCTAAGCATCTATAAAGAGAATTATTCTATTATTAGCAAGTGAAACCTACTGCAAGTTCAGGGGTTTCACAGACGAAGCTATTTTTTAAATTGAAATGTGACATATAACATAATATTAGTTGCAGGTATTCAATATTCAAATGATTCAATACTTGTATATATTGCAAAATGATTCCCACTATTAGTGTAGGTAACATCCATCACACGATAGAGCTATCTTTTATGGAAATGTAGTACTTTAGAGATGTAAGAAGTCTAGTCAATAAAAGATTCAATTGAAGAAAATAATAAGAATTTTTTATATACCCCAAACTAAACTTTGTGACTAGAAGCACAAGACAGTATAAAACAATAACAAAATAAGCAATAGACATAGATAGAAAGTATAAACATAACATAAAATATTGATATTGCACTACTGGGCAAGAAGTGACATCTCAAAAGACAGCGCAGAGAAGATGATGTCTAAGAAAGGTTTTGAAAGATGAACAGGAGTCTTCTAAATGTACAGGGGAAGTGGAAGTATACTCCAGGTAGAGGAAACCAAATGTTCAAAGGAAAAAATATCTGTAAACACATACACATGAGATGGTAGGGCTGGGAATTTTTAAGACCAGCATTATTAGATTGTACACAGAAAAGAGACGTGAAAAATAAGGTTGAGGGTAGAGGGAGTGCTTCGGGAAAATGTTTTATGCCTTGTTTTAACCTATAGAAGATCGGGACCCATTGATATATATTTAAAAGACATGCAACATGGTGAATTTTGTAACTTAAAAGTGCAGAAATGGTGGAGCAGTCAGAAAATTAATCAAGAAGTTTTTCCTGAATACTGTTATGTTTCCAAGATTTTGCTAAATACTTTGGGACAGAAAAATAAAGCCTAAGAAATGAAATTCATTTTTCAAGGATAACAACAATTAATAATATCATCATTATCATCATCATCATCATCATCATCACAATCATCAACAATAACAACAACATTTATTAAGGTATTGCTAAGTGACAGGGGCTCTTCCATGCACTTTACAGGAATTATCTCACCTGGACAATTGTCTTGGGTGAGAGTATTATTATTATTATCCCCACTTTACAGATAAGGAAATGGAGGCATGGTGAAGTTAAGTAGGTTTCACAAAGTCAAAAAGCTAGTAAGGAACATAAATATATATTATAGAAAGGAAAACTTATCATGTATATACAGTGTCATAGCTATGACAGATACTGTTAGCAACTAAAGAGCCATTTCTCTTTCTCTATACTAACTAATCCCAAGAGATGAATAATGATCTATCCAAGCCAAGAATATAATCATATTACCCTTTATTGGAAGCTAGCTTACTCTTGAAGCTTGGGATAACCATGCACTTAAATTCTTGCCGATGGAATGTAAGTCTGCTGGGAAATTTGGAGGAAAGTTTCGATCCTCCTGATAAAAGCAAACTTCCTTCTTACCACCTGCTTTGTGCCTTTGAATGAAGAATGAGGATGTAATACCCAGGGCTATGGCAGCCATATTGTGACCGTGAGGCAAATACTTGAGAGATAAAAGTCAACAGCATTGGAATGACAAAACACACTTGAAAAAAGCTAGAGTCTTTGAGGACATCATGGAGTCACCTAACCGGCCTACACCAATCCCATTTACGGTTGAATACATCCTACTGATATGAGAGTCTACCTTTACTTTCCATTGTGCTCCTTTTCCTTATATAAACTACAAGGAAACTATAAATTTTCTTCAAGGTCATTTAGGATGACAATGTGAATGAACCTAGAGAGTATTATGCTAAGTGAAATAAGTCAGACAGAGAAAGACAAATACCATATGATTTCACTTATATGTAGACTCTAAAAACCAAAATAAATGAACAAACAAAACAGAAACAAGCTCACAGATACAGAGAACATTTTGATGGTTGCCAGATGGGAGGGGGAGTAGAGGGATATGCAAAAAAAGGTAAAAGGATTAAGAAGTAGAAATTGCCAGTTATAAAAACAATTATAGGGATGTAAAATACAGCATAGGGAATATAATCTATAACATTATAATAACTACGTGTATAATAACTATGTGTGGTGTCATCTGGGTACTAGACTTATTGAGGTGATCACTTTGTAAATTATATAAATGTCTAAACACCATGTTGTAACCTGAAACTAACATAATACTGTATGTGCACTGTAACTGAAAGTTTTTTAAAAAAATACATTCAGGGCTATGGAATTTGACCCTAATTTATAGCCGATTTTCATGTACTGGTTGAGTATTTCCAGCCCTATGCTATTGCTTATCTGTCTGGTTCTCCTCACCTATCTCGGTTAATTTAATATCACCCATACTTCAATGCCTATCTCAAATGCCACCTGTTCTCTGAAGCTTTCTGTGGCTTCTCCATCTAAATAGAGAGCCACGTTTCTCCAACTCCTTTAAAAGTTTTTAAATTTTAGAACGATTTTAGATTTATGGAAAAAGCATGAAGATAGTATAAAATTCTCAAAAAACCCACACCCGGTTCCCCTTATTGTTAGTGTCTTCTGTTAGTATATGTTCATTTGTTAGAATTAACGAACCAACATTAGTACATTACAATTAAATGAAGTGCATACTTTATTCAGATTTCCTTAGCTTTTACCTAGTGTTCCTTTTATGTTCCAGGATCCTATCAGGATACCACATTACATTTAATCACCATATCTTCTTGGGCTCGCCTTGGCTGTGACAGTTTCCTAGAATATTCCCTTATTCTTAATGACCTTGACAGTTTTGAAGAGTATTGATCAGGTATTTTATGGAATATCCCTCAATTAGGATCTGCCTGATTTTTTTCCTAAGTATACTGGGGTTATGAGCTTGAGAGAGGAAGACCACAGGGGAAAAGTGCCATTTTCATCATGTAATATCAAAAGTAAATGCTATCCACGTAACATTACTGTTGGCATTGACCTCGATCACCTGGCTAAGGTCATGTTTGTCGGGGTTCACCACTGTACGGTTTCTTTTACTCCTATTTCTATACTTAACTCTTTGGAAGTCGCTAAGTAGAGATCACACCAAAAGGCCCCAATTCATTTTTGTACCTCTTTTGTGACATTTCTTAAGGTTCTTCATCTGTAAAATGAGGATAATAATAGCAGCTACCTCACGGCATTAGCGTTAGCATTCAATAGGTGCCAGCTACATATTATTAAATTGGATATTGTATATAAAGTACCCAGCTCGGTGCTTGAATCATAGTAGGTACTTGAGAAATAGTTATTTTTTTCTACCTTCTTTAAACATAATTGCGACAAAATTTAAGCTTAGCTTATCTTTCTAGGCTCATGTGAGACATTAACTATGACCGTATTGTCAATAGTATAAGACAGTTTTTCAACTGCATGGGGCTCTTCGATAGGGTGCCTGAGCATCAGAAGGATGTAGTGCTGACCCCAAGTCTCTTTTCGGCAGCTCAAATTCAAGCCTTAAGTCAGCATTTCTTTAGTGCTTAGCTTATGCCTCTGAGTGCCGCCCTCTCCCATGTCTCCCATGCTGGAGAAATCACCTTACTGTGCTAGATGCGACCGTGCGCTCAGTGAAGGTGGCTACAGTTACAGCGGTCATCATGTCCTGTGTTCAATAAACAACTGATGGAAAGATAAATGTATAACTTGGCCCTAGATCCCGAGGCAGACCACCGCCGACCTAAGTGCTGTTTGTTCTACCATGCGTGACATCCAGATGATGTCTTCATAAGCAGGCCTTACATAGCAGGACTGTTGTAATTCAACCAAGAAAATATCCCTCAGACACCCACGGTTTGCTCCCACCCGCTCCTTTCCCCATACTCAGGCTCACTTCTGCTCAATCTATCTATCTGTCAAAGTACTTCCAGACATAGCTCTCTAAAACTAAAATCTTAGAATATGTCTCCCTGTATATAAGCCAAAGTTTCTCAACCTCAGCGCTAGGGACATTTGGGGCTGGATAATTCTCTGTGGTGGGAACCATATTGTGCGCTATAGAATGTTTAGCAGCACTCCTGAACCTGCATCCAATAGATGCTAATAGCACCCACCACCCCCGTTGTGACATATAAAAATGTCTCCAGACATTGCCAAATGTCACCTGGAGTACAAAATTACCTCTAGTGAGAATCACTGATTCAAACAAAAATGATGCGCTTTCCAAGCACACAGCTTGGGGATCTTGGCCAAGGAAATGAACTTCTCCCTGCCTTACTTAGTTTGAAAAATGAGGGTAAGAGAATGGATCCAATGAATTTTCCAAAACATCTCGGAACACCAGATAGGTTAAGAGATTCGAGAAAGCACTTTTAAAAGGATGCTCCTTACCGGCTTTTCTCGGATTCAAAGTTCTTAAAGCGAGACCTTTAAATGTTTCTTATATTTACCCACGTTTTAGAATGTACTGGCTTTGCAAACGCTGGGGTATTGTTATTTCTGGAACATCACGGAATATCTAAGGATTTCTAAGAATAACGAGGCCAGACTGGGCATTACCTAGAAGCTTCTGAGAGTGAGAACACAGTGGGAAGAGCCCCAACCTTGGAGCCTCAATTTCTTCATCTGTAAGGTGCACTAATAGCGCTGCTCTTGTAGGGTGACTGTAAGGCTTAGGAACCATGCATCCCAGGCCCCTCGCTTAGAAACAAAAACCCAGCCAGCCTCAGTGGATGGTGCCCATCTGATTAGTGAACACTGTTTTTCGTCATTTCCTAATAGGATCAAGAACCCTGGGAGGCATCCATAGAAAGCAGAGCTTAGCTGCAGAGTGGGAGACCTGAGGTGACTCTTTGCAAACACAGGCAACTGCCCTAATTCATAGCAAACTCCACTTCTCCAAATGGCTGGGGCCCGGAAGAAAAGCTCTGTGGTCTATTGCTATTTGAACCTCAAGGAGATAAGAGGCTTCTTCATCAGCTGTCTAATCTGCCCCTTAAGTGTTACGTGTGGATTTAGTTTCTCTGCTAAGAAGAGGGCTGAGAGCAGGGCTAGCAGGTGACTTGCTCAAGGTTGTTATCTCCCATGTCTAGAAAAACGCCTGGCGCACAGTATGTGCTCAGTCCATGTTTGTGGAGGAACTAAATAAATGAATGAAGGATGTACGCAGGGAGATTCATCTCCCTCATTCTGGGCCCCGCAACTCAGAGTGAAACTGACTGGTCGGGACACATAATTTACTGACCCGCACCCCACGTCTGCTGTGCTTGGGAAGTGAATGGCAGTAAGGAGGTTGTTCTCTCTCAGTTTTCCTGAGCTGAGGATGCATGCACTTAAAGGAAAAAGCGGTAGAGACACATCCAGAAAGGTTTACATCTACACAATCTGAATGCTCAATATCTTAGGGAGAATTTACCAGCCGTTCTCACATGAGGACTTTGGCGGCTCTAGGACAGGGTCGTCAAAGTCTGGACTCTGAACTGTCAGAGGGGGTCTCAATCTCTTGAGTAGCTGGCTGTTTATTTTTTCTAACTCTCCCCTAGACAGCAATCGCTTTAAGAAAATACTTCAAATTTTC
>NW_006434825.1:1796118-1796365 GCF_000325575.1 Pteropus alecto | reverse complement strand
AGGGAAAGGGGAGAAAGAGAGAGACTGAATGGAGTGAGAGAGATGGAGAGAAGGAGAAAGGGAAACACAGAGTGAGATATGAGGGAAGAGAGAAAGGAGACGCGAGGCAGAGAGAGGGTGAGGGTGGGAGAGAGGGAGAGGAGATGGGGAGACAGAGATGAAGCAACAGAGAGAGGAAAACAATTTTTAAAAAAGAAAGAAAATGAGGGTGAGAAAGGAAAAAGATAAAAAGTAAAAAGAAGCAAGC
>NW_006434825.1:1770043-1795978 GCF_000325575.1 Pteropus alecto | reverse complement strand
GAAGGAAGGAAGGAAGGAAGGAAGGAAAGAATTAAAAGAAAAAGAGCTTGGCTCGCAGGACCCGAGCAGAGAGAGAAGCAGCGGTGAAGAAGCAGGAAGCCGACCGGCTCCGCTTTCTCCACCTCTGCCTCTGCGGCCGCCTCCCAGCCCCCCGGGGCCCTCACCCTCTCCTCCTCCCCACCTCTCATGGAGCCCAAAGCGCCCAAGACCACAGTCCCAGGGAGAGGTTTCCCTGCCTTCTGGAGCCTTGGTGTGGAGCCTCCATGAACACGCTGTGGATGGAGGCCAGATCACCCTCTCACAAACAACTCACAGGCAGCAGGCTGGAGCCCGCCAAGAGGCTCACAGCTTCCTTGTCTGCGTGGCTCTGGTGTCAAAGGAGTCATTCCGGGGACTTCGTGTAGCGTGTGCTGTTTTATGTCCCCGGCACACGCTCATAGGCTCTAAATCCAGGCGCTGTCTTATTGACAGCTAGGCCTCGAGCGGGACTTCTCCCAGGGCCTTGAGTATACTAACGTTTGGCAGAGAAGGGAGGAAGACTGGAGAAAGCCATGGGAATTGCTTACTCCACCATAAGAGTATGTACAGAGCTGGTGGAGTGTTGTGGGTCAGGCTGGAGGCTCCAGGAGTGCGTGCATTTAAATCCTTACCCTGGCACTTGCTAGCTGTGCACAGTCTTGCCCAAGTTATTTAACTGCCTCCATTTCCCCATCTGACAAATGGGGATACTCAGAGCACTAAGTTAATTGAGATTCTTTTGAGGACTAAATGACACTCGTCATTCATTTAACAAATATTTATTGAGTAGCTACTATGCCCTCGGGATATCCCTCTTGGAACTTACTTGGGGGAAGACTGTAATAAAAATACTAATGAATTGTTTACCACATGTAAATCGTTGTGCAAAGTGCCCGGCACATAATAACCTGAGAAATGTTACCTGTGATTAATCGGGGATCCGCCACGTAACAGGCACGATCACAGAACTTTAATGCTATTCACCACCACTTAGAAGCTTTAGAACAATATTGTAGAGCAGTTAATGCCCTTGCTGTTTTACCGGTGAGGATACTGACCTCAGAAGGCTGAAGTGTGCTTGTCTCACGTAACGTCATTGGCAATTAGGGCAGCCGAGTTTGGACACAGATCCGTCGGACTAAAACCCAGGCTTTTAGCAGTATGTCGCTGTGTCTACACAACTGTGCGTCATGGACAATTCTGGCTTAGGCAGAACTAGGGGTGACCTAATGTGCAGTGTTTTGCTTCACATGCTCGAACTTCTGCTAGAATCATTGGCTGGAATTTTGGTCCCCCCTCTTTCTTCATGACTCCCAGTACATCCCGAAGAAAAACAGTTCTTTCTCTTTTGTGGTCTGGAAGTATCATGGACTGCAATCTACCAGAGAGAGAACAAGGGAGGGAGAAAAATCCAGACCCTAACTGCCTGAATTTCCACGTTGGGATTCAGTGTGCCCTTTGCAGACAAATAAAGACACAATCCAGTGAATAGTGAGCCCGGGGGTGGTCGATGTATGTGCGTCAGTGATGTGTGCCCAGGCCCCACCCTGGGGATGACCTCAGCCACGCCCGGATCAAACCACTGCAAGGCAGCTGGTTGAAGTCATTAGATTGAGGGCACTGGAAGTGGAGGAGACACGAGATTTCAAGTGGACACACCAGTGGACTTTTTGGTCAATGGCTAAAATCCCAAATTAGCTAATGTCAGATCTTGGCATAAATAACTCTATATAAAGTTGTTATCGCTAAGTTAGCATTTATTAAAAGCCTATAATCATTCTTACTCATGGTGTGTGTGTATAATGTGTGTGTCCCTCTTCTAAGTCCTGTTTATAAGCACCCTCCTAATTTATTTTTGATCCAACTGAACAGGGCCAAATCTCTTTAGCTAATATTGACATTGGCTGTGTGTCAGATGTTCAAGATTTGGAAAAACTGGAAGGGCTTGCTCTTGTTCTTTTTTTTTTTTTTTTTCTTTTAACTATTTTGAATCACCCCACAATTAAAACCTGACTTTTAAGCCCCACCCCACCCCCATTTCTCCTTTTTCTCAACATCGATGACATTGTCCCATTTGAAGTTGCTTATTTTCTCAAATGATTTCACTGACACCCAATTTGCTCCTAGACTAGCCTGGAAGCTCTTCTCAACCAAAACCAAACTTTCTTCCTCCTGCCCTTGTTTCCTTGTTCCTGGTGGATTTAAGATGGTTTCCAAAAAAAAAAAAATGTATAAAATACAAAATAATAAAACAAATAAAGGAATTGGATAAAAAGGGGAAATAAGGAAAGAAAAATACTAAGATCAGGGTAATATTAATATATAAACAGTGCGCTCTATGATCCTGTGCAGTTTCCAGAAGTGAGGTACAAAAGTGACTCGGAGTTATCTAGCTCTCAGGCAAGCCCAAGACTTCAGTGACAAAGTCCGTACTGCTCCTCAGATACACCAAACTAAGAAAAGCCACAGCATCTCCTGGTATCGAGACCAGAGAGAAATTTCCGCCGTGGGTCTACATGAAAAAAGAAACCAATGGACTCAAAAGCATCTTCAACAATATCACCTGTTTCAACACAGAGTTTCTCATGTGGCCATCTCACACCAGCCTCCATGACTTAGGTCTCCGTCATGACACCAGAACGATGCGTAAGAGTGGGGTGTTCTCTATGGTGTGGGCCGTGGCAGCCTTCCTGTCCCCTCTGGTCTGGGTCAGATACCTGCTGGTGCTCCATAGTATCACTCACTGGCCTTTACTAAGTCACCTGGACACTTAGGTCTTCTCATACATTTTCTTCCCTATTCGTGGCTGAACTGGCAGGTCCAGGAGTGCAGAAACATGGCCCTCTGGCTCATGTTCTATCACCGAGGCTTCCCACAGCCCCAGCACGTAGTACAGCAATTGTTCAAGAAACAGCATGATGAATGAGTGAATGAAGAAACAAGTAGGAAAACCAATGTGCAGGAAATATTTTGGAGAAGAATTAACATATCTCTGTGAATGACTAACTTTCACTCAGCAAATATTTGTACGGTGAGGATTAAGCCATCAAGCACAGAGCTGGGCACTGCCACTGCTCCGGACTTGTCTCTCCTGCCCCAGTTCAATACGGCCTGATCCCACTCAGCTTCTTTTCCATCCACCGCTCAGCCTCCACTCAATGTCTCCTTTTATCTGTGTTTTCCATGGGTGTGTTTTCGCTGTCACAGCCACCTCCTCATTTATGGAGAGGTACTTGCCGTTTTGGAGGAAATCTTCTCTGTTTCTTTATACGTTTGATGTGAAAATATGAGATTTAATCCTTGACACAGCAGATCTCTGGCCAGCGACTGTTGGAAATAACTATCAGCTGGCAACCTAGCTTCTTTCAAAGCCTTTGAGAGTCCAGGAGGGACTCAGCAACTAAGCGTTACTTGCAAGAAAGAGCTCAGCCTGCATTTCTGTCCTTACTTCCAAGCCACCAGAATTCTTAATGAGAAAGGAGGCCAGTTTCAGACTAAGAAGGAGAGAAAGGGATACTTTGAAACTGAGAAGAGACATATGTAAACCAGCAGCCTGACCACATCATCTAACCTGCTGGTTTATAGCCACATTATGCACTCAATTAAAAAAAAAAAGTCGAATGTAAAAAATTTATAAAGATAAGGCACTGGCAAGGGGTGGCACTCTGGAGAGACTTTCTTTCCCCATCCTATTAGATACTTTCATTTGAGTCTAAGACCGAAAATGCTACAGTCAGCATCGACTTAATTCCACATTGCAATTAGGGTTATGCATTAAACCAGGCCTCTGAACACGACTACCCTAAAGGAACTCAGAGAGCAAATGAAAACCAGACGTGCGGCCAGAGCAGTTGGCACCAGCCAGGATCCCAATATACACTAACAGTATAGATTTAAAATATAAATTAAAAGCAGTCATTACAGTTAAATTGATGTCATATTCGCCAGCTGTTTATTCAAAGGGAAAAAGAAAGGGGACGATGTGGGAATTCTGGAGGCTGCTTCAGCCACTGCGCCTGTACTTTAAAGAAATGGGAGCTGTTTGCTTAGCAGAGAGAAGACTGGACAATATACCTTTTATTTCTTGCTAAGGTTGGTGCTTTTCGAAGTCTAGATTGTGGTGTCTTCATTTAGGGGTGGCCTCGGAATCACCCCGGTTGCTTTTAACATCTGGATGCAGATGTTCAGACCCCGCCCTGCAGATTCTGAGGAACCAGGCTAGGAGCGAGACCCGGGAATCTAGATTTTTACCATACTCTGCTGATTTTCCCAAAACCATGCGGGGTTAAAGACAGCTGAGGTCCTAACTTTAGTCTCTTGGTAGCTGGTCCCACCCATGAGCTCAGGGGTCCATTCTGCTAGAATCCCCTTGCCCTGCTCTTTGCAGGGCTGGTCCCTGCCCTCAGCACCCCTCAGCATCCCCCGGGCCGGGCCACGGAAGGCGGCTGCCACTGAGCATCATTCTCCATCTTGGACTCAAGGCAAGTATCTAAGAGGGCAGAAAAAGCAAAGCCTCTCCAGAGTGCCATCCGTCCCCTTGCCAAAGAGCCTTCCTTATCTTTATATATTTTTTACATTTGACATTTTATTTGAGTGCACCCCGTAGAAACGGCCACCACTAACTCCCACTAGAAACTCTCGACTCCATTTTCATTGTATTTCTTTCATGGCAAATGTCCCTATCCGAAATGACTCCTCTCAGTCATAACTGTACCAGCAGTTTAACCCACTCGCATATAAATGCCTAGAAGGTCGGGCCTTTTTCCACTGTTACCAGACTACACCCATGGCGAAGTCAGTGCTTTGCGCGCTGTTGGCCTTCGAAACTGAATTCAAGAATGAACGACCGGGTGATGTGATACGTCCTTGTTTGTGGCGAAAGGGAAGAAAGCCTCTGGGCAGCCAGTGCTCAGATTTGGGGTACTCGGGCAATTCCCAGACAGAAGAAAACTTCTAAGCTATGTGATTCCACTGTTCACAAACATAGTCACCCAGGGGAAGGTGAGAAATTACCAGTCTCAGAGCCCCTCTCCCAAAACTGTCTAATTTAATTGATCGAGGGCGGGTTTCCGTACTGCTCAACAGTCCCCAGGGAGGTTTGCGTTTATAGCCGCGGGTGAGAATCCGTCCTCTACCTTTGCATAAAGTACTATGGTCGAGGCAGTTTCGGGGCAACACAGTTGACAAACATCTTGGAGTTCACTACTTAACCCTCAGACCACAGAACAGATACCACCTGGGAGCCCGGCAGAAACGCAAATGCCCAGTCCCCTCCCCAGGCCTCTGAGTGGAATCTGCACTGTGACAAGGTCCCAGGTGACTGATGTATGTGTTAAAGTCACCCCTGAGAGGTGAGTGAGCTTAATGTGCTCTCCTTTCAGTCACCCCTTGAGGCCCAGACATAGGTGTGCCACTTGAGTTTGGTGTGCCCCTGTTAGTAAAATAAGAAGAAGCACGTGTATAAACATCTGTTTCTCCTACCTGGCTAAAGCAAAGTTCGTCTTTGGAGCTATCAGCCTCCCAGCTGCATGTGGGTCCCCTTTCTTGGCAGGGGTCCTTGCTTTCTCCCGTCAGTTACTCCTCTGAGCTTTCTTTTACACTAAAGTGTCCATGACTGCCAAAAGCATAGGGTGTTTCCACTTTGGGTGATGAGGGTTTGAGCCTTGGCCCTGCCACTTACTGGCTATAAAACCTTGAGCAAGTCACCAAAGAAAGCCCTACCTGATCCTCAGGTTCCTCACCCATAAAGAAGGAACAATAGTCCCTGTACAGCCCATCCTGCAGGGCTGCTGTGAGGATCAAATCAGATGATTTACATAAACAAAGGGAGGTGTAATTATCGTCACTGAACTTGTATGACTCACAGCGTTCTAAGGCCATAAAAGCCTCGTTTAAGGAGGATGGAGAGGTGCAGGAGTAGGTGCAATTTCAGGACTGCACCGGGAAATGGTCCTCTGAGAACTCAGTGCCAGGAGAAAGCTTTTCTTTTTAAATGAACTTATGTGACTCCTCTATCTTTTAAAAAGACCCATAGGATCCAAGTATGTGTTCTTTTTCTGGCTTTCGCTACCAGGGAGCTTAGAGCTAAATTAGGTGGTTCATTGCAATCACTAGGTCGCCGTTTTTCTGTAGTAAACCATCTAAAACACCCTTTCTAAAGCATAAATTAATGAAAATAATATTAATACCAGGAACAATGAGTTAACAACTGAAAACACACACGCATATCACATTTTGGTCAGCATTCATCTGTTTAGATCACTTCTGTCCAATAAAACTATAATGTGAGACTTCCGTGTAATTTTAAATGTCCTAGTTACAATAAACATGTAAAAAGAAATAAGTAGAATTTATTGTAATATATTTAAGCCAATAATCAAAATATTATCACTTCAAAATGTAATCAATGTAAAACATTATTGATGTATTTTACATTATATGTCATATTTAGTCTTTGAAAGTGGTGTTTTGTATTATAGCCCTTCTCAATGGGGACTGGGCACATTACAGGTGTTCTACAGCCACATGTGGCCAGTGACTGCCGCATTGGACAACAAAGGCTTAAACAATGATCTTCAGGAGAGAGAGTTGTAATAATGTGTACTATTTATCACAGGTGTATTTTGTGCTTTAGAAACATTGTTAATTTCCTTAAGAACACTGAGTTAGGGACTACCATCTTCCAATTGCACAGGACAAAACAGTTGTTCAGTGAAGTGAGACAATTTGTCCTAAATTGAAACACGGAGCTGGAATCCAAACTCAGTTCCAAACCAGGACCCAGAATCACCATCCTACAGTGTTTTCAGATGTACAGAGCTGACAGTATAACTGAGATCAAAAGACCTCAATGTGTTGACCCAGCGGGGTCAGGCTCTCTGCCTGGACTCAGAGCTATCTCCAGCCATAATTCCAGGGACTCTCTGCAAAGATACGAGGAGGCCTCCACCCACCATAACAGGAGGCATTTCTCCACCAAACCACCGACTTCAACCTATACAGCTCAGATGAGAAGTTTGGAAAAAGCAATTATGATTTTATTGCACCCACTGTGCTGACGATTAATGCTGAGTGCGGGTGGAAAATGCACCCTCTCATTTGCTAACACGCACTATAATTATGCATGCCTCTCCAGGTACTATAATTTAGGACTTAAAAAAGGCCCATTTCGAACAAGTAGTGCTGCACTTGTAAAACATTACAGATGTGTTATCATATAAATGAGATAGCTGTGACATGATAGCACGATAATAAATCCCCAACTTAGATTTGGAGACAAGATATGTCAAAAGCAAATCCACACTGCCACTTAATCTTCTACATAAACTGTTTATTTTTTCTGAGTCCTACAATAATACATGTCAGACGGCTTTGATAGTTTCCAGATTAATGTGTTTCTTCCCTTCAGGTCATCAGAAGACTACTCATTTCATTAAATTAACTCTGCTAGTTGCAAGGTGCAAACGTGCTGCAAGCCATAACTGTTTGCACCAAATTGGAAGCTGGCAAGATAGAATTAATAAATAAAGCTGATGTCCCCCCATTTCCGGGGAAGGTTGGAAATGCCATCTTAAATTGCATCTTGATTTCCTGAGCTCTCATTGGAAGCGATGAGCCCACAGTTAAGTATCTGCCGACTGACTGTAAGATGCTCTCGCCCAAAACCATTTGTTTGATGTCTGATGGATTCCACTCCCTTCCCATGATGCCTCTGGGGTGGAGCTGGGCCTCAGCAACACATGCCCTAATTAAAAAGAACGGCACCTGTGAAAGCAAAGGCTTCTCCACTGAAGCTCCCTTCTGGTCTCCTCCCTAAGGTGAAAGCCACTGCCAACAGAGCATGTTCTTTCGCACCTGTATGAGCTCCAGGAGCTTCAGGCAACACATCGCCTGACTCCACACCCTGCCCAAAGCCCCGTTTTCAAACTGGAAAACCCTCAAAACTATCCCATCCCTCCCAGTAATTTAAAAAGTAGCTACACCAAGGCTGTGTCAGTCCAGGAAGTCTATGTGATAGTGTGGGAAAGTATTGCTATAAGCCTCCGGTTCCCCAACCCTTGAGATCAGAGGTCACAGACTCTTGGAAAAGGCGTAAGAATAAATATTTTAGACTTTGCAGGCCATACGTGCCTCCATTTCAACTAGTCGACCGTGCCACGACGCAAAAGCAACCACAGATGATATGGAAACAAGTGAGCGTGGCTACGTTCCAATAAAACTTACGGACATTGAAATGTCAATTCCATAAATGTTTTATAATGTGTATGTCTAATTCTGTGTCACTAGATTTTCTTTTTTCTTTTGTCATTTAAAAATATAACACCCATTTTTAGCTTGTGAGCTGTACAAGAACAGGTGGTGGGCCAGATTTGGCAATAGTTTGTTGTTTCCTAGTATAGAGGGCATTGGGTTAAGGGGCTTAGGATGCCTCTTCCAGTGCCAAAATCCAAGGTTCTCTGTTCAACCCAGATCTGCTGTTTGAAGCCTATAGTGAGCAGCGGGTATCACTTCTCTTCTCTGCATCTTCCTCCTGAGACACTAACCTTCTGAGATACCAACGGGGCGGTCCCGCAGGAGGCAGGGGCTCCTGGCTTGAATCCCAAAGGATCCAGAGAGAATCTTAAGACCCCTGAGTGGAGATGTTCACTCTGCAGGCAGAGCAGAAAGTGTGTGGGGTCAGAGAGAAGGCTCTCAGAAATAGCAGGTGAGGCGGTAACCAGAACAAGACTGGCCTTATGTAGCAATGCGAAGTGATGGCTTGACTAGCCCTTTCACGCACTGTTACGACAAAGCCTCGGGATCTCTCTCAGCCCAGTGATCTACGCAGACTCTAGTAACTGTGTGCTACAAGCACACAAAGTGAAGCCAGGCTGCCATCATACGCATTATTTTCCTTCTAGATGAAGAAACACAGGATACTTGACTAAAGGCACCTGGCAAGCTGTGATACAGGTGTTTGTGAGGCAGCTGTGGTTGAGGGGGTTGGGGTGCTAGACAGGAACTAAGAAAGTGAGAGGAGATGTTTTTTTTCTGATTTTATTTTCTAGTCCTTCCTCTCTCGGTGAAGAAATTACCATGGCTACTTCTCAATTTAAAGAAGGTCAGACCCAAACAAGGAAGAAATGGGTCTTTAAAAGTACTTTATCAGCTATCAAGATCGCTACTCAGCCAGCTGTGTTGGTCCTGGTTCCCTTCCTTCTCCTCAGAAAGGCAAGGATATAACCTTAGCTCTACTCTCTTGTGGCCACCTGGACGCTGCAAACCTGACCGTTGATTCTAAAAACAACCTTCTCCCAGAGCGGAGATTTAAAATGTCTGGTAGGAGAGCCACTAAGTAGAAATCTGGACCCTCACCTAAATTAACTGTGTATTGGTCATTGTAGACCAGGCTAACTCCTGTGACAAATGGTAATTATCCCAGTGACTTAACCAGATAAGTATTTATTTTTCCCTGCAGAGAATGCAATGCAGGTAATGCTGTTTAGCTGGCTCTCCTGAGTGGCTCTCCTCCAAATGGTGATTCCTTCTATCTGGAATTTTGGATGGAATCTTGGACATCGGTGCTTCTCGAATTTTAGTGTACAAAATAGTCACTTGGAGGTGACCTACTACCAGAGATTCTGGTTCAGTAGGTGTAAGGTGGGGCCAGGAATTTGCATTCTCAACAAGTTCCCAGGTGACTGCTGATGATGCTGGTCCGCGGACCACATTTTCAGCAGCACCTTTCAACATGGACATCTGCATCCAGCTGGAAGGCCAGGGAACAAAGCTCTGAGAGGTTGATGAGATGTATCCAGCATACCCTCATTTTCAGCCTCCACATTTAATGAGTCATCAAGCCCTGTCAATTTTACCTTTGAAATAGGTCCTGAGTCAATCCATTTATCCTTTCACTGCCTTATGTTCAGTCCTCCCTCTGCATTGTGGCCAAAGGCATCTCATTGAAATGCAAACTTCTTCTTGAACCTTTAGGATCTTTCTTAAGTCCTGCCAGATAGGTCTTCATTGACAATAGGATGAAAGGCAGATTCCTCAGTGTGGTCCAGAACCCTACGCCTCCGGTTCCAACACACCAACCAGCCTCATCCACATCCTTCACTCTTTGCACATAATATTTTGTCCAAAACTCATCCCGGAACCTGCAGGCCTCTGACAGCATTTGCTACTTTTGCCTGATTGCTTTCTCTTCTCTGGTCAACGTATCTGCCTGGTAGAGCCTTCATCACCTTCTAAATCCAAACCCAAAGAAATATAGACGGTTTCTGTACATACAAAATAATGGTCGGGGAAGATCAATTCAAACATGATACCCATACATCCTGTTGGAAAATGCTTAAATGTTTTCATCCATAAAATTGGGGGAGGAAATAATTTGCTAATATTACGTGTGTGGCAGGGGTATGGGAACACCATCACTTCCATACCTGACAGGTAGAGAGATACTTGTGTAGACAGCTACTTGCATGTGAGGGGAGAGGGACAATTGTTGCATACTTAATGACTTGACAAATGCCTATTTCTGTATCTCTCCCATTGAATCCTCATGCTTGTTTACAAGAAGACAGGAGCGGGATGTTTAGTGTTATACTGTTTGTAATATGAAAAATCAACAAGTATGTAAGTATCTATCAACAAGAGAAGAGCTCCACGAATTAGGAATCTACTGTCAATGAACTACTCTGCAGGGGGTTAGAAGATCAGGTGGTTCTCACTGGTTGTCATATATTAGGAGGGTCGCCCCTGAGTCGCACTAATAGGCAACGGTTTTAAGTCCTTCTTACCTAGGTGTCATTCTCATGGATGACTGACTGAGGCCCCAGATGCTTGTCTGGACGCAGGTGCTTGAGGACAGAGCCTGGACTTAATTCCAGTTCTGTCTAAACCTAGAACCCCTATCTTTACCATGAGCTCTGCAGCCACTGGCAAAGGCTCTCAGGGACCAGCTGAGTTAGAAAGACAAATGTACTGTGCAAGCTGTGAAACCTTAGCCTTGCAAGAAAAGAGCCTTCAACAGGTCACCTTCACATCCCCAGCCTCACTCAGCCACACGCTCTCTTCCCGGCATGCTTTGAGCCCAGTCTGGCCCATTCCTTCCCCTTCCAAGAGTTCACCGCGTCCCCATGTGCATGGGAGGCTGTTGATTGAATGGTTCAGTGTACCAAGTTAAACAAAAACCTCTCTAGGATTGTGCAAGAGCATCTGGAGTACTGAATGAGATGCCACATCTGCCCACTCCAGGGACTTGAAAGTTCAGGTGTTTCTCCTTCCCCGCTGTTCCATTTACACAACATGGGAATGAAAGGAAAATAGATAAATGTTATTTATCCACAAGACACTTTAATCAAATTCTCCAAAAAGAAGAAAAAAAAAAGTTTATTAATGTAGTCAGCATCCCAGAGACGACAAGTAATGTTTGTAATTGAAGCTAAATGCTTCGGGCTCCTGAGTGTACTGAAAAAGGTGCCTGGGAGGTGACGGGCATTGGTTGTGACAATGCAGCGTGCCTGGCGGGGACAGCAGACTTCCGCTTTTGGAGCAGCCCAGACAGGAGGAGCCTCCCGCTCCCCTTAATCACAAATCGGGCTGAGTGACAGCCGAAATGGTAATAATTTCCTCACGAACTGCAGCTGCCCCTCCGAGGACTGGTTCCCAGAGTGCCTTACCCACTGCAAGCAGCAGCTGAACTTAATGCGAAACCCATCAGCAACAGGGCTGCAATTAATTCAAGAGAGAAATGAGTATTTCTCTGTTGAAGAATGTATTGGAAAAAACAGCACATAGGAGACGCGCTTTTATTTTTAATGAAGATATTAGTTCTGAATTCCTATAGAAATGCATTAGTAGGTTTCTCTGCCAGATATTCCTGAGTTGGGGCAGGCAGAGTGTGTCTCTCTCAACGAACCTGTATCCCCAGTTCCCCCTCTCCCCCAATTTGCCTTGGGGCACTATTCTCAATTGTAGTGGCTTAAAAATAATCAATACCTGAGTCCCGCCTCAGACCCTTTGAATGGGAAGGGGGAGAGCTGGGAGTGGACATGATATTTATTTATTTATTCATTCATTCATTCATTCATTCATTCATATCTCTCCAGGTGAGTCTAATGCCAACACACCAGAAACAAGAATCCCATTCCTAGCCTGCCAACTCAAGTACTCCATTTGGTAGCAATGGAGATGAGAGTCTCCATAGGTGTGTGTAGCATCCTGACATCCTCTCCTCAAATTCCCTAGCAGTGCCAGGAATGGGCCTCAGCAGTGTGAGGTTTACTGGAAGGACTACCTCCTGCTGTAACTAGTGTTCGATATCTTATATTCCTGTATTAGAACTTTGCTCTGGAGCTTTGCAGTTCTATTTGTTTGTTTTGTCTTGTCTTGGTTCCCCCCCCGCCCCCCGCTATCTCCAGATGCAAACTTCTCCTTCCGAAATCAAACTTGAAGTGGTTTGTAGCCACTCAAGCTTTGAAAGATACAGTATGACAGGAATAGAGGACAAGGAAATGGTTCTGAAGCATCACAGGCTGAGAAGCAGAAAGGAGAATATAACCCACCTGGTGGCAGAAGGGGGTCGATAGAGTAGAAATAAAATGTGAATGTGTCTGCGCCCACTGAGTGATGCCTAGCATGGCTTCTCGAGGTGTGGTCCCAGGACCAGCAGCAGCAGCAGGTGGCAGCTTCCTAGCAATGCAGAGTCTCAGGCCCCACCTCAACTCTATGGAATGAATCTGGACTTCAGTAAGACCTCCACGTTTTGCGTGTGCACAGTGAAGTCTGAGAAATACACCATGGGTATTCAGTAAGAGGTAGGCAGAACATGCTCTGTAATTGGGGTTAATGCCTTGTCCCTCCCTTTCTCTTCCTTTTCCTGACAGCTGGTCACAAACACAAATCTAGATTCTTGTAGTCACTCAGTGGCTTCTGACTTGCTATAAATGGCCAGAGAGGCTGCTTGATTTGCTCAAGCTCAGGATGATATTAGGACATAAATATGTAATTTATAAAAATAGTCATTTCAGAAAAAAAAAAAAATCTTTGTCCTTCCTCTCAACTATTTCCTATGATCCACTATGCCTTTGTGTATTGGGTTTCTTTCTTTTTTTTTTTTTTTACCATCAAGTATTGGTTGAGCTCATAGAGACACTTCTATCACAGTGGACAGAATGGTTTTTTGTCTCAGAATCAAAGTCAAGCATCTTAAAGGGGGTATTTGGTTATGATTATAAATTACTCATCGATGGCCTTAAATACAATTCCATAAAAAACTATTTCATAGGGCGTAAGAATTGTGCAAAGAACTAATATGTATTAGTGCCTTCTGTATCCCAAGCTAGACACTTTCTAAACATTTTCTCGAACCTTCAAAATAACGATGGATGCAGATTCAATTGTTCCCATCTTACAAATGAGGAAACAGAGGCTCAGAGAGGCTGGGTGACTTTGCCAAGGTCACACAGAGAGTGCGTGGCAGGCTGGGGTCTGAATCAGGTGACCTACTGTCTTTCTACCAGTGCTTTTTCCACTACATCCATCAACCCTCTGACATTTTTAAAAAAAAAAAAAAATCAGACTTGCAAATATACAACAAGGCAGTGTTATTTCAGTGGTAAAGAAAGCGTGTGAATGTTAATAAGACCTTTATCCTCTTTGTTAATAGATTATTAAACAGGGTTAATATTACTGTGATAGAGGGGAAAAAGCATCCATCAAAACGCCCCAGAGGCCATGTGCATACAATGCCAAAACACCAGGATGAAAAGGGAGAAAGTTGCCTGGCATCTGACTCTTTGGCTTAACTGATGCCAGACATACGGACAGAGTGAAGGGTGTGCAAACCATACCAGATTGTGTATACAGAGGGTTTTCTAGCAGAATGTGGTATTGCTGAACCCCAACAGCAGAACATTGGGCTCTCATTTGTTTACATGGTCGCAGACGTGATAACTTATGATCATATTTGAATTCTCTTTTGTGTGGCTCACTGCTTATCACAGGAAGGTTATAAAGCTGAGCAACCAACTGGGGACGTGACGAAGAAAAATAGAGGAAAAAATTAAAGGACACTGCCATGTACCAGCTAGCCCTGGGTGGAGGGTATTAAGGAGTGAGAAGGCTTCTATGTGTGTAAAGAACCTGGAACTTGAGTAAGAGGCCCAGGCCAACACCCACTTACCACCTGCCCGCTCTGTGATCCTAGGCAAGTGCTGAATTTCTCTAAGTAATAGATTACTCTGCAAGGCTGACATCAAGAGGTGTTTGTTTATGCTTCATGAGTTTTGTTTTCTTTGTTTGCTGGTAGGTATGACTGATGGAATTCCTTCTTAAGCCCTAGTTTGTACATCTAAAAAATGGGAGTAATATTACCTACCTACGTTGAAATGCTCTTTCTTGTGAATACTAAAGACAAGAAAAGTGGTTAACACTGAATGAGATACAAAATACTGGATCTAAAATAGATAACTGTCAGTATCATGGCACTAATTTTTAAGTGACAACACTACTTAGCATTAAATTGTGAAGAACTTGAACTTGGGGAACATCGGCAGCCACCATGGAAGGTATTGCCAATAATTCTTTAATGAGAAATGCAAACACGGATGATTTTTGTTGTTTACTGATACCTCCTCCATCGAAGTAGCCAAAAGTCTACTCTTTTTGTTTGTTTGTTTATTTATGTATCCGTGAAGGCATTTCAACCAGAAGCTAAGCTAACATGATCCCAACACGTCGCTCTACTTAAATTTCCCCACATAGGGAAGCAATGCTCAGAGTCTCTAGGTCAGTGTTTTAGAGTGGGGTCTGTGAACCACAGAAAGTAGGATAACTGGAATGCTCAGGGGAAATGCCGATGCACGGGTTCTAATGAGTCACCAACCAAAAGGGGTCCAGAAATCGAAAATTTTAAGAAAACATCCAGGAGGTTCCCCAGCACCCTAACATTTGAGAAATACTCATCTAAACCAGGGTCTCCATAAAGGGAGGCACACAGCGATCCTTTAGGCTCCTAGAGGACACAAGGAAAACATGGAAGGCTCCACATAAAATTATCGTTGATTCTCCTATTTCTAAATTTATTTTTTCACATGTTTTTAATGGCTATAATATAGTACTACAATCGTATAAATGCATCATTAAAAATCAGCGTGTATGTATACAATATGTATGTATCTACACACACACACTTTAAAAACAGTTTGGAGACCACCAATCTAGAATATGGAATCCTTGGGACGTTCATCTCTTTGTCTGCCTCTCTGGAATTTGTCTTAGCTGAGCTTTTGGCAGGAAAACAATAGCAAATCACTTGAGGGCAGGGAAAGCATCCAGCAAGTGCCTGAAGTCCAGGGGCAGGTGGGCCAGCAGAATGATGCTATCTGTTTCATTTCCAAGGCCGATGTATGTCTTTGTTCATAAAGCGAACCACAGGCCCTCAGCCTAAAGCTGGACTCACTAAGTCAAACGAGAGCCAAGACCACAGCTGTCAGCCACCAATCCAGAGCAGGTCGGAAGGCTCAGAGAGTGTTTTTCAAGAAGATGGCATTGATTGACTATCCTAGTTTGAGAACATTTATGCAAATGAGACAGGATTGAGGGAAGAATAATTATGTCAAGAACTATGCACACAGTAATAATAATAACCACAATAGCAACAATAAAGACAACAAAGATTGTCAGGTTCCAAAGAAACAAATCTGTAAATGAGAAAAGGCATCGTACTATGTTACCTGTCTCAGCTGTGAATAGAGTTCACAAAATCAGACCAATGTAAACATCAGATACCCAGCTTAGAAAAAATACAGAATAAGCATGTGGGGAGGATGGAGCCCAGGAAATGTGAAGATATGTAGTGAGGCCTGGATGTTGGGCAGGGCTGTGTGGTTACCATGAAAGAGAAAGCTCTATGCTGATCTTACACAGCTGGAAGAAAATAGATAACGCTTAAAACTGAACACGTGGTGCCTAGAACTCAACTCCTGAAGTGACTTTGCCACAGAACCAAGACCTCTCTGGTCTAAACAAAGTCATTAAAGCAGTTAGTAAAAATAGGTAAAATTTGTAAAAATAGGTAAAATTTGGATCACTGTTTTATTTCAATATCCCTATGTCCCATGCTCACATGGATTGCCACTTCCTCATTGAGCTATCTTAAAAACAAAAAAAAACAAAAAAAAAACCCATAAGATCATGACATGTCCAATAAGAAGCTTGAAGACACAGCGGCAGGGCCATATCTTGGCAAAGAAAATTATTCCCCATTTTGATTCCCACTCTCCACTCCTTTCCTACATGCCAAAGAAGAGAAGGCAACTCACAGAACAACCCATTGTGACTTAAAAATAAATGCTCGGATCACAAATGTTTTCATGTAGTGCAAGCAATAACATTAGCTGGGCCTATCTTTTAATTACATGGTTTGGCCATGCAAATATGCAAGATGTTTTTTATTTTTTAGTAAGGCAATGGACTTTTATTTAAATGTGTAATATAAAGAGCTTCACTACAACTGCTGATCGGTGCTTCTTTCTTATTTATTGCTTTCCCTTCTCTCCTGCTCCGGCCTGCCCCAACAATAAAATCCCACTTACCACTTGCTTTTTCAAAAAAAAAAAAAAAAATCACTTTTTCACTATTTTAGGAATAAAGGAAAGAGGACATGGAAGGAGATTTCTTCTTTCTTTCTTTTTCTTTTTTTTTAGAAACTAACATTCTTCTCTTCTCCCAAATATTTAATCATAATTATATTAAGAAACATTTATAAAAAGTTAAGTAATAAAATTAAATAGGTTGGAGAAAAACAGAGAGGCAGACAGCAAGGATTAAGTGTAGTAATATAAAGAATAGATTATATTTAATGAAAATTTCCTCCGTGTTCAACATTTTTATTATACTTAATAGCACTGGGCTTCATTTTTGTCTCTAGTAATTGTGTGTCCATAATGAATGGCCATTCTTATTCCCCCATTGAGCCCCGACAGAAATTAATAAACCTAATTCTGTAGGTTTAAGTTTAATTTTGTTGAAATATATAAAGTAGTTACATATTCACTTAGCAGCCAACCGAAATGCAGAGGCCTTAAGCTTCTCAACAACTTTATAACGAGTAAATTGTTTTCTGGATCTTTCTCCCCGTCTTCTTCTGCCTTTCCATTCTGATTTTAGCCAGAATGGTTTGTGATGCTTCCAGCTACAGAGGACGTGCATGGCTGGCTACAGAGGTGGAACAGTGGCCAGGTCGAATGTTGTAAAATGAACAATTATGTGATCTAGTCCTTTTCCGAGAACAGCTGTTAATGATTGCTAAGCATTCTCTGGTTGGTTTACAGTTTGATCACGAAAGTATGTGATAAAAGAGTGGGGGATGGGCACTGTACAAGCCAGCAGTCCTCTCGCAATGAATAATGTGTACAGTCTTGTTGTCAGAGCTCTGAGAGTATGGAATCTTCCCCTTTGGGCTTCAAGCACCACAGGGCGGCTTCCATGAGGAAGCCTTGGGGAATCAGATGTATTGAAAGGAGCCATATTGACTTGGGACCACATCTGATTGGTTGACCCATTAGTAATTGACTGTAAATGTCTTCTCAGAGAAATGACAGCTACATCTGAGGATCATCCCTTTAGCCCTTCCTCCATCTTTTCCATCAATCCCTCCCTCCACCTGTCTTGTTGATTCATTCATTCAACAAATGTGTGACTTTATCACATATTCTCAGTGTAGGGATAAAATGGACAGCATAAACCAACATGATCCCAAACCTCATGGAGTTCATCACTATGTTTTTTTTTTTTTAAGATAATTCAATTCACAAATAAACACAAACATATGATTACTAGCATTAAATGGGGGAGAAAACACACACAACAGAAGGGACACAGACATGCATGCAAAGATCGATAAATGCTTTCCTGAGGAAATTACAACAGATGAGATCAGAGGGAGAGGAGAAACAGGGCAGGAAAAGGTGTGGGTGGGGTTCCAGGTACAGCAGGCCTGCAGAGGAGGCAGCATGACAAATCTGAGGACCCCGGGATGGGATGGGGAGGGAGGGACAGGAGATGAGGCTTCCGAGAAGAGGCCCCACAGGCCACTCTGAGGAGTTGGACTTTATCGTAAGAACAATGGAGACCATCCAAGAGGACCGTGGAATGGTCCTCCCTCCTAAGGAGGCAAGAGATTTGCTCAGAGCTGCTGTTATGGGAATATAAAGTATACTGAGCAGAAAAGGCTACAGGAAACTTGTTCATAGCATCTTCATGTGTTTTAAAAATGAGAAAACTGATAACCAGGAAGTTTGCTCAATACGTGAGCACAAACCAAGCATTCTGATTTCAGATGTCTTCTCCCTACACCTTATAAGACTCCTTCCCCGAAACCACATTAACCCTATTACCCAACCTCGATATCGAGAGTTCAAAGAACCATGCCCGTGAATTCCCTTCTGGAGTTATAGGTCACTGCATTTAACTGGTATCTACCGAATGCGTTCCAATAATGCCTTCAAAAATATTCTACTACTAGACTGAAAGAACGAAGTAATGAGGACTATTCTGGACGCAGCACACCACAGCGATCCCATTTCACAGATAGCTACATCAAGGTGGAGGACCAGGATTTATATCCTCATATCTTCTGTCCCGTCTCCCTATGTTATGTTATTTCCCCCGTGAATTGTGACTCCACACACAATAATGGAACTGGATTGCACAGGAGACTCAAAGTGTGCCAAGAACAACCATACTGGGATCCAAGAAATTGCAGCTGTAGCCCCAGCTCTTACCTCAAACAGCCATGGGACCCAGGCAAGACCTTTCCTCTCACTGGGCCTCTGTCTTCAGGCCATGGGATCTAAGGTCTAGCAAGCTTCAGAGTTGGGGAATGAGAAGCTGGCCCAGTATGGAGGTCCTAGGTACTACTTAACAGACATAAGCTGCTCTGCTGACCCTCACAACCTCACTGGGCCATGGCTGACCCACCTAATCAAAGCAGCCTGCAATTGTTAGATTTACTAGGCATCAACCCAGTTGCTGTGTGACCTTATGCAAGTTAATTAATTTTGCTGGGCTTCAGTTTGCTCACCCATTAAATGTAAGTCAACAAATCTGCCTTGCCAGACTGCTGTGGATATTAGAGAAAATGTACAAAAAGATGTGGCTTAGTTCCTGACTTAAGCAGATACCCAATAGCCTTAGACACCGTCCCTCTCTCTCTTCTTTCTACCCATCTCCCCTTCCTTCTTTGCCCTCCTTCCCCATCTTCTAACTTTTTCCTTTACTCTGTTTCTCCCTTCTCTAGGGAATAACTGCAGTGGTTCTTGACAGGTCACCTCCATGCCCTTCTTTACTGGGGAATCTATAAGACATGAACTTCATTTCTTTGGCCAGATGAAAAGATAAGCTTCAGATCGTAGGGATAATTCTAATTGTTGGTGTAGCTGAGAGTTTTCTCAGTCCTTAATACTTCTGTGGGTCTGCACTGATTTGATTCTACTTTGAGAACTTCTATAGAAGGGGGTGCATAAAGAGAGCCTCAAAATGACATCTGCAAGGAGGAAGGAAAAGGATTGTGATGGAAGAGTAAAGGGACCCAGGAAGGATAGGTCTGGTCTCTGTGACCCACCCACCCCAAGATCTCTAATCAAGTCTTCTCAAGGACCAGAACCAGACTCTGCTCCCCTCAGAGCCCAACAGACCAAAGCTGCTATTTTGCTTCCCAAGGTTATAAGTTCAAGTACATTGAGTATGCCGTGTTGAGCTGATAAGAACAGGAGATTATCTTGAGAGTATCCACTGGCCCTGCCCTCCCTCATTTCTCTCTGAACCCTGCTCTCTCCTCTGGGACCCTGTCACTGCCAAGCCACAGACTCTAGCATCACTTCACCTTTTGAACCACCCACTCCCTACATACTTCAAAAGGCCATCTTTTGATAAGCGGAGTAATTAGCAGCCTGATTATCAGTTCAGTGGTTATCAGTCCCCCGCCCTCGCCCCACCCCCGCAACCTTCCCATCAACCAAAAAAAAAAAAGGAGTCTAAGATTTCAGAAATCACAAGCCGCCCCTCTTCCTGAGTGGAGGCCAGGTGGTGGTAATGAGTGACAGAGTTTGGCATCTATTCTTGCCAAAGAGAACTTTTTTTTTTCTTTAATGGAAGTTTGCGAAGAAGAAGTCTTAGAAAATGTTTTTGTTTGTTTGTGGGAGTTGAGGCAGACAGTGGCCCTTATCTACCTGGGCGAGGTCAGCCCCGGGCATTGCTTCTACCTGTCTCAGGGTGGTAAAAGCTGAGGAGTTGATAGTAAACAGGTCAATGTTCCTGGGACACCAGTGTGTACACATGTGAGATAGAATGTTATAATTAAGTCACTTAAGCTAACCATCAAGTGATCCATCCAATTCCCCCATCAGTCCATCTTGATAAATTTTTCCATTTATCCCTCCGCTCACAAATTAGTCTACCTATCCATCCATCCACCCACCCACCAACCAGTCCGTCCATGCATCCATCCAACCATCCATCCACCCACCCACCCACCAGTCCATTCATCCATCCATTCACCCATTAACAGCTATCTACTGAGCACTCTACCATTTTAGGGTCTCTGCTGGCACCTTGGGATTCCACAGTGAACCAGACACATTTCCTGTCACATGAAATCCTCAGCTGAGAGATATACGACGAACCAAATGCAATCTAAAGAACAACACGATAAGTATTGAGATAGGAGGAGTTCAAGGCTCAGAGAGAGAACATGCAACAGCCATATATATAACTCAAGCTTCGAGGCACCAGTCACGGCCTCTCTGAGGAAACTCTTCCTGAGCAGAAATCATCCCTGTAAGAGAACTACATTTAGTTGGGCAGACTGAGAAAACAACAAGAAAGGAAAAAGAGCTCTACCATTTATGAGCACCTACTGCATACCAGACACCAGGATGGCACCTCATGAATATTCCTACAATTAGTTTTCACAGCAACCAGAAATTATAGAGGCTCTAAGCAGTTAAGCCGTTTGCCCAAAGGCTTAGAGTAAATGGCTTTATACATGACCTGGTGTTCTCCTGTCCCCATCCATGCCCTTACTGCTCAACTTCTTCTGGGAGTTCCCCTCCCCCATACCTCTCTTTGGGATTATGAGGGAAATGGAGAAGCAGAGGCTTTCCATGCCTTCCACAGCCAAGATGGATTAAGAATATGAGCTCTGGATTCAAAGGAAACTAGATTTAAATTTCTCTCTGACACTGATGAGCAGTTGACTTTGGACAATTTACTTAACCTCTCTAAGCCTCATGTCTTCATCTGTAAAATGGGGATAAGAATGGCACCTACCTCAGAGTTTTATGAGAAATTAAATGTGCAAAGTGCTAATAGGTTCTTTATATTATATGTTAGAGAATAAATTATTACTGTATACAGAAACACACGGAAGTGCTCTCTACGGAAGCAGCCTGGATTTGTATGAGGGGAGAGACATGGGATGCAGAGGAAAGAGTTCTCAGAGCTTTAGGTGGAGGCTAAACAAATGGGCCTTTGTGTGTTCTTGGCCTTCAGCCAGAGGGATGTGTGTGGGAGAAGTCTTGGTCCAGAGGGTGTCACGAGACCTCACACTAGATTCTAATCTCACCGTGACAAACAGATCCCTCCATCTTGTCCAGCCTTGCCTTCCCCTGGCTCAGATATTGGAGACTTGAGGGTAGCCTCTCGGGGTAGCCCTGGATCTGGGGCTTCTTCTAGTCCCTTGGGCCCCTCAGCCCAAGGAAGCGGTAGCTGAGAGTCCCCTCTAACCTCCCTGTCTTGAGGTCAAAGTCCCTGGGGCACTAAAGCCACTGTGTCCTGACATTCCCTGCCTCCACAGCCCCCACAGCCCCACTTGGGAATGTGTTTGGAGTGGGAGCCGGGGTACAGTGGAAGTCACTTCAGGCACACCCGGAGGGGCCTGAGGGACTGGGCCCTCAGCTTAGGGCCCCTCGGGGACTTTCCCTGAGGCTGTCCCCACTTTGGGCATCTTTTCCCACTATTTTTACCCATGTAAATGTACTTCTCAAATTCCTGCCAACACATTTGGTTTTGTAATGCTGTTTAATAACTTGAGCCACCTTAATGAAATATTCATACTCCTTTCTCTGTTGGAGCAGTCACCCAGGTTCCCAGAATTTTCTCTCTCTTCTGTTTTTGAAGACACCCCCACAGGCAGAGACTCCTCCCTGAGTGAGGCCTGGGAGCCCCCAGCTGAGGCCAGCAGAGAAGCTGTGGGAGCATTCTTCCACAGAGGGGGAACTGGGGTGCACTGGTCACAGGCTCCTGGGGATGCTGGAAGCCCAATGTAGAAGAGCCAGGGGCAGAATATTTGAGTTGGAGCCCCCGGCCTCAGGCCCCCACTCCAGGGAATGGAGATCAGCATCCTGGCTCCTGCTGCTGGGTGGACGGAGCCCCTGCCGCCCCAGGAGCTCGCGGAGGCTGAGGGAAGAGTGCCACCTGTTGAATGCTCATGACAGTGTGCTCCTTCCCAGGGCTTTGGGCTCAGGACCTCAAGCTTCGGAGGCAATGTGTCTGATACCCATTCAGGCTCAGAACTGGGGAAAGCCAGGCAGTGCCAACTGCGTGGACCTGCTGCCCTGCCCATCAGCGAGATGAAGCTGCTGTCCCCGCAACCTCCTGCTCCTCGGAGCTGGGAGCTGAGTTGCTCCGGCCACAAAGCCAGTCCCGAGCCCCCATCCTCTCTCGGACACCATCAGGAATGTGTTCCACCCTACTACCCTCTTCTGATATGATCTGCTTCTTTTATTAAAGTGCTTTTTTAAAGTACAAATAAAAGACACCAAATTCATAAGTGTACAGGCGGATGAAGCACCTGCGGAATCAGCGCTCGGAACATGACCAGCCACCATGAAGCCCCATCTCTCCCCCAGCCACCGTCCTTTCCGAGGGTGACTAGTATCCCGACTTCTAACTCTGTAGGTTAGTTTCACCGATTTTTGAAATGTATATAAACTGAAGCATGCACGCGGCGTCGCCTCTCTCACTCCGTGTTGCATTCATGCGATGCATCGGCCACTGTGTTATGAGGTGGGAGGCAGAATCATATTTGAGAATTGGAGAGACTTCGAAAACCACTGGATTCAACCTTGTCATTTTCTAGCGAGAGAAGGAGCCTCAGAGTGGGGAAGAGATTTGCCTGAGGTCACACAGAGGTCTCCCCGCTAGATGATAAGGCTCCCGCACTAACGGCCACAAAACAATGCAGTTCTTGGTGACCAGGTGGGGACTAAGGACACTGGTCTCCCCTAACACGCCTCTTTAATCGTTCCATTCTAAAAGCGCCTGTGCTCACTGGCATCCCCTCAGCTAGCATTGCATTTTGCACACTGTAGTCATTCAACAAACACTCAAACCTTTGTCGAGTGAATGAATGGATCTTAGTACCTCACTGTTGTCATCCAGAAAATGGAGATCAGATCATAGGTGTTACTTCTCTCTCCGGGTGTGATAAAGGCAGATAGGAAGGAAAGTGGAGATGTGCAATGACATTGGTCACAAGAGGAAAACTCATGCAACAGAAAGTGTCCCTGCTCACGCTCACCGCCTTTGGAGCCAGACTGGCCTCGATTCCATTTACACCTACAGCACTTAGGTGATCTTGCAAGCCTCAGTTTTCCAATTTGTAAAAACAGCAATTTATAACAGGGTTCCTCTGAGCATCAATGAGGCCAGGCAGATAAAGCGCTTAGCGAGCACTCAATGGTAGCTATTATATTATAATCCTTTCTGTGATTATAAACATGTTTCCAACAAGGAGACTGGCTCAGTTAACGCGCTTCCTACTAAGAAGCATCTACATGGAGCTACAGCACCAGTGGGTGACAGATCTTCAAGAATGAGGGTTAAGCTCCTCATTAAAGAGCTGGAAAAGACAAGAGGTTCTAGGTTGACTTTCCTTCTCCCTATCCATCCAAACCTTCCTACCCTTTAAGACACAGCTTGAATCCTGCAGCCTGCAAGAAGCCTGGCCACCCTCATCTCTTCCTTAAAAATGCCTGCGCCCCTGTTAAAGATGGTTCAGCTTTATTGTCATTGTCTGCAGTTTGGGGATACCGCTCCACTTACGTGTCACACGCTCAGAGCTGTCTGTCAGCTCCATTGTGAACCGCGGAGGAATGGCTCGGTATCCATGGCTCAAGGAGCCGTGTCACATACCAGGTGGCTTTGAGGAGCCTACAGTGTGCGTGGTGATTACCTGGTTTCTCCACTGAGGCATAAGAATCCCCCACATACACACTCACACACACACGCTCACGCAAAAAAGAAAAAACTTCCCATGACCCCTCCGCTCATCGATAACGACTTTAACTTTTCAGAATACTGCCTTCTAATCTTCTAGCTAAGTACATATTGTAATAGAGTTGAGAAATTTTTTTATAGTCAGTTTTATTTCTAGACTTTGTTCACTTAATGCTACATTGTTTACATTTTCCCAAGCCTTTTAATACTATTCTTTAATAACAATCTTAATAGTTACCTAGTGGAATCACAGAGCCATATCAAAGCTTATTCCACAATTCCTATCTTTTTGGATTTTTTTAATATTTTGACATAATTCTGCTTTACGAGGATAGACTTCCCGAACTGGGTTCAATTGATCAAAATGTTTTTAGTTACTATTATTTTGATTGAGGGATAATCGACATATAACATTTTATTAAATTCAGGTGTACAACATTATGAGTTGATATTCGTATATATTGCAAAATGATCACCAAGTTAAATCTAGCTGACATTCCTCACCATATATAGTTATAAAATTTTTTTCTTGTGAAGAGAACTTTTAAGATCTACTCTCTCAGCAACTTTCAAATATGCAATACAGTATTATTAACTACTGTTAATTATTTTAATTTACATTGATTTTTTTTTTTTTAAAGCCATGTTCCTAGTGCAAACAGGCTCAATCCCAAACTTTGCAACAGGAAAAGAGAGTATCTTCTCAAGCTGACTCCTACCCTCTCACCTTCCCAGTTTTGTCTCTGGACACACACACACACACACACGCACACGCACACACACACGCACATGCACACGCACACGCACACTCTCTCTCCTTATGTCTCAGCCATGCTAAATGATCACATCAAGGCTTTTGCACATGTTTCTTTGACCAGAGACATATACTTTTCCTCTCTCGAACTTGGCCACACTGTCATCTTTTCGAAACTCCAATATCACCTCTCTGTAAAGTTTTCTCTGAGCTTCCAGACAAACTGAGCCACCCCTTCCCACCCCTCCCCACCACCCTGCCCGGCCAGTTCATAGATTTTCCCACTGTAACCTGCCTGTTTAATAATAATTACTATATTGATCATAATAGTAATTAAGATGTATCGAGCCCTTATCATAAGCTCAGACAGTATTCTAAGTGCTTTTCATGGATTGCCCCAGCATTCGTTGCTTTGTGGCTTAATGACCAGTTAGTATGTACATCTGTCCCCCGCCCCAGACCATGAGTGCTCTCATCAGGGAGGGGGCTGTCTTGTCTTCATCTTAGTCCTCACAGTAGCTAGCACAATGCCTGGCACAGCAAATATTTCAGAAATGAATATCTGAACTACCCTCTACTTATGACTCAACCAATTTAAGGCTGCATTAAAAATGACAGGAGAGCTGGGAAAATATTGGCTGGATGCAAATCCCATGGTGCACTTCCCCCAGGGGATTGTGTTTCTGGAGAAACAGGGAGATAAAGCCATCCAAGAAGTCGTGAAGGTCATCACAATGCAAACAGCCCCTCCCTTTTCTCCAGAGCCCTATTGTTTACACTCAGGCTTTATAAACACTGTTTCATTTAATTCTCTTATTCCTGATCTTGGGAGCCTCCTCAAGATATAACTTTTTCCTTGAAGACTGCTTGAAAGAGAAGAAAACAGATGATACACAATA
>NW_006434825.1:1745585-1769889 GCF_000325575.1 Pteropus alecto | reverse complement strand
TAAAGGCCAGACGATCGGGCTCTGCAAAGTTCTCTGGATCTTCTCATGCCCTCTAGACAGGTGGCCTTGCAGAGAGCAAGTAACACACATGATTCCCCTGGGAGGCCAGTCCCGCTTTCAGAATCACACCTACGTCCACCCTGCGAGAATTCATGGCCACAGTGTATTGAGGGGCCATCAGGTGCCTGACACTGTGCCAGATCTCATCTCCAGAATTGGGGTCTGGGAGTATTTGAGCAAATTCTGAGCTCTTTCTGCCATACCATGGAACGTGGTTCTGAAGAACGTGTACATTGTGATGCCAAAAATGTGTTTCTTGCTCAGAAGAGTTAAGTAAGTAAACTTAAATGGCTATACTAACAAGACTTATCAGAGCTTGGAATATAGCAATGACCACTGTGCCTTTCCAAGAGCTGGTAGAGTATGCTGCCATTGAATTCGATTGCAAATTTTTGTTTTTGGAAAGCATCACCTGAGAATGGAATGTGGAAGGACGCATTTGGCGAAAGGCTTTATCACATTTGGAGTCTCATTCCTCAGGATTTAACTCCATTCCTGTTACCTCTTCCTTCATTCTTTTCCCTAGTTCCTCTGGGTTACACTGCACGATCCACTTCCTCCTCCGGCTCCCCCACGCCCCACATATTAATGGGATGTGAACTCGGACCATCTTGTAGCTGTGATGCCTGCTGATACCACTTCCACTTGTAAATCAACTTTCTGAACACCCAGTACGATTGGCTTAGAGTAATAGCTGCCACAAACATACCCAGTTCCTGCAACTAACTAGATTCTTCTTCCTAGCAGAAACAATACCTCAAAGTCTTAATAAAAACAACACTTCAAAATCCTGGCCCAAAACTTTCACCCACAGTGTTTCATCTGCAAAATGATAGACCAGACCTATTAATATGCTCAGAGCAAGTTGTGTGGAGAGAGGGAGAGAATTTAAGCTATTGCTTATTTAAAAATTGATAGGAACTAATTAAATTAATAAAATCTTATTAAACTTTAAACCAAAAACCAACTATAAAACAAATCCCTTTCTTTCATTGAATCTAAAAACAATAAAATTATTTTTTTTAATTGAATGGTAGTCATTCCACTTCTTTGGAACTCAAAATATAAGTTCTAAACTGAGTCTTTTCTCTAGCTTCAAGTACATAATTCATGTTTGCCTATTTAAAACAAAAGCTTTATATGTAATGTAAATACTTTCTTTGCTTTTTGATGAAGCTGTTAAAACACTTCACTTCATTATCTGTCTATCTGTCCAGTGATGTGCTAGTAAATATTTAGTTACCAGCCTTGGTGGGGGACGGGGGACGTACCCTCTTGTGGCTTCGGTCAATTTGCATGATGTAAATACTTCCATAATGGCTCATGGTTTCAAGCTACTAAGGTGACTGATGACAATGAACACAGAGTTAGGAAAAAACATGTACAATCTACTCTAGTGAGCTGCTATAAGCTGGCTCTGGCACACTGAAGAGTGCCCCTTTATAAGTCTGATTCTGCCAGTATTGTCTATCTAGAATGTTACCAACGAGACAGCGACAACACGCACCTCATTCTCAACTGCACTTCATGTACGCTGAGATACATGACGAGCGCTTCTTGGCAATGGCAGCGGTGATCATTGTGTTGACCCAGACAATATACTTAAGTATAGAATGTTATCAGGTCCAAAACAAAAATAAGAAGACCAAAAAAAAAAAAAAACCCTCTAAGTTCTAGTTTATCGGGGACCCAGTAAAATATTTATTTGGCTTTATGTGGTGTCAATCTGTTCACTTCCTTTTACATGTTTCTTTTGTTTTCAAAATCGAAGGAGTGCTTACAAATGCAACAATTCAAAGAAAATGTTGAGTTCACTTTTCTCCATCCACTCCCCTCCCCGATCATAATTACTAAATAATGCAAAATAAAACGCCACCAAGTTTGTTTAATTACATGATAAGATGTTAGAACTTCAATGAGTCTTCTTTTGTGGATTTTATGCCTCATTTCTAGGCTAAATCCCCAGGAATATTGGCCAAACAAAGAAGAGCTTAGCTATGGCTGTCCAGGAAATGGAAAAGAGAGGATGGATATAGGTAATTCAGAGAGAGGAAATACTTCCTCTAGAGAGGAATGCACTTACCATTTTCAGAGTGTTTACTATAACTAGACTAGGGGTATTGCATATGTTATTTCATTTAATCTTCAACCTACTCTGTTCGCTATTATTATTTTTTATTTTCTAATGGGGCACGATTTCATTACATATCTATTGCCACACAACTAGTAAATAGTTTAACAATATTCAAATCCAGTATTCTCTGAAGCTTATAATTAATTTTTCTATGATGCCATATCATCCTTTAAAAGTAGTCTAAAGAATATTTCATCCAAAGTGGTGAGTCTTCCCTAGTTATTCCACCTCTAGGGCTTCTCACTTCTCTCCTCTTGCGACCTACTCCTCTCCCTTGCCTTCTCTCTAATGCCCAGCAGGACGGAAAGCGGGTACATTGTCTCCCTTCACTCATCTCGGCCAAAGACTTTTCTGCCTTTGTGTGAGAATTAGGCAATCTCTCTAAACCAAGAGAAGAAGAACTTCCTCTACCATAAAGTCAAGACACAGTCCAACATATCTTGCCTTATGTTGTCTATCTGGGCAGTCTGGGCCTTTACCCAGGAAGCCAGCACCCCAGCCAGAGAAAAAAGGTCTCTTCCACACTTTTCTCTGGTCCACACAGGTGCCTATGTGCAGAGAACTGCTGAGGCTCACTGGTAAATATGGCCACAGCACCTACGTCAGCCCAGGTCCAGCAGGATATGACCATACCCAAATCTAAAGAAACCTAGCATTTGATGATCTTCTATAATATGCTGGCACTTGACTTCCAGAGGGTCACAGCCATGTATGCAATTACCTATGTGTTTTAGGACAAAATCACAGAGGTGGTCTAAGCCCATATAAAAATATAAGGTAAACTAATAAGGCAAAAAATATCCTAGGACAGGTCACATCACTCCTCTGCTCAAAACCTTATAATGGAAGAGAAAAGCCAAATACCTTACCATAGCCTATGTGGCAGATTTTATTTGCTAAGGTGGCCACAAACACCTCTCCGGTCCCACACGCTGTTCTAGAACTGCTACTCTCCCATGAAGAGGTGGAGTCTATGTTCCCTCCTCTTGAAACTGGGTGACACTTTGTGACCACCTGGATCAACAGAGTATGGTGGAAGTGACCCTATATGACTTCTGAAGCGAGGTCATAAAAATGCCACGCACTTCTATCTTATTCTTTTGGGATGCTCACTCCTGGAATTCAGCCACCACTCTATGAGAAAGTCCAGGCTGCCCGGGGAGAGGCACGCAGCACTTGCTGAACTTCTAGCCAACACTCAGCACCAACTTATCAGCCATGTATGAGAATCATCTCAAGAGTCTCCAGCCCCTGGTCCAGCTGCTCCTGCTGATGCGACATGGAGCAGCGCTGAACCATCTGTGCTGAGCCCTGCCCAAACTACAGATTTGCAAGCAATGCAATGTTTTGGGGGTGGTTTGTTACACAACAATAGATAAATAGAAGAGCCTACAAGGTCACACGTGAACTGGTCTTCTGTCAACTCTGAGGTCTCCTCACCAGCCACTCCGTACCCTCCAGACATTCTGTACTACGTACTTTGAAAACATAGAAAGCATGTAATCAAATTCCTTAAATTCTTTCAATGATGTCTTACAGTGTTCTGAGTGGAAGTCTTGCACATCTTTTGTTAAATATCTAAGTATTTAATGTGTGTGCACTGCTACTGAATCCTATTAACTTAATTTCATTTTCTAATTACTTGTTGCCGGAATGTAGAACTACAACTGATTTTCGCATATTGTCTTTGTATTTAGTAACATTGCTAAATTCACTTGCTAGTTCTTACAGTTTATTTATAAACTCTTTTAGATTTCTATTTTCCAATAATGTTATCTGCTAATAATCATAGTTTTTCTTCCTTTCTTATCCTTAAATTTAAAAATCTCTTTTCCTTCCCTTATTGAACTAGCTGGGAAATGCAAGTGACATTAAAAAGAAGTGACGACAGTAGACACCCATTTTGTTAAGGGTTTGTTTTTTTCTTTTAATTACAGTTGACATAAATATTATGTTAGTTTCAGGTGTACGACATAATGATTAGACATTTACATAACTTACAAAGTGATCACCCAATATGATACTGATGGTGAGCATTCCTGTTTGGTTCCCAAAGTCAAGAGAAAGCTTTAAATATTTCACCACTAATTATGATATTCAGTGTAGATTGTTTGTTTGTTTTGCAGGTACTCTTTATCAGAATGAAGAAGGCTCTTCCTCAGGTCAACTCAACAAACATTTGTTCATCACCCATTATGTCCTAATATTTAGAAATGAATGAGACACTATCTCTGCACAGAGCATTATAGGAGGGGCTCAACAGATGACATAAATGATGTTCTAGTTAAGAAGAATGCTATATAAGGGCTACTCCCTTAAAATCTCTCTTCTGAGTATTTATAAATACATGCGGACTTCATTTAATAGAGCCAAAAGATTACCCTAAATTTCTGTGCACATCACATTTGGATAAATCTAATATTCTCAAGTATTCTTAAAGGAAGTTATAATTGAAAGAAAAGAGAATACCATGGTAAATATTTTAGGGACAAGTCCTGAGTTCTATATACTCAGGTTTGCTAAAAATGTTCCATGAACAAAATGCTGAGAAAGAAATTATGTTTTCCATCCCACAAACCCATTGTTAACTCTCTTTTCTTTCCTGGCTGTACCTGCAAATAATACCACAGGCAAAGAAAAAAAGTTGATTTAGAGGAAGTAACACAGTATGGTTTAGAAGTATTTACCTTATGTAATCATGATACCTCTTAAGTGTTAAATAAATACTTACTCATTTGGTTTGGCCTGGCTACATTTGTTCTATTACCTTAGGCCAAAGGCTGTTGAAAGGCATGCAAATCAAAGACCAGGCACAATGGAATCTTTCAATTTTAAAGTTTAAAGTCTTTTCTTTTTAAAAGAAAAGGAAAGATATCTGAGGATTAAAAATAGGTAACATTTCAGAGTTTGTTTTATAAGAGGAGTCAACAAACTAATATAAATATATGGTGGGTCTTATTTTACCCAGAGTGTCTCAAATAACTTGAGCTTTGTAAATAGACTGAAAACGTATATACACGTCGGCCGGTGACTTACCTTCTCAAGGAGTATAACAAGGTGAACACTCGTCAAGTTCATGTCCAAACATCTAGATTTATTCTGAAAGCAGAGAATAAAAGAAAGGTGGAGTCAGATCTGGAACCAAAAAAACTGAGGCTTTTTGGCTTGAGGAAGTGTGGAAGAGCAGCTGGTGCCCCATCCAGACCCTGTGGGATTTAATTTTGAAGCACCTGCCAGCCAAGACATTCCAGACCAGCGTTTGCCTCTCTTTCCTGGAGGGCTTTCCCTGCCAAGCTGGAGCCCATTCTGCTAAAGAGTTAGTGCCTCCGGTTCAGGCCCTGAACAAGGACTGCTGGGACTCTAAGCAGAGTCCTGCAGCATCCTCAGGTTTCCCCTGCAGGAGTAAGCTTGTTACCCACGGAGGTAATTTGTCGTCTCACTTTCCTATCCCTCTACCAATGTTTCCTGCAATCACTTCCAGGATAAAACATTTCATTTAGATCCTTGTCTCAGGGTCAGCTTCTGGGGGAACTCGAACTGACACAGGTTGTATATGATTTAAACAAAGGACATCTGTATCCATCTCCCACTTTTTTGTGAGAAGATGGTGACTTTGTCCTGCAAAAAAAAAAAAAAATCACACACTCTGTAAAAAAGCTCACGCATTCTGTAGGAGAGTCATGGAGGACTTGCAGCAATTATCTGGACAAGTCAAGTCAAAGGCACTGTCAACTAAAAAAGTGGCTCATTGGAGCACAAGCATCGTTTTTTGCTTGACTTAATTGCCTAATTGCCTCGGTTCTCAGCTTAGGGTGTGTAGTCCTGGAGAAGAACAATTAATGACCTAAGATGAGGGAGACCCATCTCTGTGGTCTCTGGCCAGAGGGAGACATATCAATGTCAATGACAGCTATCCGGGGAGACTCTCTCAGGGGGAGAATTTTCCCTTTCAATTATGACCACCTAAAAACCATGATGAAAATTGCTTTTCATGAAATCAAGCCGTGGAAATTAAACTTAGAGGAAAATAGTGAAATTTTAGCCTTGGAGCCTTCTCTGTCTGTGTACATGAATGAATTTCCAGAGCACGTCAGACGTAGCTATGGGATTCCATAAGAGTCTTGCTTTTGATGTTTTCGTAAATTCAGTGAACATTTCTGTGTGTGAGCAAGCAGCGTGGCTTTTAGAAAAGAATTGTATTCAAATTTCATGTTCATCCCTGTAATAGAGAAATCATTGTAATAAATGAGACTCTAGTCTTAAGCTTTTGTTCAAATGAGAATATTATGCAGAAAAGTTCCCAAATAATTGGTGATTGCAAATGTCAGAAAGTCCCTTAACCCAGGAACAGAGCGGCTTGTCCCTACCATGAGAGTCAATGACGTCACATGAAGAGTAAAAGATCAACATGCAGTGCCAAATGCAAAGCCACCATGCACTTTCTTTCTTGTTTAAACTAATTGCTAGATCTCTCTGAAAAGTTTGAGTGAATTTAACACCATTCTTTTTTCTACTTTTAAGCTTATATAACTGGACTTAATAGAAAAAAAAAATAACGCCTTTCCCCATTAGCCACCATCATTCCATTTAAATATGACTAAGATCAATATAATCAATATAATATTGATGAATGTGGTTTAACTCTAATTACTCCAATATGATTTCTAGTATAGTCTCTTAATTAAAAAAAAGCAAGCAGAAATAATTTCCCTCATAAGCAGAACCAGATGATATTAGATGGTTAACCCCAGAGATCTGTTTTGTTGTTTTGTTTTGTTTTAAGCATGACCCAGAGCAATGAATTAGCATTCTTCCTATATATGGAATGCTTTTGCTCAAACAAATGTGCATGGCTCAAAATCCCCAGCTAAGGCTTTAGCTTGGGGATGACCAGGTTGGTCTTAACCCAGAGTGAGGTCAGGTTCAGAAAATGTTCGAATTGAACGATTCACATTGAGTTTCTTACAGCATCTATATCACTTCATGCGCTTTCTTGCCTTGGGGTTTAGTATCTGCTCTTCTTGCCTGTAATACTGCCTAGCCCACGATGCCCCCACCTTCCTACCCCCACCCCCAACGCTCATTTTCATTCTACCAGGGTTCATTTTTCAGGTCTTTGCTTAAACTGAGATACTGTTTGAGTGCTTTTTGCACTGTTGCTATCTAAATCTTCACACCACTTTTACTCTTTGGTTGGGTGTCTGCTTCTGTCAGCTCACAGCTCAGCCCCTCCCTCCTGCCCAGGTACACTCCAATGGACCACCTCTCCAGCTGATGGACCACCTCTCCAGCTGGTGGTCTCACCTCTCCAGCTGGTGGTCTCACCTCTCCAGTTGGGCCTTGGAATATCCTCTCCTAATCTACGCAAGGCCAACTTCAAAGTCACAGCCTGCTGTTTGTGGATTGCTCTCTTCCAGGGTAAGGGAGGAACTATCTCTTGCCATAGCTTTTCCAGGTTCTCTCTGGACCTTAGGGGACATTTATACCTGCTGGGACTTCTCAACACCATCATGACCTTTCCTTCAGGTCTGGCTGATCTTCAAGGCATCCCAGTTTAATCTCAGCTTCAATAATGCCTCAGAAAAACAAACCACAAATCAAAATGAGTTTCCTTAAGATGAGTCAGATGAGGCAAGAGTGGAAACCCCACAGATAGAAAGCCAGACTAACTTGTTTTGAGGCTGGTGGTGACTTGGGCTCTACACATGTTTGCTCTTGGAAAGAAAAATAATGTCTCAGTGGAGTGGAGGAGAAACCCTGCCCTCATGCCTGCCTGAAACATTTTTACAGAGGGTGAGAGAGAAGCTGGGTTTGGAGAGCTTGGGGAACAAGCCAGAAGTCCGGGTGGTGACCAAATTGAAATCAGACAGAAAAAGAGAAACTTCAAGGCTGGCCATTTCACCAAGGAGAAATGTCTATAAATCAATTCATAAAAATATGAATTTTTATGATCAAAATTCCCATGATCAAAAATGTTTGGGGGGAAAATGAGTTGAAGAAAATTAAGTTTTCTGACTGCAGAATTTTTCAGACTTTTAAATAAATAATGGGCATTCAGAATCTCCAATGAAGGGATAGAGCAGAGATCAGCAAACTTTTTCTATAAAGAGCCAGACAGTAAATACTTTAGGCTTATGGTCTCTATGGCATCGGTCTCTACCTTTTTGTAGCAGAGCAGCCATGGACAATATGTAAGTGAATGGTGCTGCTGTGTTTCAATAAAACTTTATTTACAAAAACAAACAAGGGACAGGATTTGGCCTTCAGGCCATAGTTTGCCAACCCCTAGGATAGGATTGACAAAATTAATTGGACCACAGTCATTTGTTCACGTGTTAGTTATTTTTATGGGACAGAACTAAGACTCTTATAGGCAGGATGCACTCCGATTCACTCTGATGTCTATAAAGGAACTTGGAATATGGGGAACTCTCAAGCAGAGTTTGTCGAACAGGAAATATTGATCTAAATAGTCAAATAAAACAATCCTCCCAGAAGAAAGAGGGTTTCTAAAGGAACACGGTTGATGACAAACTATTTAAAACAATATTTCAGAGCAGCAAGAAGCAACTGTGTTTTGAAAAAAGAAGAGAAGAAAAAAGAGAGAAGTAGAGGGCTCAGGATGAAGAGGAAGAAGAGACACAACACGGGAAATGAAGTATAAGACGAAGGCGAAAGAGAGGAAAAGGAAGAGGTGAAGGATCAACAGATGTGTTTCCACCCATAAGAAAATGACTTTCTCTGCTCTTGGCTTTGTACAAGAGCTTCAGTGTCCTAAAAGGGAAAACCTCTAATGAGGTGCTGAAAAACCCTCGTTGGCATTAATTAACAAGATCACTAGGCTGTCATAATTGCAGAGAAAAAGATAAAACATCAAGAGATATTTCCAAACAGAAATGCAGGTCATTACAAAATATTATTTAAAGTCACATTTACATATAAAAAGGATCAAATGTATGTTGTCCCACTTGGCACTCTCCTCCCCTCCCCCCTCCCTTGGGTTTGGTGGGATGCACAGGAATCAGCACACAACACCGGCTAAGCCAGGGGCTTTGGATTCTTTGGCAGTGTCCTCCCAGAGGGGCCTGATGGATGCAGAGACATGAAAACGGAAAGGAACCTTTGCAGGCAAAATCTCAGGGCTGAAACACCACGTCCCCACCAGATTAACTGCCACTTATGCTACTAAATGCCAGAATCCCTCACTTACCTTGGGTCTCCATGAGACCAGCGACCTTATCTGGGTTCCCCTCCCCCTCCATTTTGTTCTCAAGATCCAGGCCATACTAGGACACTCAATATATACAAAAAGCATTAATCAATTCTTCAGGACTCAGTTAAAGAGTTGCCTCCTTTGAGAAGCTTTCCCATATGTCCCAACCTAGATAAATGCTCTGTCTCTGAGATGCCGCGGCATCCCATGCTCCTTATGTGGTGGCACTTAGAGCAGTAAAGTGACATTGAAAAAATGGCCAAAAGAGCCAAGCCCTCTCCCGTCCCAATTAGACACAGAGCTACTAAAGACAGGACCCTGTGATATCCCTATCTTCAGCACAGGCCAAGGTATGTACCTGCTCTCAGCAGATGCTTCTTAAGTTGATACTGCTAATGCCACTGTGGCCCAGAAAGGCAGTGACAGCTATTTAGATCTTGGACAAACTCTGGAGTGGCTGCCAGTGGAAGCTGAGCCATGATCTGGAAGGATAGACCAAGAGGAGAGGCGGCCCAGGGCACTCATTGTGTTGCTAGTGCAGTAGCCTAAGAAAGGAGTTCCTCTAAACCAGGGCGTATCCAAAGTGTGTTGCAGGTAACACATTGCTTTGGTTGTAAATGGACATTACATAAAGGGGGCCCCCAGGAAGGTGCAGGTTAGTTCTGAAGCCATTATACATGTATACTGAGCCAGAACAAAAAAATAAATAAGTGGAAGATGGTGAGAACCAAGTTTCTCACTGTTGGAGAGGGAGCGAGGTTATAGACAAGCAAGGGGGAAGGCTAGAATGATCTATCTGGTAATGGATCCATTTGGAGCCATGTGGTAATTAGAGACGTCACTATGGACTCATATTTAGTTTAATAGATACAGACAGATATATAGATAGATTACAGACAGATGTGTACATATAGATATGGACACAGATATATAAAGAGATGACGACAGAGATAGATACAATGCGTATATACATAGATAAGTTAAATGACACATATATTACTTCCTAGTTTGGGGAGGGCCTAGAAGCAATGACACCCCAGTAGTTATGTGGACACACAACATCCAGATCTTGGTTTCTAAATACCATTTTCTAATAATAGAAACAAAGGCTCCCTGGAAATGGCTGATTGTAAACTGAGACAGGGAATATACGAGTCTGGAGCATCTTGTAGTGCCAGGAAAGAGGTGCTCAAAAGCCAAACTGTGTGAGGAACACAGGAGCCAAATTAAAGAGTTCCTAATGACTATAGCTGAAACAATTTGAGCATAAACAATACTTAATATAGTATTGAGTTAAAACCTAAAGTACAAGAAATATATCCATCAGTTCATACTGACATCATAAATGATTGAATAAATAAATAAATGAAGGAGAATATACAAATCTCCCAGACAGAGGAATTCTACATATTTTATGTGGATACTCTATGCACGAGGAGGTGGGGCATACTCTCCACCCCTTAAGTCTGGGATGCGCATAGTGACTTTCTTCTAAAGAATATGGCATGAGAAGGGAGAGGAAAACTAACTTTACGGTGGGGAACCCTGACAAGCATGTCAGTCAGGTGATCAAAGTCGACTTCGACAGTGATAACTCATATTAAAAGCATATACTTTAGATAGGATGTGATGAAAACAGCACTTTTTACCTCTGGGTTCTTCCCCCACCCACCAAACCCCTCACCCCAATCCAATCATGAGAATCACATCAGCCAAAGCCCAACTGAGGATCATTCTGCTAGAACAGAAAACTCCAAACCCTCAAGGTCATCAAAAACAAGAAGAGGCTGAGAAACTGTCACAGCTCAGAGAAGCCTAAAGAAACACGAAGACTGAGTGCACAGCCGACCCTCGGCATTTGCGGGCTTTTGGTTCCATGACCCACTGCAAATACCCAAATCCACAGATGCTCAAGTCCTTTATATAAAATGTGCAGTATTTGCATATAACCTATATTTGCATATAGGCTACAGCAGGGTATGCCTACACATCACTTTATTCACATAGATTCAGCATAGTGCTAGGTGTGCTCTTTTTCCAGTTTTTTTGCTCTTTGGAATTTTCTGGATTTCTTTTTGATCCATGGTTACTTAAATCCGTAGATGCAAAACCCACAGATACAGAAAGTAATGTGGTATCCTGGATGGGAAACAGCATTAAGTTTAAAATTATAGAAATCCAAGTAAAGTACGGAGATCGGTGAATAATAATCTATCAATATTGATTCATTAATTGTGACAAATGATCATACTAAAATAAGATGTTAATAGCAGGGGAAACTGGGTGTCAGGTGTATACTCTCTGTATTATCCTTGCAACTTTTCCATAAACCTAAAACCATTAAATAAAAAAGTTTAAAAAGGAAACAAAGCTACAAATAAAATAAAAAAACAGTTAAAAAAAAAAAAGCCCCCATGGATGCCAGGGTAGGACTGGCACCGATTACGATAACAAAAGTGCCCCTTGGAGTTGTGCGAACAGACCTCCTCATGCTGCACCTGCCCCCACCTCTGTAGCTCCATGCTCGCCCTGTGTGAGGACTCACGGTATGTTGCTATTGCTTCTAGGTCGTCAGTCCCTCCGTTGTTTCCTGTTGCTTTCAGGTGTATAGCTTTCATCTGGCAAGCTCCGAGTCAATGTTTTCAAACTTCGAAGTACTTAAGAATTGCCTGGGGAAGTGCATTACAATGCAGATTCCTGGGCTCTGTCTCAGAAAGTCTAATTTACTCTCTATGAGATGAGTCCAACTAATGTGCATTTTTAATAAACCTCTGAGGTTTTTCTGATTCACACATTCCGATCGACCCTGAGTCATTTTTGACTTAGTGTCATTCTTCTGCTTCTGGTTCCACATCTGGTACCATGGCGCTTCCTAGGTACTATGAGCTTGGCAGATAGTTGACACTCAATAAATATTTGATAAAAGAATGCATGAATGCATGAACTGTCAAGATCAAGATTAAAATTTTCTTTCCTGTTTAAGAACTTTGACGTTGCGTGTCATGCCCAGGGATCCATCACTCTTAGGGGACCACAAGCGATAGGAAATTAGATTAAAAAAAATTCACCGGCACCCAAAGCCATTCATGCAGATCCTCACTGAGGTCCAACATGGTGGGAAAGATTTTCCTTCTCAAAAGTGACAGGGGATCTTGATATGTGTTGTTCTGAAGCTAACATCATTTTTAGATTTTTTTTTTCCTGTTTTGCAGGCTCAATTAGATAGGCCTGCCTTCTGAATCGGCAGCTCAATAATTAGTTTGGTTGCATTTGCAGGTAGAAAACGAGAGATGCTTTCTTCCCCACAGGCAGAAAGGTACATGTGCAATTAACTAATTGCAGGCTGATCCTCATCTCCTATTTGCTAGAAACACACTCAGACACACACACCTGGATGTCTGGGAAGCAGTCTCTGACCTGGGGCGCCAGGGGAGAGAGACACAGAGAATGATGTGCTCTGAAGAAGTGAGGTGTTTGAGCAGAGAAACATCCCCTGTCCACAGGGGCTCCTGCAGAGGTCACTCCTCCCAGTGCCCCCAGGAGCAGAAGGCCACATGGGAAGGTGGAATGTTCTCTGTTCCCAGAATCCTTTTAGAATGGCTGTCATTGTTTAAGTTAGAATATTGCCGGTTAATTGTTGACTCTGAAAGAAAAATGATGAGCAGGGGACCGGTTCTGCATGGATTTAGTGTATTTGAATAATTTAGACCCCCGCCGTTAATTTGACAGGATTGTTTTTCTCTCGCAGTAGCCTGCTGCTACAGGAATTAAAACTGTAGGCAGTAGCAGGGGCTGTGCTAACGCTTAGTAATGAGGTTTATCAGTCAATAAATGATTTTATACAGCAAATTAAACTGTAAATTTCGTTTGGGTGGTAAATATTTAGAGAATAAAGATATCTGGTTAATGAAGAGGGCTGGGTGTTTTTAAAAAGGGAGAGAGAAGGATAAAAGAAAATGTCAACCTTTTAAATCTTGAATGTGCTTGGGATTGGATGACAATTTGCTCACTTACATATGTGTGTGTGTGTGTGTGTGTGTGTGTGTGTGTTGTGTAAATAACAGAGAATGGCTTCATTGCCTATTTAAGGATGCAATGGAAAATCCTCCTATCTTTGACCTGTGCCTAGCGCCACAATAAAGTAATGCTTCTCTTACAGCGTCCTTAGGAATGAATGAGGGAAAAAATTATGTAAATTGCTCATACAGTATCTGGCACCAGGTTCATCCTTTCTGCTATGATTTATTTTCAAATGCAGATGCCCCAGTGCTGTGCTGTCCAACATGGTAGCCGCTCACCACATGTGGCTATTCAAATCTAAACGTCCATTAATTTAATTAAGTTAATTAAAAATTCAGTTTCAAAGTTTCCTTTGCCACATGCCAGGTTCTCACTAGCAAATGTGGCCAGTAGCTACTGTTCTGGATAGGGCATACATAGACGTGCCCATCATCACGTGGAATTCTGCTGGACAGCACTGTTCCAGAATCTGTGTGACAATTTCCTGTTTCCTGGGCTGGGGCACCATAGATCAGGTGGTACCCAGTATAGTTTAATGGCTCATGTTTTTTTTTTTATTTTTTTTATTTTATTACCATTATTATGTATCTGGGTGTATGTGTAAAAATAACAAGACTCGGTTATCAAATCTGTGGTTTCACAAATACCAATGCTCAGAACAAGGCAGTTAATGTAAAGTAAAAGAAAAAAAGGAGAGAGAGAGAGTCAGTTTAAGAAAATATTAAATAAATCAATATTGGTTACAATTATTTAGCAAAATTCTTGAAGTAATACACAAAGGAATAACTGATGTTTGAAAAATATTGAGCCAATAGACTCTAAGGATCAGGAAACTTAAGAAGAGGTGATAAAAAAAGAGAAATAGCAGAGTTGAGAGGGAGAGAGGTAAGAATGTCCAAATTGAACTTCTCCAACCTCCCACTTTTGCTTTAGGCTGAACCAGACCACGTCACCTGACCACCCACCTGAGTCCTGACTAGTCAGCACATGTTGCATGACTCCATAGCTCAGTTTTTGTGGAACTGCCAGGGATTGCCCTCAATATGAACTCCCTGTATATGTGGGCTCTTTGGAACAGAGCCCTAGAAACTCTGTGGTAACCTAAAGATCTCAAATATGAGTGTGATTTGCAGAGAGACCTTGTAGGTCACATGTCAAGAGTGGAGATCAGGACATTCTGAACAGCACTTGCTGGCTTTCCATCTTGACTGTCCAAAGTCGTCACCATCAGCTGAGAGGGTCCATCTCTCCCACCTCAGCATGTGGCTCATTCCTTGAGCCAACTTCCTTTAACTTCCTATCTTAGCCCACCAGTCATATCCCCACTCTCTAGTCATTAGACATCTGGCCACCTGTGACCTTGGTAACCTTGTCCCATGACCTGGTCAAAGGAAAACCATGGGAGAACTCGAAGTACCATTTATCAGAGTCCCTAAAGAAAAAGATGTCACAGTCAACTTGGGCCATTGGGAGTGTAATAAAAAGACTATTGATAAAGATATGGACAAGGAATAGGTAAACCACAAAATTTAGAATCTAGGGACTAGTAGCAAAGGGGGGCACCATGACTATTTGAAGGAACAAGTGGGGGATATGAATAGAGAGGACCTCCTGACAGGAGCTGGGATCTTGAGGAAGTCAGAATAACAAATAACCCCAACCACATACTTCTCCCTTTTCCTAATCTCTTGCTGGTGCTCCCCACTGGCTGAGAGCCAGAAAGCAAGAATTTTGTTGATAAATCCTGCCTTCCAGGACAGGAAGCAGGATGAAGAAGGATGGAGAGTGCCTGGAGAGGCAAAGGAAGCTCCCAGCACGATCATTCTCCCTGTTCAGGTGGACTCGGCCTCACCTTCCGCTTCCGGTGTGGCGGGAGAAGCGCCGCAGGCCAGGAGGCTCACGCTCTGCATGTGCCCCTCAGGCCGCTTTCAGGAGCTTTTATCCTCACAGATGGGCTCCCAGCTCTGAGGCATCACAGATAGCTCAACCTGCTGGAAACACTTTTACTTCCCATCGCTGAGAGGCTGAATCCTCAGAGCTTGGTCACAGGACTTAGGAAGTCCTAGGCGTTCTCGTCCTCGTTCTGGTCTAAGCACACACATTTTCGGGGCACCCACTTCCCTGAGCTCTCAGGAAACACGGCTTTGAGACCACATGCAAATTTAAACTCTTTCAACAGCAAGTAATACAAAATCCTATCTCAAACTTGCTTGGGTCACATAATTGGAAGTACAGATGTTCTTTGAACATCATATCCAGACTCTGTCTCTTCGCTCTGTCCCATTCCCTGTGCCTCCTTTACCCACTGGCTGACAGCAAGATGGCTGCAGCATTTCTTGGCTTCTATCTGTATACAACCATGTCCAAAAGAAGAGAGGAGTCACTAAAATAGCTCTGTCTGGTAGAAATGGATATATGCAAGCCATATATCTAATTTTAAATTGTCTAATACATTGAAAAAGTTAAAAAGAACAGATAAAATTAAATTTACTAAAATATATATTTTTTTTAACCAGGTACATTCAGAAAACGAACATTTCAACACGAAATCAATAGTGAAAACATTAATAAGAGATTTTACCTTCTTTTTTACACTGAGTCTTTGAGACTGGATATCTTGTTTGGACTCGCCACAGGTCAAGTGCTCAGTAGCCACACGTAGCCAGCAGCTATCTTATTGTACAGTGCAACTCTAGAAAGTTCTCTCAGAAGAGTAAGCCCCCCGGAAACTATCTTGTATCTCACTGGTCCAGTGGGGCTCTGAGCCCCTTATGGAACAGTCACTGTCAGGGGAGATAAGTTCCTTGAGACTAACCAGCTCACCTTCGATGTTGTAGGTGGAGTGATTTCCCCCAAGGCATGGGAACTACTTAAAGAAGATGAGAAACATGAAACATAAACTAAAAACCTAATAAAATGAGTTTTATATTGGAAGGGGGTGTGCCGGGTACTGGGTAATCCAGCAATAATGTCCACAGCAGACTGGCCCCCCTGTTGGGGAGCTTCCCTACCTCCTGGCTGGAGGGCCCATTCTAGCCTTGATTCAAACGCCTGTCTTCGGAAAGGAGAGATCTCGGCGGGGCGGGGGGTGGAGGGGCGGACGGGGGAGGTTAGGAGGAAGAGTTTTCTCCTCTGTGGATCCAAGAAAGCTGACAGTGATGTAACAGACCCTGCCATCCAACTCTACAGAGATTGATTTAAGAAGTATTTGCCTCATGGGGGCTGATTGGGCCTTTTGGGAAAGAAAAACTGCTTTGTCAAATAAACTCTATCTGCTGTATAAGCAACTTATGTCCCCTTAGTATCCAAAAGAACGAGAATGGAAATGCAGGTGCTTTCTTTTGGGGGTGAGAGAGGCTAAAAAGTGTCAAGATCCTGAGTGTGACGTCATAATAATGATGGGTACCACTAATTAAACACACGAAGTACTCAGTGGGCATTACCTCATTTAATTTTCTAAAGAAAGTAAGGAGTAAAAAAATAAAAATGGCTTCTTTTCTTTATTAGATAAATATAAACCCATTGTCTCACTTTCATCTCTGTCAGATGGATAAATATTTGGGGAGTCACAGCAGCAGGTCATGGAATACGGGATGGCTCTCCAAGCCTTGCTGTGACGAGGACCTGTTGCTCATTAAATAGGAATTACATAAAGCCTCTCTGCGCCCGGGGCCGGGGCAATGCTGAGTTTAAGTTAGAATCATCAACCCCAAAGCTTACGATTCTCAGGGTGGTGACTGTCCCTCTGTGTTCCCTGCGTGTAGCCAGGTCAGGGGACGAGCAGGCGCAGGGATAATGTGTGTTGAGTGGAACCGAAGCTTGGGTCTTCATCCTGAGTATTTTGAGAGCATGAACTTAGCTTTCAGCAAATCTAGGTTCCATTGAGTGATCTGTCACCTTCTGATTATGCAACTTTGGACAAATGACATGCTCTCTCTAGGCCTCCGTGTGTTCATCTGTAAAACGGGGATACCGGTTACATCATGCTGTGCGGGTGTGGAGTAAATGAGATGAGGTACGGGTCAAACAGGTACCACTCAGTTTGCCATATCTAACAGGAGCCCAAAAAATGTGAGCTGTTACCAATACTAGCATTCACCATCCTCACCACAAGAACAATGGTAACGAAGCCAAGTCTACTGTACTGGATACAAATTACTTCACTCGTCATGCTTTCTGATGACAGACTAAGTTTTCTTCATCTCTGCAAGCAGTAAAAAGAAAAAAATAAATAATGCACTGGGTGGGGGAAGAGGAGGAACTTAATGCATCTTTGTTGAAGGATGGATAAGTGAATGAATTGAAAGATGCAATAATATGGAAATCGGTATCTTTTGGATGGAGAAAGGTCTTCCTGACAGAGGTTTCTGTAAATGTTTTCTGTAAAGGTCCAGATAGTAAATATTTTAGGTTTTGTGGGTCATGACTACTGTCACAACTACTCACCTCTTCTACTGCGTGCAAAAGCAGTGAGAGACATTACATAAACGAAAGCGTGGCTATGTTCCGATCAAACTTTTTATTCAGTAGGTCTGACGTGCGGACTAGGAATCTAAGTTTTATTTTTTCCCAGCTTCACTGAGGTATAATTGATAAATAAAAACTATAAGTATTTAAGGTGTACAGCGTGATGATTTTATACATGTATACACTGTGAAGTCCTTTCCACAGTCAAGCCAATTAACACATCTATCACCTCCTCACATAGTTACCTTTTCTTTTTTTTTTTTTTGAGAACCTATAAGATCTACTCTGTTAGCAGATTTCACCTACAAAACACGGTGTTATTAACTATAGTTACCATGCTGTACATGGTAAGTTAGTTACTCATCTTATAACTGAAAGCTTGTTCCCTTTGACTAATATCTTCCCATATACCCCACTTCCCCCACCCCTGGCAACAACCACCATTCTACTCTCTGATTCTATGAACTGAGATCGTTTCTGTGTCTGCCTCATTTCACTCTGTCGGCAACAACCACCATTCTACTCTCTGATTCTATGAGCTGAGATCGTTTCTTCTGTGTCTGCCTCATTTCACTTTGCATAATGTCCTCAAGGTTCATCCATGTTGTCAAACGTGGCAGGATTTCTTTCTTCTGTATGGCTGAATAATATTCCACTATACATAACTTTAACTACAAAAACTAGAGTGGCGGGTCAAGTGTGGCCCATGGGCCTTGACTTTGTCAACCTCTATCCAAAACGAACCCTGCTCAGGCCTTTTCCTCTATGCAGCTTTCCTGACCACAGCGCAATCACTCCCTCCCTTCTCGGCAATTCCACAGCCTTTGTTCACACATCTACTGGACAGAGTACTTGTTCTCTGGTGCCACTTGACATGTTTCCCACCTGCTGCAGTTATTTTTGATTTTAGATCAGAAATCAAGAACTTCAGTGTGGGGGCAAAGATCTGGCCCTTTGGCTGCTCAGTATCCTTTGAGGTGACTTAATGACTGAAGCTAAAAGGAGACCACCGCTCATGTTAAACAAATGCTCATGGATGGGTCGGGAAGAAAGGCACTCGTCCCCTAGAGAAAGCCATGTTGGCCACATGCAAACTTAAGCCAGGGCTAAGGTAAATGACTCTTGGGATCGTGAGAAGCCTTGTTCCCAGGCAGCCCAGCCTAGACATTTCTTCAAAACCAGCACGTGCGCCATGAACCATTCCTTTGTTGAATATGGCATCTGTTAAACAGCTTCGAATATTTTTTTTTAAATCTTATTTTGTCTGAGAACATCTGTGTCCATCTGGACACTCTCCTTCCCAGCATTTCACTTTTAAGTTTGATGTAACTATCAGATGTTCCTGCACAGATTCTGGGACAGATCTGGGTATTATTGAACAGACATCAATTATACTGATGTCATGAGGCATGTCAGTCTCAGCAGAGAAAGTGACAGCTTCCTTAGCATCAAACCAGCAGCTTCCTGATTAATTTGCTGGTACTGTCAATAACAATTCATGGCAGAGTTGGATACGAGCATGTGTTCCCAACCTCATTCTTCCCTGTTGATTCTCTCTCCCCAACAAAGGACTGAATCTCCACTTTCTATGGTAAATCCCCACATTGTCGGCATTATTTGTCCTATTTGCCCCTAATAGAAAGAGAAATGCCTCCTTTAAGCATGACTTTAGTAGTAGCCTTCTTCCTTGAGTTTGTGCCATTTTTGTGTTTTCAATTCAGGTAGCATCCAACTCAGAAAGCCTCCCCTTTCAGGCAGGTCCTGGGAAACTCATTTAGGGATGACTTGCAATTTAGATAAGTATTCAGACCAGGCCTCCTACAGGTGGTTGTCAACTTGCTTCCTAGGAGCCTGTTAGTATATTTTTCTGATCCTTTTAAATCGTTTGGCTACGGCTTTTGAAACAGTCTCGAGCTTCTGGGTCGGGGAACACATGGAGATCTGGGGAGAGCAGCATGTTCAGAGAACACGGAGCCCTGCGCCCTCTCCCCACACCGTGCCCATGCGACTCTTCTGTCTGGCAGTCCCTGGATTCTGTCCTTCTGTAATAAACTCATAACCCAGTAAGAAAAAAAAAATCATCTCTTTTCTGTGCTTTGGTGAGTCTCTTATATCTTTTTCTTTGGAAAATGATATTCACAGAAATCCCTGCTCCATGATTTCACACAATTAGAACATTGGTTTTGCTTTGTTTTGTTTTTGGTTTTGTTCTTTTCTTTCTTTTTTCTTTTTTTCTGTTCTCTTTTTACAACTGAGACTATTTAAGTTTCTCACTGAAGCCTTGAAAGTCATTTTAAAGATTGAGGTGAACTATATAATGGGCTCTGTCATACTTTCCTAAATGGAGTAAAACTTTGAAAGTCACCCTGTGACACGTCATTGCTTAAGCTTAAGAATGACTCTTTGGCTCTCGGTAACTAAATCCTCCTTTGCAATAATTTCGGGTCTATTAGTCACCTATTCAAAAACTATCAATCACCTATTAGAAAAACAATAACTGTTTTTTAGTGGCTTCTATCCTTACGAATATCTGGTTATGAAACCATAGGTTAGCGATGCTCCCGCCTGGGTTTTAGGGAGTGCCTTTTCTTTTATGTTACATACAAGGCATGTCGTTGACCTGCCAAGCCTAAAGTAAGTGAGCTATGGACTGTGTCATAATGATGGTCCCCTCTGTTATTAAAACAAAAAAAAAGAAAAAGAAAAAGAAAAAAAAAATAGCTGGTATTTGGAACTAATGACTAGATCATGCAGAAGTTGGGCTTAAGTTGATACTGAGTTGCAACCTATTAAAACAGTCTCTGTTCTAAAGTAAGGTGTGACAAAGAGTCTATTTCTTCAAAAATAAAGTCTCTGAAATTCCTTTTTTTAATGTACAAAATGGGAATTATAAGGCTTAGTAAGCACTTTTGGCTCTTTCCCCATCCATCCCACAACCCTTTATCTGAGAATATCTCCCCCACGACATATATGAAGGAGCCTCTAAAACCACATGGTGACAAGGAAAGTCTCCATTCCCAACCATAGTGGTCATGTCCCTTTGGACCAAAAATGGTGACTTGTCCCAGAAAGAAATATTTGGTGGCTGGCTGAACCAATCAGATTCTCCCCCTTGGGAATATGGAACCAGGACACAGAAATACCGAGTATCAAGTTGTGGCCATAGAGAATGTAAACTTTTCCGTGTTATGGCCGTGTTTGGACCACGTGTTATGAGGCGAAGAAGTCTGGTGTGCAACAAATGAAAGAGAGAAAAAACGGAAAGAAATCTATATAGAAGTAGACAGAAAAGCTAATGCAACCCCAGGACGTGGGGACTTCTTTGCTTCCATTGACGATATTCTGGTCCCAGTTACATCCCTGTGAGGCTTACTTCCCCTTCCTCTCCTTGACTTCCACAAGACCTCTCTGTATCTTTCTTTTTAACCACTCACCCCCCCACCCCCTTTGCTTTTGTGTAAACTGTTCTTTAGCAGTGAATACTGTAAGGCATAAAGAGAAAAAAAGACAGGCTTCTAACCTGCCCTTTGCATGTGTGGGTCGACATATGACATGCACATGACAGACAGCGTTTGTATTCTGGAAAATGATATCGTGGTCTAAGTTTAAGTGAGGGGATATGCTCTATAGGTTTCTAGGTAGGCAGTGTAGTTTAGACATCGTGAGGGGGGAGTCAAGAATAAGGTCTGATTCAGCTTCTGTCATTTTAACGTCAGTGTGTGTGTGCTTGTGACTACATGTGTATACACACTGGGAAAAATATTTTCAGAATCTTTAAGTCTGTGCTCATCTGATTATTGTTTCAAACCACTGGGCCTTCCTTCTTGCCCGTGACTCACAGAAATGACTCTTCCTCCATTTCCTTTTTCCTTTTTCCTTCTCCTCTGTCTCCTCCTCCATTCCATGGTCTTATAAGAACCCAGGGGAGAAAATAACTCATTCTGGCTTTGCTAGGGGACAGACAGTAAGGGTCACTGGAACTGGATATTTCAGAATAACTAAGGGATCACATGGGGTGGGTGAAGATGAGAACATTGAAGAAAATAAGGATTTCACAGACATAATTTCATATACTGGAAGAGCATGGCAGCTCGTCACTGGGAAAACTGAGGTTAGATTGTGAGAGCACTTGACAGTTATGCAAAGAAGTATGAGTTTTCACTCAAACGCAAAATGATCCCTTTTGAAACAATGGAGTAGAAAATCCTTCTATATGAGTCAAGTGTTATAATCCAGATTGGTGAGCAATCTTGTGATAGCCAGACTCTAAGGACAGCCTTCGATGAAACTCTCCTGCCAGTATTCACGACCCCGTGCAGTCACCCACCATGCTGAATCTGGGCTTCTCCCATCTTTCCCTTTCACCTATAGAATGTGGCACAAGTGACTCTATGCCTTGCAGCTTCCACTTTGGGGCTTTAGAGATCTCTAAGCTGCCATGTAAAGTCAGGATACAGAAGGACTTTAGAAATTGAAGTGGTTAAAATGTAATATAGTTGGGGCTGTGAACCGCAACATGAAAATCACTATCGCTTGGGTCATGAGATGGCCAGGGACATATGTACCTGGACTGGTGCTCCTCTGCCCTGAAGAGGGAACTAGCGAGGCAAAAATGGCCTGTCACCTGATTGCTTGGTTGTAACTGCCTAGGGGAATGACAGTGAAAGGGATTCTGAAATGCAGCTAGTAAGCGTTGAAGTACTGAGATTAATTAGTGATGTCTGCCACAGGCATGGAGTGAGAAATTACATACTGTACATATGTGATTTGTCATCTGAGAAATGAGGGTACTTCCCTTGGGCCTAGTTGACTTAAGAAGATCCAACTCAAGGGTGGGGAGGAGAGTTCTGACCAACCAGTTGACTCTCCCTCAGCAGAGCAAGTGCTAAGTGGGAAGAAGAGGAAGCAGCCATTCCGAAAGAGAAAGCCACCTATGAAAGCAAGGAGGCTCCCTTCATTTACATACGCGCAAGCCCAGAGCCTCCAGACACAGTCAGGCTCCTGGGCAACAGGTGTGAGGGACATTCACTCTGCACATTTCTCCCTAACAGCTCTGTCAAGTGTGATATTGAAGGGTTGACACTGAGCCAGCCTGGAAACTCAGAAACTCATCAGCTCCTGTGGCTCGGAAAGCTCCCCTGGCTGCCTTGGCCCCTTTGGAGACACTGGAGCAGGAGCAGCTAACAAGCTCTGACACAGAGCAGCCAGCACAGCCATGCACAGCAGACGCTCCTTCCTGGGGCTCACTGGCCTTGCCTGTTCCCTGTTTGTTTTCCAACTCCAAGATGAAAAAGCATACCCATGGCTCCAGGTGAAGAGCTCAAAGCTTTCTCCAGCGCACGTGCTAAACACATTGCTCTGAGCGTGTTTATTATATTTGGATTGCTTTGGGTGTTTTGCATTTCCTTCACAAAACCTTCAACAAGATGTAAAACAAGATGTTTGTAAAACAACCAAACCCAAGTTGTACAGGTATCTTCATTGCTTCAACCCTGAGATTGACAGTAAAAGACAAAATATTTCAATAAAATAAAAGTATTATCAGCAAAAAAAAAAAAGGGGGATGATGACATACTGAGAATACAGCACTATGATAAACTAGTAAAAAAAATTTGACGAAAAGCAGAAACACGTAAGACTGCAATTTAATCTTTTTATTTGAAATATAAATATTGTTACTATCAAGCTTGACAGTATAGAAAATGTGTGCCCCGCAGCCTTCTGACAAAACAAAATTTATATTTAAAACTTCCTGAAATAATACCTTTCATCCATAGGGTTTTGTCACATTGCAATGGCTCTGAGCCTACTGTATGGCCCCGCACCTTTAATTATTTTATGCCTAGAAGACACATTTTAAATAGAAGAGGCGGGTTACAAGAGTTTTGACAGCTGAAGCTGATTAAAATACTGACAACATGCACTCTATAGAATTCCCTGAGGTTTTTGTCAAAGACCCATTGGAAAGTTAAAGATGAGAATCAACAAAGAAAAAGTATTTTTACCCACCAGCATGAAACAACATTCAGGCCAGGCTAGTGTCATTTGCTGCCTGGCCTTTGCCAGAGAAACTTTTAACAAAAAATTCCCTTTTTCAAATGTTGTAAGGCCACAGACCGAAAAACCGGTCAGCCGATTGAGTTTGCTAATCTGTTTCCAGTTAACAAAGCACAGGGCCTCCTTCCAAGGCCAGCTGTTTCATCTCATTTGCTGAGGAGAAAAAAAGCTGGATGGCTCGCTTATTTATTTATCAGTCTCTTTTACAAGGGTGTTACCAACTGGGCTGATTTCCTGGATCTAGTCCCCACATTGTTTCTCATTAGGGAGTGTGACTTTTACAACCCCCAGTGAAAATCTCTTCTCTACCAATCCAATCACTCCTGTTGCCTGCTGCCTGGGGTAGTGAGCCA
>NW_006434825.1:1732213-1745565 GCF_000325575.1 Pteropus alecto | reverse complement strand
GAAGATGATTTCTAAAAGCAGAAGGTCTCTTGATATCTGAGTCCTGGATTTTAGGGCTGGATCTTCATGAGTTGGTTGAGTCCTATGTGCATGCATGCATGCATGCATTCATTCATTCATTCATTCATCTCACCGATATAAATGAAAGACATATTCTGGGCAAAGCTTCCAGGTTCCTTGCCCTTGAGGAGGGTACCCATTCCAAAACTGCAGCCAAATAATACTATACCTGGCGAAAGTGTTCTTCAGAAATGATGGAGAAACAAAAGACATTCCCAGACAAGCAAAAGCTAAGGGAGGGTATCACCACACGACCTGCCTTATAAGAAACGCTAAAGGAGTTAGTTCTTCAAGTAGAAGTGAAAAGGTGCTGCATAACAACATGAAAGCATGTAAAAGTATATAATACTCACTGGTAAAGGTAAATATATAATCAAATTCAAACTACCCAAATGCTGTGATGGTGGTATGTAAATCTCTAGTATAAAAGTTTATCTCTAGTATAAAAGCTTAATAAACAACGATATTAAAAGTAACGATAGCGACAATAATTTGTTAGTGGATATACGATATAAAAAGACAAAGTGTGACATCAGTAGAATCGATCGTGGTGGAAGAAGAGGTAAGAGTATAGAGATTTTGTGTGCAATTGAAGTTAATAGACTGACATCTGTAAGATGTTTTATGTAAGCCTCATGGTAACCACAAAGCAAAATCCAATAGTAAATAGGAAAATATAGAGAAAAAGAATTAAAATATACCATTACAAAAAATAAATCACAGAGGAGAAAAGGAACAAAGGAACTAAAAAAATTTTCAGAAAACGACAATATGTTAGTAGTAAGGCCTATCAATAGTTTAAACCTAAATGGATTGTCTCCATGTGTCAACGAAAGACACAGAGAACCAACGATATGCTGCCTACAAGGGAATCATTTTAGCTCTAAAAACATACGCAGTCTAAAAGTGAAAGAATGGGGTGAGGGGCGGAAATTTCATGCAAATGGTAACCAAATAGAGTAGGAGTTGCTATTCTAACATCTGATAAAATTGACCTTCAGTCAAAATCAGTCAGAAGTAACCAAAAAAAGTCACTATATAGTGATAAAGCAGTCAACTCATCAAGAGACTGTGACATTTGTAAATATATATTTACAATAGAGAACACTTAAATATTTAAAGCAAATATTAATAGAACCGAAAAGAGAAATAGACTGTAATACAATAATAGTAGAGGGCTTTAATACCACACTTTTGATATTGGATAATCCAGACAGAAAATTAAAATGGAAACAGCAGACCTGAATAACACTATAGGCCAAATGGACTTACAGACATACAGAATATTCCATCCAACAGTACCAGAATACACATTCCTTTCAAACATGCATGGATAAGATCATATGTTAGGCCACAAAAGAAGCCTTAACAAATTTAAGAAGATTGAAATCATATCAAGTTCTCTTCTGACTATACTATATGAAACTAGAGATCAATAACAGGAGGAAAATGGAAATATTCACAAATATGTAAAAATAAAACAACGTATTCTTGAATGGTCGAAGAAAAAAATCAAAAAAGGAATCAGAAAGTATCTGAAGATTAACAAAAATGAAAATAGAACATACAGAAACCTATAGGACAAGAACAGTTCTAAGAGAAAAGTTTGTAGCAATAAAAGCCCACATTAAAAGAAAGATCTCAAACAACCTATCTTTATACCTCAAGGAATTAGGGAAAAAAAAAAAAAAAACTAAACCCAAACTTAGCAGAAGGATGAAAATAATAATGATTGGAGCAGAAATAAATGATATAGAGACAAGAAAGAATTTTAAAAAGCAACAAAACAAAGTTGCTTTTTTTTTTAAAAAAGATAACTTTGACAAATTTCTAGCTAAACTAACAAAAAGAGGACTCGAATAAACAAAATTGTAAATTGAAAGATGTAAGACAACTGACACCACAGAAATATACAAAGGATCATAAGGGACTAATATGAACAATTATACAACAACAAATTAAATAATCTTGAAAAAAAATGGGGAAATTCCTAGAAACATACAACATATCAAGACTGAATCATGAAGAAATAGAAAACCTGAACAAACAACTAAGGAGACTGAAGTAGTAATCAAAAACCTCCCAGCACAAGAAAGCCAGGACCACATGTTTCCACTGAATTTTACCAAACATTTAAAGAACTGATGCCAATCTTTCTAGAACTTTTCTAGAGGTAACACTTCCAAACTAATTTTATGAGGCCAGCATTACCCTGGCCATTACCAAAGCCATCTACAGATTCAAGACAATCCCTATCAAAATTCCAATGGCATTTTTCACAGAAATAGAAAAAACAATCCTAAAATTTGTATGGAACCACAAATATCCAGAATAACCAAAGCAAGAACAAAACTGGAGGCATCACACTTCAGGATTTCAAACTGCATTATCCAGCTATAGTAACTAAAACAGTATAGTACTGGCATAAAAACAGACACATAGATTAATGGAACAGAATCAAGAGCCTAAAAATAAACCCATGAATATACAGTCAACTAATATTTAACATGGAAGCCAAGAATATACAGTGGGGAAAGGATAGTCTTTTCAATAAATGGTATTGGGAGAACTGGGAATTCACATGCGAAAGGAAATTGGACCTCTATCTTACACCACTCACAAAAATTGACTTCAGCTGAATTAAGGACTTCCCAATAAGACCTGAAACTGTAAAACTCCTAGAACACATAGGAGAAAAGCTCCTTGACATTGGTCTTGGCAACAATTTTGGGGTTATGACTCTAAAAGTATAGCAATAAAAGCAAAAATAAACAAGTGAGACTCAAACAAACTCAAAAGCTTCTGTATAGCAAAAGAAACAATCAACAAAATGAAGAGGCAACCTACAGAATGGAAGAAAATATTTGTGAGCCATTTATCAAACAAGAAGTTAATATCCAAAATATATAAGAAACTCATATAACTCAAATGCAATAAAACAAATAATCTGATTAAAAAGTGGGCAGAAGACACTAATAGACATTTTTTTCCCCCAAAAAAGACATACAAATGGCCAACAGGTACATGAAAAGATGCTTAACATCACTAATTATCATAGAAATTCAAATCAAAAACACAGTGAGATGTCACCTCACACCTGTTGGAATGGCTGTCATCAAAAAGACAAGCAATAAGTTTTGGTGAGGACGTGGAGAAATGAACTCCTGTGCACTGTTCGTGGAAATGCAATTTGGTACAGCCACAAGGAAAAAGAGTATGTATATTTCTCAAAATACTTTAAATAGAACTAGCATATGATCTCGCAATCCCAGTTCCGAGTACATATTCAAAGGAAATGAAATCAGTATCTCAATATCTGTACCCATTTGTTGCGGCATTACTCGTAATAGCTAAGAATAGCTATATAGAAACAATCTAAGTGTCCATCGATGAATAAATGGATAAAGAGAATGTGATATACATATATACCATGAAATATTATTATTCGGACATAAAAAAGAAGTAATTCTGCCATTTGTGACAACATGAATGGACCTTGAGGGCATTATGCTAAGTGAAATAAGTCATACAGAAAAAGACAAATACTGTATGATATCACTTACATGTGGAATCTATAAAGAGTCACACTCATAAAAACAGAAAGAATGGTGTTTGCCAGAGGTTGGTGGAGAGAAGTAAAAGGGTACAAATTTCCAGTGATAAGATGAATAACTTCTAGGGATCTAATGTACAGCATAGTGACTGCAATTAACAACACTGCATATATATTTGAAAGTCGCTAAAACAGTCAATCATAAATGTTGTCACCACACACACATACAAAATGTAGCTATGTGAGGTGATGGATGTGTAACTAACCTTATAGTGGTCATCATTTAAAAATACATATGGGTATCAAATCATCACGTAGTACACCTTAAATTTACACAATGTTATATGTCATTATATCTCAATAGAGCTGGAAAAATAATTTTTGAAAAAAAGACACAGTAGAAAAGGGAACTATAAGTGGAAGGAACCATGTGAGGGGAAAGCTGGAGGCAGGAAAGAAATACTCATCCGGGAGGGCTGCAGCAAAGCCTCCTTGGGATGAGACCTGGAGGGAAGATGAGGTTCAAAAGGGATCAGCAAATATTTGCTGTAAAGGACTAGAGGTAAATACTTTAGGGTTTGTGAACCATGCTGCCTGTCACAACTACTCTCTCCCTTGCTACCAGAAGTGCAAAAGCAGCCACAGGTTATCGATATGTAAACAAATAGAAACTACTGGGTTACAACAAAACTTTATTTACCAAAACAGGTGGGGTGGGGCATCGTTTGCCAATATCTGATCTAGGAAAGGAAAAAACAACAACAAATCATGTTAGGTTTGAAATGGTTTACTAAGGAATGCATTCTATAAGCATTAGGGAGCCAGCGAAGATATGAAAGAAATGGATTTCCATTTGAATTTTTGAGGAAATATCGAGAAGTGGAATGTTTTCATTATGTGCTGTTCTTCTCTTTTAAGAGCTAGTAAAAGCAATTACCAATATTTATCTAGTAGTTATTTTGTTCCCAGGCTTCCTTTGCATCGTTTCATTTAGTAAAGCAGCCCCAGAGCAAGATATAATAATTGTTTCCCCTTCTTGGAGTTCCCCAAGGTCTTGGAGCAGAAAAACCAAGCCTCGGCTTCTTCATCTACAACCAGAGTTGGCTTCTGCAACTCTGCCAGTTGACCAACAGCTCAGAAGGCAGTGTGCTTCTTAATATTCATAAGCCATTTGGATAGATGCAAGGAGCACCCATGAGCACTCCAGGAATACAACAACTAGGAGACAGCTTGGCCGTCCGTTTGTAATCAGCTAAAATTAGCAAATATTGAGGAGAGGCAAGGAACACAAGATATATTGAACCCCAACCTTGCCTGAGCACTCAGTAGCAATTTCTACTGTTGATAGCTCTTGTGCAATTTTCAGATTTGGGCTATTACAAAAAATGCCCCTACGAACACTACACTGTATGCCTTTCGGTGAACATATGTGCGCATTTCTTTAGATTTGTTTTCTGTCAGACAGTTTGCCTGTCTATGCCAGACATTTGCACATTTATTGATAAAATAGAGGTATTGTGTCTCATTTGGCTATACAATCCCCTAAACAGAACTCAGAAGGCACAGATTGTGAATCATGGACCCAAATCTCAATGAGGCAGAAGGAGCTTTTCAGAGGGGCACTGCTTACAAATTAACAAGGAAGTGAGCGAGACTCAGGGAAAATTTACCTGCAACCTGGGTCAGAAAACTCAGCTCATTATTACTTTATCGTGCTTTGATTAACACTTAATATCATCCTGAATCACTCCCGTTAAGCTATTCTTCTGTTTCCCCTGCATAATGCCTTAAATAGAAATAAACTACGACATTAGTTAACAGTATTGCATCACGTGAATTTTAAACACCACAACTTGGGGGAAATAAAGCTTTATTAGGAGACTAGTTATAAATCTGCATTAGCCAAAGCTGCAGATATTTTTGGAAAGTGTTGACTATTTGCGCTACTAAAAGAAAATCTGTTTGAGTTCTCCTAATGCTGTTGTGGCTTTCACTAATGCCACTGGCAATATTTCAGGGCCTTGTCCGTGGCGTAAAGCAAGGGTATTGTCAAATAAGTCTCTTGAAGCCAGGAGGTGGAGAGGTGGTGTTGGTGTGGGGAGGGGAGGCAGGGGGGAGGGGATGTTTTTGGAACTTGATTAAGTTGAATTTAAAGTGGACCGCAACATGCAAAAATATAGAAGTTCTCAATCAGAGGCAATCTGAGCTGAATTTGGAGAAACCAGCTATGTGTATTTTGTTACATCCAATCATCGAAAGTCTTAGACACTGGGTCGCTGAATAGTCTCAGTGTACAGAAACATGATTTTTATTCATTTACCAGTAAGTAGTTTGTTTAAATTGCAAGAACATTAACCTCAGAGTCAGTTAAACCTTAATTTCTAATTTGTGCCCTTGGGTGAGATTCCTGACTTTTCCTGAGCTGGGTCACCATGTACAGCTGTACAGGCTGCTAACTGCAAAAAGTTCTCACCTGAAGGGGCAAGACTGAAACCCTACCTACACCCTGCCATCCACGTCATGAAGCTGCATCTTCCAGGGGTATTATTTGCACGAAGTCGCTATATGAGCTTGTGGTGGCCCTGACTCTGAGCCTCTGTTTTCCCACCTCTATGATAGAGATAGAATCATGAACTTCGCAGAATTGCTGTGGGAATTTTTAAAAGATCACACTGCCTGGCATCCTACCTATATATGTTTGCCACACTTTTTGCCTTTCCCAATGAGAGCGCCTGCTCTACATGGCTCTTGTTCTGGGTGCTGAGAAACAGTAGGAGACAAGAGAAGGAATGTGTCTCCTTTCGCGGAGGTTAAATATGTATGTAGGAAGCATCTCTCTTTACAGATTCATTTATAAAGGCCGCCTCTCTTTGGGTTGTTGTTATAAAATCAATACAGTGAATAGCACGGGAATTTGAAGGAAGTAGGAAAATATCACTGATAACCGTACAACTTATTATCATTATGTCTGTGGATGTGATGATGGCTGTTATCTGACAGTGTTTATCTAGGAGAACTGGTGTCAATTAGGACACAAATTGTAACATATGATCGTAGGAAGTGGCCCTGGGCTCCTACTGAGAAAGATAATGCTTAAAAATAAGGACTGAGCCTAGCTCTAACCAAAAGACCAAACTGACGGTTTTAGGTCAATTTCTATTCAATGGACTGGATCCTAAATATTCAATCTGACTCCTTTACAGTCACTGAACCATTACAACCACTGATGATGAAATAACCATATCAGCTCAACTATTCAAGCTCCTAATCTATTTTTTGCCACTTGACAATTGAACTAACTAATGTGATTAAAATATGGTTGAGTTAGTGGCAGCAGAGAGATACCATCTATGATGGAGCAGAATGGAAAAACAGTCCAGCACGAGGATATGCAAGACAGGAAAAAGGGTGGACGATGCCTGAGGCTTGAGTCTGGGCCCAAGCTTTGCTTTCTATTAGCAGATTATCGGTCCATTGAGGTAATTTGCTGAACAATAGCGGGTATCCCAAGGGTATGCCAAACGGGTGCCATTGCCAGCTCAGTCTGGAATGACCCCCACAGGCAAACGAGAGGGACAATCAGAACCTGGGAAATGGAGCTCAGATTTAAAACCAGAAACATGGGAACTCAGTGCATTTAGTGAGTCACCGGGTGAAAGATGGCACAGGGAATATTGAAGATACAAAGACCAAGAGAAAGCAGAGGGGACTAGCAGAACAAGGAGTGATTTGTTTCTGTTGTAATTTTGCATCTGTTGAGTGTCTGTTCATAACATCTGCCTTAAGATTGATTTTGTGATAGCCCATGATTGATGTGGGAGATTTTAGATGGGAAGGTTTAAAAGGAATCAAATAAGTCACGTAAAATGAATAGTGCAACATAACACTGACAGAGTTGAGATGTGAGTGTGGTAGAAAGTAATAGAAAATAATTTTTTAAATAAGCTTAATGAACACAGACACATGTTTGTGTGTCATACGATGTCATAACAGCGGCATTATCACCTGCTTTGTGCCAATTTTTTCCGTATATTCAAACGTTTGGGATGTCTTTCCTGGTTTAATTTCACTTATTTTACAGTTAAAAAGTTGAACTTTTGAGATAAAATTTAAAACTTTACAAATGACTGCTGCTTTAGAGGAACATATAGGAACTAGTAAAGAGAGGTTACCCACAAGTGAGATTGGCAATTTTAGACAAGGTGGTGTCGAAACTTTATCTGCATAGTATTGTTTTTGCGATGAGAATTGTGCGGCAACACATTTGCAATTAAAAATAAATATTTTAAAAAATAATTGCTGTACTTATTTTTTTAGCTTAACATATAGTAAAATTGGTTTTTTGTTTTTTTGGTTTTTTTGCCTGTAGTTCTATACATTGTAGCACGTGCATAGATTCATGTAAATACTACCATATTCAAGATACAGAACAGGTCCATCACCCTGCCCCCCAAAAAACTCTTCCTGCTATCTTTTGTAGCTCCCGCCCACCCCTTCCCGCCACGTTCCTTAACATCTGGCAACCACTGACCTAGTCTCTGTTACTATCATTCTATCTTTTTGAGACTGTCACATGAATGGAATATAATATAACCTTTTGAGACTGGCTTCTCTTATTCAGTATAATGTCTGTGAAATTCATCTAACTGTTAACGTGTATCACTAGTTCATTCCTTTTCATTTCTGAGAGTATTCTATCTGCTGAGGGTACCATATCTGGTTTATCCATTCATCGACCGAAGGACATTTGGGTTATTTCTTACTTTTAGCAGTTATGAGTAGAGCTTCAATAAATATTCACGTGCAGTTTTCGTGCGGACTAAGTCTTCATTTCTCTAGGATAAATGCGTAGGAGTGGGATTGTCGCATCAGTTGGTAAGTGTGTATTTAACTTTATGAGAAGCTACCAAATTGTTTTCCAGAGAGCTTGTGCCATTTTATACTCCCACCGACAAACATACGACAGTTCCAGCTGCTTCACAGCCACAGGCGTTCCCAGGGTGAAATCTGAAACTGGCCCCCATTCACGGAGGGCAAGGAGAGACCGAAGAAAGAGGCAAGCCACTCCAGATCGGTAGGTGGCAGGTTAACCTTTATGAGAAGCTACCAAATTGTTTTCCAGAGAGCTTGTGCCATTTTATACTCCCACCGACAAACATACGACAGTTCCAGCTGCTTCACAGCCACAGGCGTTCCCAGGGTGAAATCTGAAACTGGCCCCCATTCACGGAGGGCAAGGAGAGACCGAAGAAAGAGGCAGGCCACTCCAGATTGGTAGGTGGCAGGTTAACTAGCAAGGGAACTTACATATGAGGCTTGTCTTGAATGGCCACAAGATGACTAGAACTCCACCCTCACCTGCCAGAATCTTACAAGTTTACAGGGGCCTAACTGGGTTCCATCGGGTATACTGCCCGGGTGGTCTCAACAACACACTGCCCTCTCAAGGCTTTGCCCTTGAAAATGGCTCCCACTGTGGGAATGTTGGGCAGAGCATACATTCCAAGGACAGGGAAGGGGGCGAGAACCGTCTGATTGCCCAGGTCCAGCTCACGGGTCAACTGGCACCACATTCTCTGGATGACCTCTGCATCCATGACCAATAACAGCCATCACTTAGTATTGTATTTTTTTCTTGCCATTCTAATACAGGTATAGTGACAGCTCATTATGGTTTGAATTTGTGTTTAATTAATTGCTAACGATTGAATATCTTTTCATGTGCTAATTTGCCTTCTACTTGGTGAGGTATCTACTCAAGTCATTTGCCCTTTTTAGTTTATTTGCTTTCTTGCTATTGAGTTAGAGTTCTTTATATATTCTGGATATAAGCCTCTGGATATAACCTCCCTGATACTTCCCATTTTCCTGGGGCTCCCTTTTTGGTCCCCCCACCAGAAAGCTGGGGCTTTTGTTACCCTGTTCCGCTGCAGCTTTCCCACAACTGCACCTGCATCCACAGCCAACTGGTGGGAAGAGAGGTGAGGAAAATAACAATGGGGACGCCACACCTGGAGATGAAGCTTTCTCTCTACTGGTCCCAGAAGGGACGCCGCACCCTTCTGGGACCAGTAGAGAGAAAGCTTCATCTCCCTCCGAGTTGCAGCAGCTTGAAGAGCTCCGCTTCCATCACTGATACTGCGCTGTCACCGCCGTGCAATGATTGCCTGGGCGCTGGGGCTCAAAAGAGTACAGGCACTTTTCAAAATAGAGGATGTCCCCACTCGCTCAGCTCTGGGACACCCCTGTCTTGCTCCCCAAGCCACAGCTACATGGCTTCTGAGCAATCTGTGTGTTGGGAGCTGCCTTGCATCCAGGCTGTGGGGCAGAGGAAGGTAAAAGGAGGTAAACTCACCACGGCTTCAGTGGCCCTTTGAATTCTGCTCTTTGGCCCCAATCCGCCTTCTACTGTTTCTTTCAGAGTCTTCGCACAGCTTCTCCAGGCATTCTACTGAGCTCCATAGCTTCATTCGGTGGAAGAGACAGGATGGAGTGTGTGTACAACATCTTACACGGGATCGAAACCTGCTGCACCTAGGTTTTCAGGTTTACTCTTGGAGATGTAGATTGCCATGGACAGAAGTTGGGTACTGAAGTTGGATTTGAGATAGAATTTTCTTTGACACTTACCAGCAGTGTAAACCTAGGCATGTTGTTTGGCTTCTATAAGCCTTACGTCCCCACCTTGTTAAATGGGAGATGAATGCATGTCACTGAGTGTGCTGTCTATTTCAAACAGATAATATGCAAAATGCCTGACACGGAGCAGACGCTTAATATTCATTTAGTATTTCCCCTTCCCAGTCGGCCTCCCTGATGCTCTCTCCTGGAGCAATGGTGGAGGTGACGTTTCGAGGGTGAGGAGCCATGTTCAATGTGATTTTGCAACATCTTGTGACTGGGAAGGGGAAGGAAAAGGGTTAGTGGCTGCATAAGCTTTAGGCGACTTTAAACACGATAACCTATGGTTCTACACAAACATGGTACAAAGAGTTTTAAAAACAGCATACGACTCATCAAAGGAGCAAGGCTAGGATGCTTCTGTTCTGTTTAATATATCATTAGAAAGATTCCTATTAATATACCACTGCAGCTATTGACTTTTCATTATAAATGTTTAACATATGACAGCAAGAAATTACAATATACATATTTAAAAGCCCAGCCTTATATTTTCAGTACTGGAAATAAAGTGGACTATAGTAGGAACCGATCAATCATTTAGATGACTTAAAAAAAGGCAGCCGTTACTTTAGGGATGTGGCACAGGGTGTGGCATATAATAATATAAAAATGTTATGAAAATATTAAGTTGGAGCATCCAAGCCCTGAAAGTAGACACCGCCGGGTTAACATGGAGCGTTCACCCACTGGCCGGACCTCCTTAGTTAAGGATCATTCAGGAGGCAGCGCTACGGATTCTCTGCTGCTTTGACAGCGACATTCAGTCTTTTGCATGGAGCCCTCACTCTGGGAACCACAGAGGGGTGTGCTCTCTGGTTTCAGCAACAGCAAGGGCTGGACAACTCCCGAGGGACCATTCAATTTTCCTTTCATACCTCTGTGACTCACGCGCCCTTTCTTGTGTTGCCTGCCAGAACACTCAGAGTCAAATTTGTGGTCCTCTCTCCAGGAGACTAGAATGCATGACGTGTATGCAATGCACTTTGTGTGCTGACTTCAGTGCTGGGTTGGTTGGTTGGTTGGCTGGCTGGTTGGTTTGTCTGTTTGTTTGTTTGTCATAAGCATGCATGTCACTCACCCTATTTGAGAAGGAAAGACTTTGGAAAGAACTGATCTCCCGATCTCCAGTTTCACCCTTTTGCAATTGTCCTGCCTCATAGGTGCCAAGATGATTGTTCTACAGAGTCTGTCTGAGGCTGTCATGTTTCTGCACAACATTATCCCCCTGCTGCTCAAGACACCGAGAGACAGGTGGATGGAGTGGCTAGAGTGTGGGAGCTGCCTGAGCCAAGCTTCCAATTCCAGATCTAGCCTCGTATGCCTTGGGAAAGCGACTTGACCTCTCTGTGCCTCAGTGTCCTCATCATTAAGCAAAAGCAGGGACTGGCACTCTTAAGCCTCTGGCATCCTCTCCACCTGCCTGTGCAGCTTAGGTTTCCCTGTGATATCTCCTCCATCCCAACCTGAGTATTCCCAGTCCCTTGTACACATTTACAATGTCATCTCGTCCCCAAATCGGCTTAAGCCGTTTCTCCCACCAGAAACGTCCTCTTCCACTCTACTCAAAAAAAAAAAAAATCAGATCATTCATGCGTTGACTCATGGCTGACATTCTATCCTTCCTCACCATTCCTGTAGAATTTTGTCTCTGCCACTCTTCCAATAACTCATCTATCTTATTTTTTTATAGTTATTTAGCACCTACCATATATACGAAGGATTGGGTAAATCTTAGGGAAAATATTAAAAAAGAAAAGAAAAACATTATCTTTCTCCTGATAGTTTACAGTCAAGAAGAGGAAAGACACAAAAATGTTTAAGGTTTGGAGACCATGAGAGAGTCTAAATGCCATAATTAAATATTCAGTGTGATATTAGTTAAAGATGTCTCTTTTGACTCCTCTTACATCCAAATTGACATCCTTAATTTTCTTTTTAACTTCTCGTTTCCTTTGGGAAAGATGAAAAGGATGATGATAATGATAGCTCATCTATGGCACATTATTTTGTGCCAGACACTGTGCTGAATGCTTCAGAGCAGGTATCCTCAACGTTGGCTGTATATTAGAAACAGCTGGGGAGCCTTTAAACATTCTGACCTGCACAGAATGATTAAAACAGAATCCCCTGAGTGGGACCAGGGCATCTGAATTTTTAAAGGTCTCCAAGTAACTATAAGATGCAACCGAGGCTGAGAACTAAAGCTTTCCTTGCATTATATCAATGTTTCCCAGATTATCCTGATGACAACCATCACCTGGAATATTGTATAAAGAAAACAACAAACAACAATAACCAAAAAAAAAAAAAAAAACCAAAAAAAAAAACAAGGCCTTGAGCCCAAAGCCACTGCCTCAGAATTTCCTAGGGAGGTCCTGGGCAGCTGTGTTTTTAACAAGCACACCAAATTCCAGATGATGCTTATCATTAAGGAATTTGGGGGGAAAGCTGCATTGTATCATTTTAATTACACAACTTTTTTTTTTTAATGTGCTATTTATACACTATTAATCTCACAGCTGACTAGGCGAAGATACTGAAGAAAAGTTAAGGCACTAGCCTGAGGTCATACAGAGCCTGGATTTGAACCCAGGAAGTCTCATACCACAGCCCACATCCTTAACCGCTATTGCACTGGATTGGGACACACTGAGGTTGGAGGAACGCAGATGTCGAAGTTGACAACTTTTTGAGGGCAGAGGCCATTTCTTATTCATCTCTGCACCCCTCTTGCCTAACAGAATCTCTGAGAACTAGTAGCATTTAAAGTTTGTTGAATAAACTGAAGAAGTAAATGATGACCCAGCAAACCACTCCTGGAAATACTGACCTCAGCTGAAGGTCAAATCATTTAATATTTAGATGGAAGGACATGGGACACAGCCTCTGAAGTTTCCATCACCTTGCTGTGTGACTTAAGGCCAACGTTTAGCTTGCCTCAGCCCCACATCTACAAAATCGGAGAAATGCCATTCATCCACCTCCTCGGGTAACATTTGGAGATCTCGAGTTGTATACAGATGCGGAACAACGGTACAAATGTGTGCCACAGCGG
>NW_006434825.1:1725870-1732193 GCF_000325575.1 Pteropus alecto | reverse complement strand
CCGCACATCGCTGCATTGCTCCTTAGGATAATTGTTGCAGAGCCCGTGCAGCACTCACACCCTATGATTTCTGCAAGTTCTAGAGAACATCTTGTAACGGATCGTTGAGTTTCATCCCCTGTCTATCTGGACCGTCTGGGGAGGCTTCTTGGGAGGAGATGCAGATGAACTTAACTTTGAAATGTGCTGAAAAGAGAAGGTCCAGAGATTCGGGTTTAATCCCCAGTGGGTTAATCCTGGCTAGGCGCTTCACCTCGTAGAACTCAGGGTGTTCATCTGTAAAACCCAGATGCCAACGGTGGCCATGTCTTGGGTTTCTGTGAGAAATCAAACCCAGTGATATTTGTAAAGCACTTAGTGCTTGGCAATTAGTGAGAATGAAATAACTGGCCGCCTCATCATGCACCATCGGCATGTCATCGTTGGTGCAAAAAAGGATCTGACCATCTGGATTTGCTCAGGGCAATCAATATATTCTCAATGCTGATGGAAACGGACCCTCCTCACCAACCCTAGACCCACCATCTACGCGTACTCTCATACGCACGTACCTCAGAAGAACAGAATTTGCCAACTGCCATGTATTTAGGATGATGGCTGTGGTGGGTGGTTGTCAACAACATAATAATCTGAGAATGAAATACGAAGAAGGGAAGCTATCGCCGCCTTCATGTTTAAAGCCCTTGATGGTACTCCATTGCACTCAGAGTGAAATTTGAATCAAAGGTGCTGCACCATTTGTCCCTGACGAACTTTTCTCCCCTTTACTCGTCAAGATTCAGGCGTATGGGGCTTCTTCGTGTTTTGAACCCTACACTCATTTCTACCACAAGCCTTTGTTCCTGCTACTCTTTTCCTGAAAACACTCTGTCCACAGATCTCCAATTGATTGACAATCTCCTCCTTCGGGTCTCTGCTAAAATTCCAGCTTTTCAGAAAAGTTGGCGTTTCATCAGCCCGAAGCTGCATCACCAACCCAAAGTTGCATCTCACCCCACTCCCGGTTCAAACGAATACTCTCTGATGAAGTTATGTTCTTCAAAACGCATATTACTATTTAATATTATCTTCTGTGCGTGAGTCTATTTGCTTCCTCCTCTTACTGAATATAAACATGAGGGTAGGAACTGTACATAGCTTATTCACTATGTAATCTCCAGAACCTAATGGACTTTCTAGCTCAGAATAGGTGTTCAATAATATTTGCTGAGTAAGTGCTAATATCTCTGGCACACATGCTATATGCTACCCTAATCTACATTTTTTGGAAAATAAATATTTGCCTTCAGATAAGCACAATTAAAAAAAATGTTAGCCCTGGTTCGTTATCCATTTACCACATATTCACTTAGCACCCACCGCATCCCAGCCTCTGCAGAGTCCCAGGAGCACAGGAATGAAGACACCACTCGTCCTGCCCTCAGAAGCCCATAGGATAGAGAAAAGGGGCAGAAGTGAATCAGCGTCATTGAGCCCCGACTATGGATCAGGCACTGCCCTAAATGGTTTACATGAGTTAACTCTAAAACCCTTCAAATGCCCTATGAAGAGAGCACTGCTAATATCTTTATTGTGAGCAAGTGGGAGAGCTGGGCTTAGAATCCAGAAATCCAGCTTTAAATCTTTGCTCTGAAACTCTCCATACTCAGCCCCGTCTCAGGACTCACAGGTTCCTGAGAAGGCAAGGATGACTCCTTGAGAGCTTCAATAAAGCTTCAGAGGGAGTTCCTGCTGGCTGTACTGTTGTCTGCAAAGATGACCTCCAAGGATTCCTCCCATTCCTGTGAGCACATGCCACGGTTTGCATCAAGAGTTGGAGAGCGTTTCCCCTCTCTGGAATCTGGGCTGGCCTGTGAGTTTCTATGACCAAGGCAATGTGGCAGAGTGATGCGCAAGTTCTGGAATCTAGTCCTTAAGTGACCTGAAAATGTCTATGTTCGTTTTCTTAGCATCAGGCTGCCATGTAAAAAGCTCAGACTAGATTCCTGAATGACTCCCAGGTGAATAAGTCACACGAGAGCAACGACACCTGGAACAGAGACAAGACACCCCCACCCAACTTCGCTGAAACCACAGTACTGTGAGCCAGTGCATGGGTGTTGCTTTAAATCACTAAATTTTAGGATGGTTTGTTGCATAGTAATAGATAACTGAACCTTGAGAAAGCCAAAGACTCTATGTTTTGGGCTAAGTGCTGATTGATGTAAGGATGAGATGTAACATTTGGTTCCTACATGTCCCTGAAGACTGTCTTAGAGACACGTGTTGCGTATTTTATTTTGTAAGCTCCTGTCTCCTTCCCTCCATGGCATGTTGCATGGAAGAGTTTGTGCTATGGAATACGGCCACACTAAATCATGGAAATTGCATGGCATCCATACCTAATTGACAGTGGTTGGCTGGACCAACAAAGAGATGGAGAGGTTTTTAAAGGGGGAAAAAAAAAATTCTATCTTTCTCTTGGATTTTGAAACTCTCAGCTTAAATTCTGATCATGCGCCAGGTGAGAGAAAATGGTTGATAACCCTAGTCACACAATCGCTGTGATACTGGTTACTCAATCTATAATGCACATTAGAGTGTGGACTATATAATGCTCATTTCAGTGAAAACTATAATGCATATTAGAGTTTTCAACTGGAAGCAGAGTTCCTACTGCTCACAAGGTTTTAAAAAAATCAGTCCTAACAGCTGCCTCACCTAGTCTTCCCATAAAAGCCAAATGGTTCAGAAATTAAGCTAAATCATCCTTACTTGTTAAACTAATTCGGAATCATAAACCAGAACTTGGAAATCTTCCCCGTGTGGGTCTGTCCAGTTCGTATCAAGTTCAGTGTAATCTCCATTATATAGAAGGTGGTAATTAAACTCAGATTTACATTTAATTCATAAATATTACGTAGCTTCTGAAACATTTTTGCCTTAACAAAGGTATAATTAAGGGATATAATTGTGAGTCAAAGAAAGGGAAATTCTTAAATTATAATTAAGATAGCTAGATACAGTGAAAAGAACCACTAGCTTTGAAAGCTGAGTCCATGTGCCCCTGTTCTTTCACTGACTAGTAAAAGACACAAACTTGTGTGAATCACTGAACATTTCTGAGTACGTCAGGAACTACTGCTTGAATGCTCTGACCCTTGTCCACAGGCCCCTCTCTCTGGCCACTTCCCAGCTAGGGTGGCCAAGTAAAAGTTCTGATCAATGAAATGAAAATGGAAAGTCTGCAGAAAGCTTCTGGGGCTGCTTTGATTTGGACGATACAAAAGGACACACTCAACAGGTGTAGCCGTTTACCCCTTTGCCCTTCCTCTTAAATCTAGAAAGTCTGCAGGATGGTGGTGAGGAGAGGGAGAAAGGGTCTAGGTATTTTTTGGCACATTCTATTCTGAAAGGCTTACCTCCAGCCTTCTTGTTATGTGGGACAAATAAACCTCTGTTTCATAAGTTTAAGTCCAAATGTTTATTCCTTGCCCATGAAAGAGTTTTTTAAATTTTTATTAAATTTATTGGGGGACATGGGTTAATAAAATTATATAGGTTTCAAGTGTACAATTCTACAATATATCATCTGTATATTGCATTGTGTGTTCACCACCCGAAGTAAGGTCTCCTTCTGTCACCCTATATTCACCCTTTTCTACCTCTCCTCTCGCCCCCGCCCCCCGCCACCCCTCCGCCTTTCCCTCTGGTAACCGTCATACTGTTGTCTGCGTCTATGAGTTTTGGTTTGTTTATTTGTTTGTCTTGTTTGTTCATCCGTTGCTGTCAGTTTTATATCCCACATATGAGTGAAGAGAAGTAAAGGTAAAAATAAATGAATGGAACTATATCAAACTAAAAAGCTTCTGCACAGCAAAAGAAAACATTAACAAAACAAAAAAGCAACCAACCAAATGGGGGAAGAGATTTACAAATGGCACGTTTGAAAAGGGGTTATAATAAATGAATGGAACTATATCAAACTAAAAGCTTTTGCACAGCAAAAGAAAACATTAACAAAACAAAAAGGCAACCAACCAAATGGGGGAAGAGATTTGCAAATGGCACATTTGAAAAGGGGTTAATATCTAATATATATATATTTTTTTTCATGACATATATAAGCTTCCTGAGTTCCCTAACCTGTAAAATGGATATCGATATTCCTGTTCCACAGAGATTTTTGTGAGAGATGAATGGGGTGATAGCAAGGAAAAATTAAATATCCGTACATATGCAGGCTCTTGGCATTGTGCTCCACGATAAGATATGAAGGGGCATTTTTACTTTTGTTTCATTTCAGTGCCCTGGGATGTTGATGAGAAGAGGGTGCTGAAGAAAAGATTTGTATCAATATTTTAGGATCTAATATTGCTTCTGATTTTTTCCAATCTTTCTATTATTACCTAGCTTTTCTTGTTGATTATATATATATATACGCACACGTGCAAAAACCTATACACATACGCATACACATATATGTTGATATGTCTGATATATGTTGATGTTTCTTGATACACACACATGTGTGTACATGTACACATGTGTACAGTTTTATATTTATACACACACATTATGAGGACACAGTGAGTATGGTGTAGCTGAAGTCTAGTAACAACTCCAAAGTACGTGCTTTATAAAGCTTCTTTGCGAGTGTGTTGCAGCTTGTTGTCAAATTCAAATTCCGTTTACTTTTTGGAAGATTGGAACAAGCTTTAGTTCTAAAATCTTGAGGTTGACCCATCTAAGTCCTACGATTTTGCGATCTAAAGCGCAGTTTAATGATAAATGGACTGAGTGACGAGCTGACCAAAGAGGACATTTGTTTGTTTTATTTTTAACAGCAACTGGGAAATCAGCTTATGCCATAAACTTGGCTTTAGGGAGATTATTTCATTAGATTTCAGGGTAATGTTATTAGCAGGCAGAAATTCCTTTTGGCTTCTGAACACTCTTAATCCAACTCTGGGACTATAATACATTCCTAAGGTATTTTTCAGTGTTCTCAATACACTGAAAACATTGACTTTAACTTGTAAAGGCATAAAATATTTGCAGTTGTTTTCAAGTAACAATACCAGAAAGCCTGCATCATGCTGGGTTAATTCTTGTTTTATTTTATTTGGTTTCATTTTATATTTCCCTGAAAGTGGAGTCCAAGATAAACCCCAGCTCCAGCTCCAGGAGACACTACACAAAATGCCCTCGTATTTGTTTAGTGGTGTGCATGGAAGATTCAAGGGAGGCGTTTTGAGAAAATGAGATGGGCATCCTTCAAGAACCCAGTAAGTCCAACAGTGCAATCTGAGAGCCAGCTGCCTCCCTGGGGATCCACGGCCTCAACCATTTCCAGGGGAAACCAAGAGACCAGTGTTACTTGGACAAGCTCCCTGTCCCTGAATTCAATTACTGCCCTGGCCAACCAGGAAGCCGATTATTGGTCAAATTTTGTATTCCCAGAGCTCAAGGCATTTTGACAATTCCCAAAGGAAAAATAAAAAGAAATTTATTTTCAAAATGCAAATATCCTTGGTGGAACTGCTGAGACCAAGGGTATTTTGGGCCGCAATGTTAAAATGCCCTTTGAACTCACTACTATCATTTTCTACCAGTTTCCTGTTCCTGGAAGCCTGCTCTCTAGATTGTTTTGATTAAGCCCGGTTTGGGGAGCCAGATTCTTAGTGCGCTCTCCGCCATATTTTATGATAAATCTCATTCAATTTCCCATGTAGGGTGGCAAGCTTTATTGCTTAACAAACATTGCATCTACTCGGCCATAATTTATATCTGAATGAGTTTATTATAGGCGTTGCATTTCATTCATTGTGCAGCTAATTCCATAACATGCTGCCTGCTTTCTCTATGGCTGTTTGGCCATTATCAGCTTCCAAGACAATTGAATCTTTCCCTTGCAGTTTCACAAAATGGTTTATGAATATGTAATACAAACTGTGTTAACAAGGCAAATATACTTCATTTCTTTTATGGCTATTTCCAGGCTGTGGCTGGGAAGGAGAGGCATAACAATGTGTCTCACTTAGAGTATGTTGTGCCCTTAATAGAGAAATGCGCTCCCCTTAGTGGTTCTCTTTCAAGGCCTGTATTGTCTTTGAGCGAGCCATGTGCTGTTGTGTGGGTTCTGTGTGAAATGAGCCCCAGTCGACCTCCCACGGATTCAATTATCTTCTCTACACGGATGACACGCTCTTCTCCTTGCCTCCCCCAAGCCCGCTCTCCTAGTGTGGTCCTACGTGGTATTCTGACTATGAAATAGCTCCATTTGGGCACCCTGCCGTCATGGTGGGAACAGAATTGCTCATTTTCTGCATATGGCTCTTTCC
>NW_006434825.1:1700001-1723249 GCF_000325575.1 Pteropus alecto | reverse complement strand
CTTTGCCCATGACCTTCATGCTCAAGGGCAGCTCTAGAGTAAGGGGCTTGTCCTGCTGATGGGAGATACTCTGATCAGACCCCCTCTGAAGAGGGATAGTGCACCAACCCCTCGGCAGGTGTTTATAATTTCAGCAACTCCACATGTATTTTAACATCCAAAAGACCATTTTTTAATCAAGGTATAACTGACGTACAAATTATATTAGTATCTGGTATAGGACAATGATTTGTTATTTGTATATATTGCAAAATGGTCACCACAATAGGCTTAGTTAACATCCATCACCACACATAGTTATAGAAGTTTTTATTCTTGTGATAACTTTAAAGATTTTCTCTCTTAGCAACTTTCAAATATGCAAAACAGTATCATTAACTGTAGTCACCATACTGTACATTACACCCCCATGACTTACTTATAACTGGAAGTTTGTACTTTTTGACTTCCTCCATCCATTTTTCCCACTCTCCATTCTCAGCCTCTGGCAACCACCAATCTGTTCTCTATATCTATGAGCTTCTTTTTTTTCTCATACCTATAAAGAGTATGAGATGTACCCTTTATGGAACATGTCAGGGATTTTAACTATGATATCCCTTTTGAAGTGAGCATTATTCCTACTCACAGGTGAGGAAACTGAGGCTCCAAGACTTTAAGGAACTCATTTTAGGGGACACTTCTAACAGTGAGTCAAAGTGAGGTGGATACTTCCCAGTGATCTGAGCACCAAAACCCATCGTTATCCCCTATGTAGGTTTCAAATCTACCTACCTATGTCCACTTCTACGCCATCATCTTAGGTTGCACTACTATCAAATCTCACCCAGAATATTGGGAATTTTCTTCCTACCTGTTCTCCCTCATCCATTCTTATCTCCCTCCGCACTCCATGCTCCCCTCTGCAGTGCGCTGTTTCTTCTACAGTCGCACTGTCCGACGGAACTTTCTTCAATGCTGGAAATCTTCTATATCTATCCTGTGTTCTATATCCATTCTGCATGGTAGCTACTAGCCTCGCGTGGCCATGAAGCACTTAAAATGTGGCTAGCATGACTAAGAATTTGCTTAATTGTTTAATTTTTATTAATTTAAATTTATGTAGCCACGCACAGCTAGTGGCTCCTGAACTGGACAGCACGGATCTAAAGTATAAATCTATCCAAATCGTACTGCAGCTCAACGCCATTCAAAATATTCCCATTCCTCTTAGGTTAAGAACTCAAACCCCTAACCCAGTTTACAAAGGCCCCCATGATCCAGCTCTTGCGGAAGTTTCGCAGGCTGCGTTCGCATCATTTCCCCCTCACGCTCTGTGAACAGGCTGTCTGGCTTCCTTCGCTTCCTAATCTGTGCCGTACTCCTCCCCTGCTTGGGGCCCTCACACGGAGAATACACGCTACGTGGAATTTTCTCCCCACCTGCACCTGCTCCAAGTGCCAATGTCCTTCTCCTTCGGGGAAGCCCAGGGAAGCCTTGTTCTACTCCTTCATGTCACTCCCCACATTTATATATTTAGGCCTCTGATTAAAGTATTAGTTTCCTCTTGCTGCTTAATCAACAAGTTAACAAGTTTGTTTAACACACTCAGAGACTTAGACACACACACTTTTATTCTCTTACAGTCTAGAGGTCGGAAGTCCAATGTCAGTCTCACTGGGATAAAGTCAAGGTGTCAGCAGAGCTCTATGCCTTTTTGGAGGTTCGAAAGGAGAATCTATTTCTTTTCTATTTCTTTGCCTTTTCCAGCTCCCAGAGGCCACGTGAATTCCTTGGCTAGTGGCCCCTTCCTCCATCTTCAAAGCCTCCTGAGTCCTCTGCCTCCCTCCTGCATGTTAAGGACCCCGGTGACTACAGTGGTCCTACCTGGGTAATCCAAGATAACCTCCTCATCCCAAGACCCTTCACACCTACCAAGTTCTTTGGCCACGTAAAGTGACATATGTGCAGATTCCAGGGATTAGGATGTGGACATTGTCGGGGGGCCATTATCCTGCCCGCCATACTCCTCAACTAGATTATATGCTCCATCATAGCAAGTACTGCCCTTCATTGCCAAGAACAGTATATCTGGCACATTCTTGGAGTGTATGTTTGTGTGCGTTGGTGTGTGCGTTGAAGGAATGAACAAACAATGCACTTCCTCTATCAGAAAGAAACCACCTTGCAGAAAAAAAACCACGAACAGTTTACTAAGCATCTAGTTAGTTTATATATTTAGAGAAACTACAATTGCCATTCCTGTTACACTAAGTATAAACAGAGGCGGGACTACTATACTAATTAGCCTTCCTTCTTTGTTAGGTATTGTCAACATGTCTGTCTAGATTCCGGCCTGACTTCTTTTCCTATTCCACCAGGCTTGTTTGGCATCACCTCCTGCCCCTCATGACTGATAACTTTTCATGTTGAACTGATTGTCTCCATGAATTAGAGAAGAGATGCCACCTGAGCAGGAATCCTGGTAAATAAGGAAAAACATGTTGATAGTACCCACAGTATTTAATTTGATTCTACAGTAGCACTATCAACAAGTCATTTATTTTTTTCCCTGAGGATCCTGAGTGGGGACAGCACCCTTTAAAATGTAACCATGAGTCACAGCTGTCATTGTTCGACTCGGGCTCATACGCATGTAAAGATACATACACACACACATACACACACTGCTGAATAATCTATTTTTAAGGCGTAGAAAAAAAAATCTCATGCTGACAGCTGTTGCCTCAATACCTGAATTTCAAAATCTATGGGTTTTTTTTTTTGTTGTTTATAAAGTGTGCGCAGTTCCAGAATATTTTTGAAGCTAGATGGGCACTGAAATCACCTAATCAATGTGTACACATCTCCAGCCCTTCATCTCAGATGAGGAAACTGAAGCCCAGAGCAGGGGACTGATTTGTCCCAGCCGCACCAAGGTGCTGGTGGCAGAACAGATGCCTTGACTCCTCGTTCAGTGCTTTTTCAACAATCACTCTCTCAAGAGATATTTCTTAAATTTCATTCCTTAGGTTTCTCATATTCTGACCTTGCTGGGAATTGGATTTAGAGTCAGGTTAATGACTGACCACTTTTTCTTCATGTGTAGAAGAGAGGGGAGGAGAGAGAGAATATTAGCTTTTCTCATGGTTGGTGACAATACTTATAAAACCACTTTTCATGGTATTTGCCATCATATTGACTGAGCATATTGTTTCCCTCTGCTCTTCTTTTCTCCTTTTTGTTTCTATTTTTATAAAGACATGTTCTTCCCTCAGGAACTTGTCAATTCATTTGACCAATATCTGTCCAGCATAACCACAAGCCAGACCCTCTACCAGGCCCTGGGAGAGAAGGGCAAAGAAGACATTGTCCAGGACCCCACGGTGCTTAGACTCTAGAGATGCATCCAGGCAGGTGAGCAAGTGATGGGGTGCTGGCCAGTCAGGGTGATTCAGAAGGCACAGGTGACCAGCAAGAGAGAGCCACACCAGGCTTTGGCATAAAAAAGACATCTCAGGGAAAAGGTGATGTCTAAGCTGATGGCTAATGAATATGTAAGAGTTAGTGATGAAAAACAGGACAAGAGTTACTGGCAGAGGGACAAGCATGAGTAAAACCAGGAGGCGAACAGCATGGCACATGAGGGAGCTGATGAGGTTAACCGTGGCTGGGTCTCGGGTTGTGGGGTGTGGCTGAAATGTGAGACTTGAGAGGGAAGCAAGGACGAATGAAGCAGGACTGTGACATGGCCAGGCATGGAGAAGGGCAATGTGTCTTCTGACACAGGTTCATTCATGCCCCTTGAACCGGGCTGGGCCTTGAGGATACAGCAAGGAACAGACAGACCAGTTCTCTGCTTCCACGGCCTTACATTCTAGCGGGGAGCAAAGCAGGAAGCATAGGCTGGTACCAGGGGTATGAGGAGGTCTGAGCAGATAGGAGCTACCAGACAATAAAATGTGAGTCTCTACGCCTCTGAGCGCTCAGAGACAGGATTTTCAGTTGAGTCCAGCCCACCGGGCCGCACTGGGGCTTTACAAGAGTCCTCGACATTCAGCCTCACTGGCCCTTACATCAGTGCTCACAGAGTCACGAATGTGGGGTTTTCAATAAAAGTGCAGGCAATGGGCCCAGAGGGAGCCCTGGCTCAAATGAGCTTTTATATTTTTATGTGGAATGTAATCACGTTTGGTCATGATCGAGGCTGCCCCGTTACTGCTATTTGAGCATTAATGGTTCTAAGGGGGATACGCGTCTTTGGCGATACGTGCTTACAACTGAAAGCAACAGGATGTGCTGATTCTAGGAGCCGCTGCAAAACCCCAAGAACACTGAACCCTATAGGGCTGATGGGTGTGGCCTCTGGGGGCTTGGCTGAGAGGGCTGGTGTTGCCCACAGGTCCAAGAGTGGCCAGACGGAGGCAGGGGCCTCTCGGACGGGACGATTTGGCTTGGTAGTTTTCACAAGCGGATGCCCAGGGGTAGCGTCATAAAAGTAATAATGACTCAGTATGGGCAGGTTCTTTACATGCTTTATCTACACGTTTTCAGAACTCCACAGGTGATTCCCATCCATTAGACTCATTTTCCACGTGGACAACCTGGGGCTAGAAAGGTTGGTGGTTTTCCCAGGAGGACACAGTCTGTGTGTTTCCTATGAGTTCCACAGCAAATGACCACAAACTGGGTCACTTAAGATGACAGAACTTTATTCTCTCATAGTTTCAGAGGCCAGAAATCCCAAATCAAGTGTTGGCAGGGTGGGTTACTTCTGGAGGCTCCGAGGGAGAAACTGCCTCAAGCCTTTCTTGCTCCTGGTGGTCACCAGCAGCCCTTGCCCGTCCGTGACTTGTAGTGCATCACCCTGATCTCTGCCTCCATCTTCACGTGGCCTCTTCTCTCTGTGTTTGTGTCCTCTCCTCTACTTAAAAGGACATCCGTCATTGGCTATAGAGTCTACCCTAAAGCCAGGGTGATTTAATCTTGGGATCCTTAACTATTTACATCTACAAAGGCTTTTTCCAAATAAGGTCACATTCTAAGTTTCTGGTTGGACAAAAATTTTGGGAGAGCATGATACAACCCAGCACTGTGAGTAATGGGGACAGAAGCTGGACTCGGTCTCTCTGAGTGCAAAGCCACTCAAGCAGGAGACATGGCTGTATAACGCTGTGTTTGCCACAGTATCTCTGGCTTCCTGGCTTTCCACTGAGTTTCCTTCTATTTTTCCTTATTTTTTAACTGCATGCTGGCTCCAAACCATTTCTTACAAGTACAGACCTGGCCTCTGCAAAACTCTCCCTAGCCAGGAACATGGAGAACTCTAGAAGAATCACAAAGATCCAAAGACTATAGGGAAACACTACAATGTAGGAAATAAGAGAAATGTACTATTCTGGGAATGAGACCCAATACTGAGTCTTGTCTCTGATGCTCATAAGCTGGTTCCCTCAGGTAAGTTACTTTACCTCTCTGATCCTCACCTTCCCTGGCTGTAAATTCAGCATGAAATCCCTAAGGTTTACTTAGTGAAAATAATGGAGCTAATGGGTGCAAAGGTTTTGAAGGTTCCTGGCAGACAGTAGTTAATCAACAAATGTTTATTCTGAATCTGCTCACACCTCTTCAGTGAGGAGAGGCAGACCCCTAAAAGGAGAAATGTTACCCAAGCCCCATCAAATGGAAGGTGAATGAGTGTAGAGATATAATTGCATGTGGCAGGCACAAACATACAGAGAGAGAGAATATATACAAGTATATATTCTCCAAGTTGTAATGAATCATTGTCTGTGGGACTATCTACTCCCTTCTCTATTTATCCATTTGTTTGTCCATCCATCTCTTTTGTTGAGTGCCTGTACCATGTGCCAGATCCTGCTTAAGCACTGCTCTTATATCATTTATCTTCACACCATACCTGTGAAGTCTTTATTATTACCCTTGCTTACCAATAAGTCAACTGAATTTGTCCCCAAGTCCATATGAACTGAGTGGCTTAGCTGACACTCAAGCCATGTCTGGCTGACCATGGAGCCAGCCCCTTCACCATCTGTAGCACTGTCCATGACAGTGGCCAGAGGGACACCCAGGAGGTGCCTGGGGAGCAGAGAGCATCACAGTTAACTCCTTTTGGCTGGCTCTGGAAAGGGTTGATGGAGAAGTAGCATTTGGGTAAGGTCACACAGCTCATAAATCATCTGGGGCTCACTGTGTGATGGAGAGCACATGGACAGTAGAAGAAATATCTACATCAAAAAGTTGTCAAGAGTCTACGGCCATACCACCCTGAACACACCCAATCCTGTCTGATCTCAGAAGCTAAGCAGGGTCGGACCTGGTTAGTACTTGGATGGGAGACCACCCAGGAAGACCAGGTGCTACAGGCGTTAAAAAAAAAAGAAAAAGAAACAAAAATGGTTGACAAGAGAACTTGAGAAAAAATATACCTTATAGAGACAGAAAAGGTGTAAATTTTCACAGGACCTACTGAAGCAGAACACGACTTGCGGGGATATGTGCAACAGAAATGCATGTACACACGTATGAAGAGACATGTACAAGAATGTCCGCTGCGGCGCCACACGTAACAACTCTAAATAACCCAATGCCCATCTATAGTAAAAATGGTAGAGTGTGCTATATTTGCACAAAGATATAATTTAGAGTAACGAAAATGAACTACAACTGCAAGCAACGACATAAATAGATCTCACAAAATACAATGTTGAGCAAAGAAGTCAGTATATACTATATGATTCCATTTATAAAAAGTTCAATAACAGGCAAATGCTGCTCTATGGGGTTAGGACTGGGTTAGTGGTTACCCTAACAGGGGGCATGATGGTTGGAAGATCTGAGTGCTGTTCACAATGATCTGAGTGCTGTTCAGTCTGTGAAATCCATCAACCTGTACACGTATGACCTGTGAACTTCAATGCTAATTTATACTTGAATACAAAGTGTTTATTAATTATACAGAACAGCATCTGGCACATAGAACATTTTTAGTAAGTGCTAGTTTTCTTTCCTCAAATGATTCCATCACAACCTCTACAAGAAAAGAAATCTCCACTTATAAATGACATCTATGACATCAACACACTGGAGACAGAGGGAAGGTCAGGGAATTTGGATAGAGGGGGTGAGGAAGACATGTCTGTTTAAGTCGCTGTGGGTTTCCTGAGCTGGGACTTCTGAGCCATGTCAAAGTGGGTAGCCAATAATGGCTCTGTCTATTTTTTCCAAAAGCTTTGAAAAATCAAGCTGAATTCTCAGGTCTTCCAAAGTCCTGTTGATCTGGCCACTGCTTACCTCATCAACTTGCTCTCATCCATGATATCCAGCCACACTGACCTTTCTCTGGCTTCTTCCAGATGTCTGATTCTCAGCTCCATGGCAACCTCTCAGCCTAAAGGAGCTTCCCACTAAATTGTTCTTTTTTTTTTTTTATAAAACTATGTTCTTCTATAATATTGGGATTCTCTCAGATGTTAATTTCATAAACATTAATTTGGCCGTTTGCTTATTTTCTTGTCTTCTACCGAATTTATGTTCATTCTCGTATTTCCAGTATATATCAGAAAACATTTTTCACATAGTAGGCTTTCAAAAAAGACTGAATAAATTGAATCAAAAACACCTTAGGTTCTTCGGAAGAATATAGATTTTTCTCACCAAAATATTTTCCATTCTGAGTATTTTCACTCAGGTAATAAGGCTCTGAGATCACAATGATCCTCAAAATCCTAAATCATTCAACTAGAAGAGTTTTTTTTCAATATAGGGATTTCAAACTACAACACAGGAACCAGAAAAATACATGAACAAATAGTAGATGCCACTAATAGAAAGTGATGGGAACAGTGGCAAACTGAAAAGCCGGCATATGATCAAGCAAAATGCGGCAACTACTGACGAGTGCGATCCAACTGCTGCCATTTTGGAATGCAGATCCTGCTACCTAATCCTTCAGTTTTCTAAAAGAAGCCAAAAATTCACATTTTTTTGTATGTGCACACTGCCAATATTTTAGTATTGGTAATAAATATAATGTTTCTTAAGAATGTGTTGCCCATATGTAGCAAACTATTTCTGCAGGCTGCCTGAAGTTGACATCCTCGTTTCTGCCCCAATCGGCTGTTTTACAAAAGGGGAACCAGGCCGCAGAGAACGCGGATGGCTCATTAGGGATCTCACAGTTAGTGTGTGGCAAGATGTGTTCTGGGACCCGGGCTCAAAGCTCAATGCTATTGCTACTCTACCCATGATGAGAAAGGCTCCATGTACACATCTGGCTTAAAGGAGAGAAACCAGCCATCATAAAACTCGATTACGTCTTGGAAGAAGCACATTATATTGAGAAGATCCTATGTGCCTCTCTTTATCAGCATTAAATGAAAACTAATAGCCCAGTTGTGAGGGCCCATCACAATAATTTTAGGAAAGGGGAGCGAAGCTGTTTTAACATTTGCTATTAATTTACAGCCAACCTGGAGACAGAGTTCCACACTAGGTGCCCCATTTGAAAATGCTTCTTTGTGAAGACCTGAGCCTTCTCTGCTTGCAGCAGCTCCCTTTTTAATTCTGTCTCAGCAGCTTGGACCTAACCCTGTTATAGAAAGAGTAATCGTAAATCTGCATGAAGTTTCTGATGATTAGTTTTGTTTGGAATTGGGCCAAAGAGCCAGACTTTTGCCAATTCCATATGTACATGTAAGTTCTTTCAAGAAAGAATGCATTAATCCTTCCCACTGGGCTGGGGATGAGGAGAGTGCCTCCACGACTTTAGTTATATGTTTAAAGAGTATGCCAGGACCACTTAAGAGGCATTTTAATAAGGGGTCTCACTTTATCCTCACTGCAGCACTGAGGGGCACACATTATGAATTTTTTAGACAGATGAGAAAACTGAGACTCGGATTTTAAGTAACTTGCCCAAGCGCATGCAGCTAATAAAATGTCAGCTGGGGTGTGACCCTGTCCCATGTGATTGCGAAATCCCAGTTGCATGGACACACAGCTGACATGGACAGTTCATTGTGTACGAAATGATGCCAATGACTGCATTTTGCCAATTAGCCAGTGGTGGATGATCCATGTTGCCGATCAACCATCTTCCTGGCTTCCTTTCTCCTTCTTAAAACTCTAACGATATGCACGGTGGCAGCAGTTGACTCAGAAAGGAGTTGAGAAAAAGAATTAGAAATGAAAGAGAAAAGCAGCCAATGGTAAAAATGCTTACCATACTATTTAAAAGAGAAAAGAAAGAAGAAAAAATGGCAATGTAAGAGCTCGAAATTCTGGATATAAAGAAGACTTTAAAATGCATTTAATTATTCAGTGCTCAGTCCTGGCAATGAAGAGCGGGTTCCTGACAGTCTGCAATGACTGCAGTAATTTGAAGGTTGTAAGAAGGCAGTATGCCGAGGGCAGAGAGTCAATACATTGGGTTCCAGGCAATCAGGACTTACCCCTCTTCTCGCCTCTCACTAGATGTGTGTCGGTGAGTAAGCTGACTGTGTCTCCTTCTTCCTCTCAGCTTCTGTACCCAAACAAGGATAGCACCACCCAGTAACAGACTAAATTCCCAGGCCAGCCTTCAGAGGAAAACAGAAGCTGTCAGAGGAGAATTTCCACATGCTTTAAGTCAATCTCCATACTTACATCTGCTCCCGTGTCCTCCACCTTCCTCCTGTTAGCTCAACTCAGAACCACATCTGCCTGATTCTGAAGACCCCAGGGTATGGAAACACAAATTGGAATATGTGATTTTGTTGGCAGCGTGGATTTCATTGCTGCAAAAGAGAGAGAACTTGCCTTTCCAAAGCTGAGATAGGCTGGATTTTAGAGCATTTCTCTCCTGACAGCTGTAGAACCTCCAAAGCAGAAATCTCTTACAAGAGGTGTGTGTTTTTGGATGTGTGTGTGTGTGTGTGTGTGTGTGTGTGTGTGTGCACGCGCGCGCACATGCATGTGCACTTTGGAATCTTAAGCAAAAAAGAGGCAACACATCAGACCCTCATTTGGAAGGATCTCCTGCATAAACCCATTTTGGGGACAACGAAGACTTCAGAATTTATAAAGAATTTAGACTTGGTTCCGAGCTAGGCTGGCAGGCGGAAGGCGGAGTATGTTGGTACAAATGCAGGTGGGAGGTAGATTTAAAGCTCGGAGAAGTTCTCTCCTGTTGGCTTCTATTTTACCACTCAAGGCTGGAATACGAAATTAATTTGTGACCAGAGGAAGGAATGGGGGCAATAAGAGGAGAGTGGTTTTAGAGCATGGAGTGAGTGGTTCATCTTTCCCAACCATTTTGTCTCCACCGGATTAAGGACAGAGAAGCAACTGTCAGAAAACGGAGTTGTGAGAATACTTCAGAGACCACCTTCTTTGATTTTACGGTAAGAAAACTACATTCTAAGGAGGTGGTGACATGACGCTTCGCTCCCAGCGATAAATTAAGGTGGCGGCTCTCAACTAGGGGCTACTTTAACCTCTCATCCCCAGAATATACTTGGCAATATCTGGAAACAATTTTGGTTGTCACAGCTATTGTGAAGGGAGCGAGTACGGCCATGGGTATGCGGTGAATGGGACCAAGGATGCTGCTAAACATATGCTACAGCACAAGATAGCCATGTGACAAAGAACGATCTAGGCCAAAACGTCAAGAGTTTCCAGGTTGGAAAACCCTGGATCGAAGTAAGATTCGACTTGTACAAAGATCTATTACCCTCTCAAAGCAGCCTGGGCTTGTGGTCAGTTGAAAACCCTTGAATGTCCCCTCCCCAACTGTGTCCCCCACACTCCTTAGATAAGTGACTCTCTGGACCTCGGTGTGTGAACCCACATGACACCTGACTAAGGTTAACCTCTTGGCTCCTATCTTGTAGAGTTAAACAACCAAACATTGGAAATATCTGGGTATAATAATTGCTGGACAGAGGTTTGTGGTTGAATCAGGAAATAACAAAAGTCGATTTCCAACTGTGAAAACCCCTGAAAAAAAAGAAGCTAATAGAAAAATTGGATATTCGAGGTATGTTATGAGTTTAAATGAACTGCGAGCTAAAATAAACTAGCTGATCACCCAACACAAATGGTAATTGTGGGTTGAATTTGGTTTAGGTATACTGCAGTTGTAGGTAAATACACTGAATGCTAATGGTTTTATAATAGTCTTATTAATTCACTCTTCGTAGTTAATGTCTAAGATAAACTCTGTGTCTTTAGAGTAATTTATGCATTCCACTTTTAGAGAATTCCAATTGAATGAATATGAACATAATCATTTTACACAAATGTTCTCCGAGGAGGGAGCAGGAAGTATGAACCGGGCAGAGACTCCCCACTGCTTTATTCATAATGGATCAGCCGATTCATTCCTTATTAATTTAATGGAGTACAAGTAAGCAGCGTAACAGCTTGAGTTTAGGAGTGTTTCACAAATGGGGCTTTTTGTCTGTAATCGCTTAATCCTGCTGGCTAGGCCTCATAAATTTAATAAAAGAGGGAACTGGGTTTTAATTAAGTCCCAGGAATGAGGCTGCGTCAAAGACACAAGCACCCCTGACAGACACAGGGGTAAAGTGTGTTTGGTTAATATCCCATGCTAACAGCCTCCTGGCCCAGGGAGCCCCTCACTGGAACCTTTTGATGTCTAGCTGGAGGGGAAATCCTTTCCCCTTCATCGGCTTGCTTCTCGAAGGGCAGTGAGAAGACAGCAGATGACTATGAGCTCTTGCCAGCCCGGACCTCCCCGCCGAGCTGGTGTTCAAGCAAAACAGACACGAATGTCCCTTCCTTTTGCATCTGTCCACATCTGGCTGGGAAACAGAGACAGCTGACCAGAACCCCAGTCCGTGGAAAAGGTGAAGAATTATTTTCTAGGAATTTGTGTGCGCTATGGGAAAAAATTGGGGCTTCCAGGCCAGGCCGACTCGGATTCAAATCTCAGATGCACACTATAATAGCTACAGGTCCTCGAAGAGGATGGTGTTGATGCTTTGCTGTTATTATAAAGATTAGATAAGTTTCTATGGTCTAGCCCTTTACAAAATAGAGACTCATTGAGGACATTCCATGAAAGAAAGTTAGTATCGTGGTTATCACTTCCTACATAAAATAGAAATGTCCTTTTATGAAAAGTATGATGAGCTCAAATGGAAAATTTTCCCTGTCATTCCCTGTGAATATGCCCAGAAAGTTTCCACTTTCAAAGCCTCTGGTGGATCTCTCTGTGCTTCTGCAAAGTCCCACCTACAGCCCCTGGTGGCAGATCGTGTCTGATCCATGGAAACCGTGGCAGACAGAAAAATGGCCCTGAAGATGTCCACATACTACTCCCTGAACCTGTGAATGCGTTTCCCTATGTGGCAGAAAGGGCTTTGCAGATGGATCGTGAGGGCATTGACGAGAGGCGATTACCATTGAGGATCCGAGCCGGCCCAGTGTCATCACCTAGGTCCTCAAAGGTGAAAGAGGGAGTCAGGAGAGTCAGAGCCAGAGGCGGCAGCATGAGAAAGCCCCTGTGGCTGGCTCAGAAGATGCAGGAAGGGGCCAAGGAATGCAGGAGCCTCTAGAAACTGGAAAAGACAAGGAAACGGATTCTCCCCTAGAGCCTCCAGAAGGAACACCGCCTCGCTGACATCTTGATGTTAGTGCAGCGAGACCCAAATGAGACTTCTGACCTCCAGAACTGTAACTTAATAAACGTGTGTGGTTTTAAGCCCCCAAGTTTGCGGTAATTTGTTTTCGCCACAAGAAGAGACCAACAGAGCTCCCGAGGCCGACAATGTACATCCCCTGGAACCATCTTTCTGTTTCTTTGGAACTTAAACTCTGTCTGATGAGTTCAGCCTGGTTCTTCGGCCCTAACTTCTAGTTCAACTTTTAGTTCCCTAATTTAGGATTATGAACGCCTCCACGCAAGCACAGAACTATAGCCAGTTCTGTTCGGGGAGGGTCTAGCACGTGTTTACGAAATTTTGCTCATTGGAGTGAAGGGCTAAAGCTGCAGATTTGCTGGGACTATGTTTTCCTCGAAGAGCAAACTGTTTGGATAAAAGAGCTCTGCTCTTACCAAAAGCAATAAAAACAGCAGAAATGATTCTTACCGTGATGAAGATGATGAGGACGTCATTACAACTTATTGAGCAACTTACTGGGACCACCCCAGTCCCATAACTTATTTCTAATTCTCACGAAAGCCTCACATTGCAGCCAATTTGAATTCCTATTATACTAGTGAGAACACTGAGAGGATAGTAATTTGCAGAACTATGTTTCAAACCCAGTATCTTCTGGTTACAAAGCTCCTGATCTTTCCATTGCGAGAAAACTCAAGGATAATTCCTAGTTGTGCAAACAGCTATTGTTTAATTAATTTTTTACGTGATTATGACGTTCTCGTTGTTAAAATTTTAGGAACAATTTTAAGGAAAAAAGTAAAGCAACATTACTTTAAATTTCACCAACTAAAGATAACACATTCTACTTCCTTCAAGTATCCTTTCTCCAGTTCCTCCCTCCAGTGAATATGTATTGCATACTGCTTAGCAGTCAAGCCATCGACGACCGACTGGCTGACACGCTGGTCTCTGAAGTCAAGGGGCTTGTAGAGCAGCGGGGACATAGTCACAGAAAGAGTAGAAGACAGTGCTGTGTGACAAGCCATTATAGATGGATGCACATAACCAGGCCCTCTAATCTAGACTGGGGTGAGGGAAGAGCAATGACAGGCTGAAGCTTAAAGGACAAATCAGATGTTGGGGAGGAGATGGAATGTCCCAGGCATAGGAAAGTGCTTGAACACAAACGTGGAGTGAAATACTGAGGGAGAGATGTGGGGGAACAGAGGTGGCTAACGAAGCAGAAACCGTGGAGGGTTAATATGGCCGTATATTTGTTATACCCAAACCTGCCACTTTCCCCGTGTCTGACCTTGGGGTAATACCTTGCTTCATTTCTGGGTCTCAGTTTCTTACTCTCAACATCCACACCTAGTGGTCATACATATCAGATGACAGGACTTGTTTCCATTGTTGTATTTTGGGCACTTTCTTTGTGCCAAGCTCTGTTCCAGCCCTTCATTTACATTAGCTCACTTCATCCTCATCTTTACCCTGTGAGAAAGTTTCTATTATTGTGCCCATTTTACAGATGATGAAAATGAGGCAGAAAGGGTGTCAGGGGCGGAGGGGACAGAGCTGAGATTCAAACTCAGGATGTCTGGCTCCAGAGTTCAAATACTAATCACTAAGCTACATGCATATCAAAAGAGACAACAGCGTATCTGATGTTCAATACAAAAGATGTTGGAAAGTGATGATCAGAAGTCACCCACACAGGGTGAATTTTTGCCTCTTGCATATCTGGTAGATCGATCTTTAGCTATTAATAATTGCTAGTATGTATTTAAAAATGTTTTCAAGCACAATACTAGATCTTTGCATGAACTGCCTAACTTAACCCTCAGATCATCACCATTATGATTCTCGTTTAATTCATAATGAAACAAAGGTTCAGAGAGGTCATATTATTTTCCTGAAGGCATGCAGCTAGGAAGTGGTAGAATTTTTATAGGAACTAGGTAGGGGCCTCGAGTCTATATGCTGAACCACATCAATAAATTTAGCATTATACCTGAGGGAGTTATGGAGAATCACCCAGGCCCAGCAGACCGAAGCTATGCCATACCCGGACGAAAGGAGAAAGTCTTCTCTCCTGGTCATGCCCGCAGGAAAGCCAGGGTAAATGGTGTCTAGGGACAATGCATCATGCTTACATCCTCTCTAGCCACATTCTACTGCAGTATTTGCAAAGATGGCTGATTTTATGGTGCTCCCATAGACTGGGCCCTGGGAATCTCATCCCTCTCAGGCTTTCTTGTGCTGCGCCTGCTGTGGGAGCTGGGTGCAAAGCCCTCACGCTACCCCCGGCCCTGGACTGAACAACTTCTACTTTTGTTGGTATCAGACACCCATTGTGTCCCCTACTGGGCCACCTGGGCCCCGCAGTGGCTCCTGCCAGTCCTTTCGGGGCTGGAGGCTTCTGAGGGAGGGGGAGAGGCTTGGTACACAGGATCAGCAAAGCTGTGCAACTTAATTCCAGGAGCTGTGCTCGGTGGGTAATTCAATGTGCTCTGTTTACGCCCTTGGTTGTCTAATCAGAGCCTTTTTATTAAAGTTTGTACAAAGCTTCCTACGCATTAAAGCAGCATTTGGTAAATGGGCTTACTTTGGGAGGCTGAGAAGCACAGAGGCATTGAGGTACTTGTCTGGGGCGGAGACACCTGGGGCCTTGCTACAGATTTATGTATTAAACAACCCGATGCTCCTTTCCTACTCCACAGAGCAGCCCTTTTTTATTCATCAACATGGGAGGGGGACTTCTTACCCTCCAGCATTGCGATCGGTCCAGGAAAGAGAGAAGAGATGATGGGAAGGAAAGTTTTACTAAGTGCCTTCTATGTGCCCTTTGCATTGCTGAGCTGCAACTTCCTCAAACATAAATGAGTTCTTAATAATGAAGATAATGGTTCTAACACCACCAACTAACAGTGAACAGTTACCGAATGTTCTGCATGCCAGACACTGTGCTAACTGCTCCATGAGCATCCTCCCACCAATCTTTACAACATCCCTGAGGGATGGGTACCATTTTATAGACAAGGAGAACAAGGAACAGGGAGGTTGAGGAAATTGCCCATGACTGCAGAGCTTCTAGGGTCAAAGGCTCTATTTTGTACTTTGATGGTTTGTCTTCCGGAGCCTGTGCATGTAACTGAGATGCCTGCTTCCCACTATCCAGGCAGGGGTACTTGGATTAAGATAGTAAAATGCACAGTGTACTGTCTTCCCATTCCAAAGCAGCACTGCAAATGGAGACTAAAAGTTAATCTAACTGGGGAGGTTAGGGAAGCCTTCCTGGAGGAGGTGACCCCTCTAGTATCTTGCTTTTCTGGCTCTGGGTGGACATATAGGTGTCAGAAAGAAAAGGTGTGTCTATCTCCTCCAGTGAAAAGAACAGAAAGAAGACCATGGGAAACAAAGCCTTTTCCATTAACAGCAAATCCCTTTGCCCCTGCAAAATATATATACATAAATAAAAATAAAACAAGAAAACCTGTTGGCTTTCATTCAAGGGTAGTTTTCTTTTTCTTTTTTTAACGACAGCCACCTTCCTTATCCAACTACTGATTTTCAGAGAGATTATTGGAACTTACACCAAATTAAGGAAAAGATTAGGTGCACTCTGAAAACATGTACTGCCTCTTTAATATCTCAGGTTTTCTTGAAACATAAAATTATAGCACAATGCATGAAAGGACGCCGGCATTATCCTTTATCACAATACCCAGCCAACTTTAACTCGTCTCAAGTGTTATTATAAGAAATAGAATTTACTGCTATGGACTTCTCTTCAATAGTACTCCTTCTCTGTTTAATGAAATGTCATTATTCCAATACAAACCCTTTCTTTTTGCAGCCTGTTCCCCCCCACCCAGCCACTATATTTCATTTCCTGCAGTTACGTGATATTATTGCCTTTTTTCCACAGCTATTGATTTAGGTGTGTATGGTTATTACAATGCAAAATAAAACGGCTCCCCCATCCATTCTACCTTGTACCATTGAACATTAACTTAATTTGTTTCAAATCTGCATTTGATTTGGCAAGGAAACCATTTATCTTTATGAAGAAAGCCCTCATAAAGTAGAGAGTTTAGGAGATCACTGCTTTAAAAATTTAATAGCCTTGTGTCTTATACACCAGAAAAATGAATTAAACCTTCAAATAGTATATGTCTCACTGTAACCTTTTTGCATTTCATACTATGTTTAATTTATTACATGCTAGAGGAGGGAAGAAATTAGAGGACCGATCGCAGGATGTGGCTTGCTTTTGCATTGCATGAATAAAGTTGAGGTCTACCACGCACGAGCATTGGGATTTGCTGCAAATCCTCATTCAGCTCAAGCTGAAGTTGGCGCTGTAGTTTCAGGTGGTATGAGCTTGGGTTTTGTCCACGGTTCTTTGTGGTCGGAGAGGGGGCGCCATCCCCAGAGTACCTGAAGTGCAGGCTAGGAAAGAGGGAAGGAGGTCAAAGCAAGAGCTAATGGAGGTCTGAAGATCCAAAAATAATTACAGGCTTTCACTCAGAAGTCCTAGGCCACCTCGAAGAGGGTAAGGAACAACGCCTGAGCCTAGGTCTCACACAGGACCAGAAGACACTGATATCAGTGCCAAAAATTCTGTTAGAAGGAAGGGCTGAGGCTCTAGCCTTTGCTCCTTCTCTCTTTCTGAATCTCCTTCTCCTCTTTCTTGCCATCTCAGTCTATGAGATATGTGGGCAACACAGAACTCCAGGCCAACAGAAGGTGAGGCTTGAAGAGTAGAAAACTATAAACTTGTCAATTCTCACTTAAATAAAAATATGGTTCAATTTGTATTTTCGAATTCAGGGTCAGTAAATACATTGCTATGTAAGTTTCTTTCTTCCCCACCTCCTCCTCCTCTACCACCACCATAAATGCTATAAAATACTTTCATGTGCCTGATATGTTCAACACTACATGTATTCTCTCCTCCGACAATACAATGCCAAATTATAGGTACTATATCTATCCTTTTTTTTTTTTGCCAGAGAATACAGGAAAGTATGAGAATGTGAAGTGAATTGCCCATTGTCAAGATTTGATTCCAGGTATTTTTAATCCAAAATCATGTTGCATGTGTGGTGTGCTTTCACTAAATAATTTTTAGCTCACAATAACCTCTCATTTATTTAGGACTTTTGTTCTCCGAAGATTCAGTTGCTTGACTATAATCATCTTACGTTTGAAACGCAATCTACAGAACTAGCCATGCTCATAGGAAGGGGGAAAGGGTCTAAGGCTTGGCTAGAGATCAGGGTCAGAGGAATGCTTCTCTGTCTCTATTGATTGCTGATAACTTCTAATGCTGGTCTGGAAGCCTGAAGTGCCTCCTTGATTTGTATTGGCTTCCCTAGTCTTAACTTGTCTTCAGAGCTCTTTTTTACTTTTTAATTATGAACTACTTTATTGAGTTATAATTTCCATGCAGTAAAATTCACAGATCTTAAATGTACAGTTCAATGAGTTTGTGTAAATGCATATACCTGTATAACCACTACCCCTAATAAGGTACAGAACACTTCCATCACCAGAGCTCCCTTCCTGCAGAAGGGTACTTCTAATTATATCATCTCCAGCAAATCTCTTTTTTCTTTGAAAAATACGTTTGTGATAAATAGCTAACATTTATATTATATTTACTATGTGGCAGGTCTTCTGCTAGGCTATTTCCATGGACTATCTCATTTAACTTACACATTTCTTTATGTAGATATATTATTATGCTCATTTTGAAGATAAAACAGAATGAAAGAGGTTAAGCAACTGGCCCAAGGCCACGCATGAGGGTCAGGAACTGAACCCTAAGTAGTGTCCCCTCCATACAATCCTGTCTGAGTACTCTGAGTCTCCTGTTCCTTAAAATTTACTACCAAATTGTTTCATGTTCCTCTTTCATGATAAGATTCCGCCAAACCTTTAACAGCCTACAATGGCACAGAGCAGAAGATTGAATATGTAGGAGCTGCTACAAGCATCTGTGTTTCTTGATTGACAATGCCTATCAACCAAAGATGCCCAGCATATACCTGTAACACAAAGCTGGTTTATTGACTTGTTGGAACAAGAGAGAACCCACGCCATAGGAAGCCATGAATTGTCTCAATAAGAGGCTGGAAGGGAGTTATAAAATTTGGGCTGTGTTAGGTGATTTTGAAATAGATTCAAGAAATTAGGAGTTTGCTCTATATTAAGTACTGCGAAGAAGCTGGAGTAATTCTATGATTGTGTATTTTAATAAATCTTATCTATAAGGAAGGCAGACAAAAGTGAGGCTAAAACTGTGATTGATAAAGAAGTTGTAGTCACTCCTATTGGCTAAGAAAGCAAGATGGTTGGTATTTTGTGATAGGACAAGTTCATGTTTTATCTGTGTTCAGTCATGATTATGGAGTGGTCTTGTTTTTGCCTTACTCCATCTTGGTCATAGAATGACACTGTCCGATATAGGTGATCCACAAAATCATTAATGTATTAGCAGCAGCAGAATGCCATGGCCCGGCTGTGAGGACCAGGCCAGCTCCCAGAATGACAAAGGTCTGGGGCCCTTAATGTCAGGTCAGCTCCCAGCTGTTAGCTAGGAAACTGTTTCCAGAGTTCAAAACCTGTAGAATGGTTTGAAAGCAAACCTGAGAACTCAAGATAGGAGCAATGGCTATGGACCCCCTCTCTGAGCTTATACTGAGATCTACTTCCAAGCAATTGCGTTATGCATACTGGGGCAGAAAATCCCAGTGGTCAGGAACAGAAGCTCATGCTTTAAGGGCTCAGATTCATATTCTGCTTTCGCTGTGTATTAGTATTATGATCTTGGATACATATCCTAACTGCTGGGCTACCAATTTCTCACCAGGTAGAAGAGATAGAATGATAACACCTTTCTCATAGATTTCTCATGAGAATCTATGAAAGTATATAAAGTACTTACTAAGTGACATACACTTAGCGATTTCTCAATAAATGGTAACAAGCATGACTTTTATCTTCTACCATTCTCCTCCTTGTTCACAAGGCTACTGGCACATTGGTCTTCTTTCTTTCCTTTAAACATGCCAAGCTATTTCCTGCCTTAGAGCCCTTGCCCTTCTTAGTACCTCTGCTCGGTAAACTCTGCCCCACAGACTCCTATAACTGTGTAGTAGACAGAATAATGCCCCCCAAATATGTCCATATCCTAATCCCTTGAATATGTGCATATGTTAACTAATTTTGATCTTTGCTTAGTAGTTTATTATCATTATTTGAAATCACCTTCGAATTTATTTCTTTAGTTGATTCTCTCGCCTCATGAGAATGTAAACATCCTTCACAAGTTAAGCTTGTTTGCCTCTCTATAAACAATACCTAAAAGACTGCCTGGCACTTAGCAAGTGTTCTGCAGGTACTTCATTCCTCTCGTATTTTTCAAACTGACCGCTGGGAAACAACTTGACATATGCAATAAAATAAGGAATTTGGACTCGATTTACCTAGGATTTACCTAGTGATGCGACATCGGCATCTTTAAGGCATGAGAGTTACCATCTCTCCATTATTGGAAAATACCGATAGTTTATTTCCTCATTCTTTCCTATTGAATCCACACAGATCCTCAGAATCCTTCTTCACACAATGCTCAAAGCAGCCACTACAAACCGACTGTAAGTGGAAAACAGGAACTTATTTGCCATGCTCAGAGAATGACGACCAAATAAATAGTTCATGGTATTGTAAAAAGAACTAGGCACATTAAGGCTGGGGAAAACAATAATTATATAATTATACTAAAAATGATTGATTGCTATGTGCCAAGCATTGTCCTGAACTTTGATATCCAGTATCTTACCCAATCCTCACATCAACCTCATTTTTATCCTACTTTTACAGATGGAGAAACTGAGGTATAGAGAACTTAAGTAACTTTTTCAAGGTCATGCAACTAATAAGCAACAGCATGTATTTGAAATGCAAAATTTTAATTCTGGACATCTCACAGTTAGTTATCTAACTAACTAACTAACTAACTATATATCTATATCTATATCTATATCTATATCTCTATCTATCTATCTATATATAGATAGATAGATAGAGATATAGATATAGATATAGATATAGATATATAGTTAGCTTGGGATATGGAGGATGAGATCTCTTCCTTTGAATATCTGAAGGGCTGTCAAACAGAAGAGGATGAGACCTGTTCTGTGTGGCTTCAAGGGCACTAAGACAACCCGTCACATTTGCATAATACACTCCCATAATTCACACATTTTATCTTCAGAACTACCCCAGGTGGTTGCTATAAAGACACAGGAATCTGTGACTCAGAGAGGAGAATCACCTTGCCCAATCCATACATTTCAAAAGCAGCATGGGCAAACTTCAACCCCGATTATCTTAATTATCTATAGCATTAATTCAACCAAACTTGACGCTACCTATGCCATCAATCTTGCACTCTGCGAAGCTCTGCGATTCAAAGATCAAACAAACCTGCTTTTAAGAAATTTACAGTCCAGTAGAAGAGATGTAGGATCTTGAGACAGGGAGATTTATTTGAATTATCCAGTCGATCCCATGTAATCACGAAGGCCCTTACAATAAGAAGTCAAGAACGTCAGAGTCGGGACAGGCTAGTAAGGGTACAGCTGGCTTTGAAGCTGGAAGAAGGGGCTGTGAGTCAAGTAATGCAGACAGCTTCCAGGAGCTGGAAACATCACGGAACGGATTCTCCCCTAGGGCCTCTAAAGGAAACGCAACACTTTGACACCTTGATTTCAGGACTTCTGACCTACAGGGCTGACAGATAATAAATTTGTGTTTTAAACCACAAAGTTTGTGGTAATTTATTACAGCAGCAATAGCAAACTAATACAACATTATTTATTGAGTCATGCTTATATTAATTAATTTACATTCATTTATTCGAAAAAAATATATTCTAGGAGTAAGTATGATGCTCCAGGAATTGTGCCAGGTTCTGAGGTACAACATTGCTCCAAATAATCAGGAACTTATTTATAATCTAGTGTGTGTGATTGATACATGATTAAACAGCCCAATAAGCTTGGTATTGCTGCCCCCATTCTAGTGATAAGAAAGTGAGGGCACGAAGGAGGAAGTAACTTCAATAAAGTCTGTTGAGTTATAAATGGATCCAGACTCATCTGTCTCACAAAAAACCAATGACATTTCCTCCCTTTTCTCATTTTCCTTAGGGAAAGTTCGACAATGCAGATCTAAAATTCTTTCACACGCATAACCCTCTTATTTTCCTCTAAATTCCCTGAGAAGCTGCATACATCCCTTCCTCGGAGGGCACAGTGACCACTTCTAAAGCTGCTTTCAACCATGGTACTTCTCAACTTTCTTATTTTTGCGATCACAGACATGTATCTTTTTATACGTGGCCCCTAATATTTTGATTATTTTGATGCAAATCCATCACCCATAATAAATTCTCCTGCTTCCCAAATGCAATCGATTTTAGAAGCATGAAGGCAAAAACTAAGTAAGCTCTGACAGTCTTTGCGAGTGTCCGTGACAGGAGAGACCTAAGTGGCTGAAAGCTATTTTCCTCACCGTCAATCTGCTGGGTGATTTTCCTTGCATAAACACATACCCATACGGTCTGGATAATGCTTGTCTTTTTGGACATATGTGAGCAAATAAATGTAATTACGAGCAAGATGTAATCAAAATTGCTTTGCTATTAAAGCTGTTGTATGCTTTCGTGGCTTGGTTAACAATATATGCAGAAGGATGGAAATGCTTGCTACTCTCCCAGGAAGAAAAACGCGCCAGCAGTATGGCCTCCTTTATATTATATCTGCGAAAATACATTTAAATGCAGAATTTGACTTTCCAAGAATCGCACCAGAAAACCTTTTAACAGAAACAGCAGGGAGAGAAAGCTTTTTAAAACATGATACTCCATGAAGGATTATGAAAATGGAGGTCATCGCACGAAACAGAATTGCAAATACAATGAGGAAAATCTTCTCCTCTGTGTAAATACATGCGGACAATTTATTCTTCTCTGTTCAACTATCAGGGGATATTTTCAGCTTGTGGAAAAAAGAAAAGGAAAGAAGCCACCATGTCCAAATGGATCAGAGTGATGTGCGTGGCTGGTACCTGGTAGCAATGGCGAGCTTCTCACATACTGAACCAGGCTGCCTGAGAACAGCTGCCCTACGACTTTGTTTCTCATAGCTTATTAAGCAGCTGGACCAAAGACTCTCATCAGTACTTAAAGGAAGAACAAGAATGGGCAAAGCTATCCATGTCAGAATGCCTAATGTTAGCTTGCCAGACCAGTGATACATTCAATACGACCAGGCATTGACTATCTTCATACTCGACACATCTCCCAGAAATATCCGACCTTAACAATTGGGTTATTTGGCCAGCTGTGAGAGCTGGTCTCTTTGGAGAGATTTTCGGGAGGAAAAAGGTTACTCGTCAGTGTATCTGATTTCTAAGAAAGATCTGTAAAAGCACCTTCACGTTACCATCTGTGTGAGGAATGATATACCCAAACATGGATATGACTTCCTTATGAGTCATGATGGATAGGTGAATAGAAGATAGAGATAGATGAATAGAGAGAGAGAGAGAGAGAGAGA
>NW_006434825.1:1677312-1699563 GCF_000325575.1 Pteropus alecto | reverse complement strand
AAAAGAAGATAGAGAGATAGGAAGAGAGAGAGAGAGAGAGAGAGAGAGAGAGAGAGAGAGAGAGAGAGAGAGAGAGAGAGAGACAGGCAGACAGACAGACAGATGATAGAAGACAGATGTTTGTTCACTTGCCATTTCTTGATCACTTACAGTGAGCTGAACAAATCTCAATGCCAGGGATGTAAAGGTTAACAAGACACACAAGGTTCAGTCCTCAAGTGCACTATCATCTAGCCAGGACAGACAGATGCATAAGTAAACAGATTATATCAATAAAGAACAGGAAGTGCTACATGAGAGTAGGTGAAGGAGGGCTGCTGCTTTGTCTCAAAATCTTGATTCATATTATGAACTGGGCTTACAAATTCAAATATATCAGTTAAACTCCAAAACCTGTTGTGTGTGTGTGTGTGTGTGTGTGTGTGTGTGTGTGTGTGTTTAAATAAGACTTTTAAATGAGAGCTAAGCATTTTATATGAATGCATAAGATAAAACAAACTATATAGTGTTTCCTATACAATACTGTATTTCTTCAATGTTAAAGTTCAGGGTTTTTTTTTACATTTTAGCACAGCTGAAAATTGGATGTGTCCTCACCAGTGAAATCTCAAAATTGTAATTCGTAGCATTTTTCTTTCTTAGGTATACATAAAATCAAATTCCTTCGATGCAAAGAATTATAACCTATATGAATATATTAATATATTGGTAATCATTAAATACAGACTATTAAAGATTTAACAATCGGATTTCTGGGGGAAAAGTCCCTAATCAGTAGCATTTGCCAAATTTTCATAGTGTGAATACTCCTACCATGGTCAGGTTCAAGCTACCAAGATGACGTCATTGAACGTAAGGTGGGGAGAGCCTGGGCGAGCAGCTGCGTCACACCACCACACACACAGAAATACGTGGCTATTTTCAAACTCCTTCCCAACCAATGTGGCTCCAAAGCCTGACTGAGTCCAGCTGTAACAACCTGTAAAGCTCTTGTTTTTACTTAAAATCACCCTGACAATATCAAGTCATAAATAATCTAAAGCACGAGTCTGATATTAATTTGCAGCCCTTTCTCATTAGGCTCTTGGTCTCTGTTTGTGAGGTGAAGATTTCTGTCCTTGATCCTGCTTAAGTCTTGTTTTCATCATCTGTTTTGGTGTCAGCTGCTGACTCTAATTTCTATGTAACAATATTCCACATTATACAACAATCTTCATCAGAAATGGGCAAATATATACATTTGGGGCTTTATACAAACTGCAGAGCACAGATGGTCTCTGCCTGCAAATGCTCTGAGTTCATGCTTGAAGACTGAATTCTTTCCCTCTGCACAGAGGAAAAAGAAAAAGATGTCCACTCATAACACTTGTGTTCAGTGTTGTACTGGATGTTCTAGCCAGTGCAATAAGGCAAGTAAAAGAAATACAATTATTCCAGTTGGAAAGAAATATTTAAAACTGTCCTTATACATATATGACATGATCTTCTATGCAGAATATCTAGAATCCTTGAAAATGAAACTGGAACTAATAAATGAGTTTAACGTGGTTGTGATATAAAACATCAATATATAAAAATCTGTTATATTTCTATACACTATCATAAAACAACTGGAACTCAATAATTTTAAGTATCATTTATAATATCATCAAAAATACAAAACAATTAAGAAAAAAAGCTGACAAGAGATATGAAAGGCCTATACTCTGAAATCTATAAAAACATTGCTGGAGAAATTAAAAACATAATGAAATGGAAAGATATAATGTGTTCATGGTTCAAATGCTTCAATATGGGTAGAATGTCAGTTTTCTGTAGTCAAAATCTCAGCATGTTTCTTATAGTGGAAATTGATAATATTCTAAAAGTCATATAGAAATTCAAAATAACTAAAATAGCCAAAACAGCTTTTTAAAAGAATAAAGTTATAGAGCTAACATTCCTAGATTTTAAGACTTATTATAAAGCTCCAATAATCAATTATGGGCAACTGATTTTCTACCCGGTACACAGGTGACTCAGTGGATGAAGGGTAGTCCTTACGACAAACGATGCTGGAACAATAGCCACACAACAAAAGTTTTGACTTTGAACCAGACCTTGAATGATATACAACGTTGACTCAAAATGGATCATAGACCTAAATATAAAACCTAAAACTACAAGACTTCAAGTAGAAAACCTTTTGACACTGGATTAGGCAATGATTTCTCAGGTGTGACATCGAAAGCATGATCCATAAAAAAACAAATTGGTAAACTAGACATCAAAAAAATTTAAAATGTCTACTCTTTAAAAGGTACTGTTAAGAGAATGGGCCAAGCCACAAACTGAGAGAAAATATTTGTATATCATGTATTTGGTAAAGGATTTGTATTTAAAAGGTATAAAGAATCCTTGAAAGTCACTAAGAAACAACCCCAAAATTAAAAGATACGTGAGTAGCAAGGAGTTATGTGAAAAGGTGCCCAATATCATTAGTCATTAGGGAAATGAAGATTAAAACTACAAGATACCACTGCATACCTGTCAGAATAAATACAATGGAAATGACCAATTGTGACAAGTCTTAGAATAGATGTGAAAGAAACAGAACCATCGAACACTGCTGGTGGGACTGTAAAATGTTATAACTACTTTGGAAAACATGTTGGCAAGTTCTTAAGAAGTTAAACACCCACCTACCACATGATCTGACTATTCCATTCCTAGGTGTTTGCCCAAGAGAAATGGAAATATTTATCCATACAAAGTATTTTACACAAATGTTCATAGAAGTCTAATTTTTAATAGCCTCCAACTGGAAACTACCCAAATATCGAACAATAGGTGGTTGGTCGAACAGAGGGATATTCACACAATGGGATATTTCTCTGGAAAACAAGAATGAACTTTTGATACTCACTGCAAAATGGATTAGTCTCAAAATAATTGTGGTGAGCAAAAGAAGACAAATAAATATGAGTACATACTATATAATCCATCATATGAAATTCCAGAAAATATAAACTAATATATAATGGCAGAAATCAGCAGTTGCTTAATGAGAAGGGGTGATTACAAAGGGACACAAGGAAACTTTTAGGGGTAATGGATATGTTCATTATCCTGTGTGATAATTTCCCGTGTCTACATATATCAAAACTTATCATTAAACATGTGCAGTTTATTGTATGTTGATTATACCTCAACAGAACTGTTTTTTAAGTAGGTAGTAGCGTGATTTTAGTGTCAGAATTCTTAAAATATGCTCATATATATAAAGTGGATTGATAATTCAGAAAAAGAAGTAGAGGGACTAATTTAACAACCAGTTTTAGCAGAATATATTTGTTCTAAGTAGTAAAGTTTGAATGCAAAGGTATTAAGTAACCAGATTGATCATCTTCTTCCTTTTTAAGTTGGTTGTTTGGGTTTCTGTGCATTCATTCATTCGCTGACTCATTCACTCATTCATTCACTCATTCGGTAAATAATTACTGAACATTAGCAACCAGCACTCTTCTAATACACTATTTTTTATTAAACGAAGTCTCCATTTCACGGAGCTTGCAATCTAGCGAGGGAGACAGACAAAGTGCAACGCTAGTCTACTATAGTATATCTATATACCACATCATTTATTGGAAAATTATTTTGTGTACTGTCTACGTGCCAGACAATGTCTGGTAGAAGTGAACAGACAGCTACGTCTCTAAGCCCCTGGGAATATAATGCCCAAGCTAAGTGATGGACATCCAAGGAGAGATTATAATAAAGGGCATGCCATGGGCTGCATACTGGGGAAGCAACATGTAGAGAGGTCATCCCAGCCTCCTAGAAAAAATGATGTTGAAACTGGGGTTTTGCTCTCTAATCATCAAAAATACAAAACAATTCCATACTGTCAAGAGTAGTTGATTTGCAGCTCCGTTTCCTAAGGTTTGAGGGTTGCATTCTATATTCGGCATCTGGATGTTCCTGTGTGATCGACCCCATAGTCAGCCTTCTCTGAAGCTGTGATTGGAGCACATTTTAGTTGGTCCTAAATAGATAGGATGTCTGTTCCTCAAAACTTTCCATTTTCATATCTTTGGAACAGTGGCTGTTCTTAGCTACATCACCAATGTAAGAAGCCAATCCCTCTGAGATATTAAATACTGAGTAATGCCAATGTCCACCTAATAAGAAAGAACAAATTCTTTAAATACAGCAAAGATAGAATGTGTACACATCAAAGGTGCTGCGCTGTATAGAGGGGGTGATTCCCAGAGGTGCATAAATTCTAAATCAAGTCACCTTTCAAATCCCAGCAAGAACACTTATTCGATATCAGATATCAGATTTTCTACACTTAGAATTATCTCCCTTCTAGTCTTTACTTGAGAAAAAAACATAGAGGTTTTTGTTTGTTTTTAGCATGAACAATGCATCAATAGGGTTTCATAATGTAAAAAGATAAAGCAATTTTTTTCTGCAGTGCAAAGTGGTCTTACAGGAAATCTGCTGCCAGTTGCGTCCTCTGAGACCAAGGCTTCACTAGAGAAGTCAAGTAAAGCCAGTGACAGAAGCAAATAAACATCCTTCTCATCACCTTGCTTTTGGGATAAGGGCAATTTTAGTGAGGCTAGAGTAGTCACTACGGTTTCTCCTCTCAGAAGTCTTTTCTTCCTTGTCCTTCAATTTTACAAGATATTCAAATATTCCTATACTTAGCACACCATGTCATTGGTCTGTACAAGCCTCCAAAATAGGTGAGCATCAAGAAATTATAGATTATTTGAGTTGGAAAGAATTCAATAGCATCCAACACAACCTTCTTATTTTACAGATGAGGAGACTATAGCCCAGAGAGTCGAGTGTTTCTCCAATATCCCATTTCCATTCACTCAATAAATATCTCAGATATGCTATGCATATGTCATTGAGTCCTCGCAACACCTTGGGTAGTAGGAGTTATGCTTTTCAGATTGAAAAAAAGGGACTGCAAAGTCTTGTAAGTTGTCTAAGGTATCAAATGACATAACTGAACTTCAAACTTGGATCTTAAGATGCCAAGTCCAGTGGTCTCTCTGACATAATGCTCACTGATGTCAGAAATGTTACAACCCATAACCCAGGTTTTTAAACTTTTTATATCAGTAAAATAGAAGGACTTGATAATATAGCCATTTAAATCATTTTGCCATAGCTAATCCTAAGACTTACTCAGCTTACAAGTGGCCTCTGGCTAGGGTCTTGGGCTAAAGGTGTCAAAGCTTTTGTCATGACTTTGAATCTTGGCTGTGAACCTCTTTAGATGAGTTTACTGTGACTCTATTCCATTACATGCAATATTGGAATAAACAGAGCACAGAGGGTGCTCCTGTGGGAAAAAGGTCAAAATCAAAGGGACAACTGGTTAGAGGTTGTTTCCGGGAAAAGGGATGTTGCATGTGAGGTCTCATCAGGTTTATGGATGCGTTAGATCCCCATAGAAGCAGGCACGCATTAAAAATAGAATGTCTACAGTAAATGCACGTCTGGTCACATCGCTCCTCTCTTCTCCTTTGCCTTCAGGATAGAGTTCATGCTTATTAGCAGGTCTTACGAATCTTCTTGTGATATGAAATCTGTCTTTCTCCATCCCTATCCTTCCTTGAGACCCTGACAGAGTGCTCCGCTGTCTTCATACGTGCATGCATACCTGCTTTCCACTCTCACCCTGCCTGATCTTCCCTCTTACCTCTAGACCATTGCACAAGCTGTTTCTTCAGCCAGTGAAGAACCTTCACTCAACCTTTGAGTCTCAGCTCAGATGTAATTCCCTCTGAGGAGCTTGCCTGTGCCCTCATCTCTATAATAGATGTACCTAGGTTGGGCCTCCTATTCTCTCCATCTCATAGCCCTTATCACACTGTAATGGAATTGTCTGTTTAATTTTGTCTGCCCACCATATACTGAAAGCTCCCAGCTCACCACTGTACCCAACACCTGGCTCAATGACCGGTATACAGTAGATGCACACTGATCATGTCAAATGAATGAGTGAACAAATAGATGAATAATTTTATGACTTGTTCTATAAACAGTTATGTTAAGTTTAAGGTTGCTTTAATTGAAGGCAATAAAGAATGACTAGGTTTAGATCCCTCTTTTCCAGGTCATTTTTTGGACAGTTCATGGAGTCTGCTCAACGCAGTGATCTATGTCACAGTGAACACCTCGGGGACATACAGAATGCATATTTGCCACATACACATGAGAGATGCCAAGGGACTCTCTAAAGAACATCAGCCAACAAAGATGGTGACTCTAAATTCAAACATGCAATGTCTTCTGTGCTATAGAATTTATTTCTCATTGATACTTAAATGGAACCTGAAATAGATAGAGACTTAATGAACAAAGACTCTAGGAGAGGCAGTCAGTCCAGGAGTAAAATGAAATCACTCCGGATTACCTCCAATGGACAGCAGTTATGAGCTCCTGTACACAATTTAAAGGGAATCGTGTAATTTAAAAAGGAACAAAAAAAATGCCAATTGAACGTAATGGGAAGTGACATTTTGGCTCAGCCGCGATTAGAATCAAGCGGCTTTCTTCTGGTGCTTTAGTGGCGGTGCCTTCCCTAGGTTCACAAAGGGTTAATTCTGTGATCCTTGGGGATGCTTTAATGGCCCCGGTTATCCAAACCTTGATTCAGAGCAGAGGCCGAAGATTATGTTTTCTCTGCACATCCACAGACATATTAGGACATGAAGTGAAGATGACAGGAAGAGAATATCTCCTTTCTCCTCAGAATTGCCCCAGGAGAGTTTTCCACTGTGACCTGCTCAGACCCTGGCTTTGCATTAGAGTTATTGTCCTGAGAGGAGATTCAGTTAGAGCCTCTGATTCATTTCTTATAGTGCTCTCTTGTTTATTCTTGGTGGCAGCTAACTTGTAAAATTTTATTATGATTTTTTTCTTGGATTGTGTCATGGAAGGGATAAAAAAAAAAAAAGAAACAATGATTCTATCATCGGTCTTAAATGCAGTTGTATAAATCTGCACCAAGGCCATGTGTCTACAGGGAAAGCACGGGATAACAAGTTATTCTGTTCCCAGTGGTCATTTTCTGAGTTTAGACCGAGGGAGGGAGGAAAGCATAAGGTTTGTGGGTACCACTGGTATAGTGGTTATGCTAATTTGGATTTCAAATTTTATCCTTACTCCATACTGGTATTAGGGTGATCCTTATCGAGCACAATATGATCAAATCACCATCACCACCAACTGATGATTCGCCAAAATTACCATGGCTCACTGCAATTGCCACAGTGAGCAGTTCCCAGAATCTGCTGCCCTCGGCTTTAGCTATATACTCCAGTTCCACTAACACATACAAAGAAGCCATTGTAAGTCCACTGTTTCATGACTGTGCCTTGCAAATGCTGTTCCCCCTCTTAGAGCATCCTCCATTTTTTCTCTCCATGCTTTTCTCCCTAACTGCCACTCATTTGTCCAGAATTAACTCAGACAACATCTCCACCAAGCTGGCCCCAAAAAGTTCTATTAAACTTTATCAATCTATTGAAATAGTCCATTTGCTTATCTGTATCCCTTGTCAAACGATACTTTACCTTAGCATCCAGACCACCCTCTATCTACCTTTATACTTCCAAATACTGGCGCAGAGATTGGTGCATGGCAGGTATTCAGTACAGTTTCACTGAACTCCATTTTTAGCCCAGACATCATTACCTCCAAGAAGTAATTCCTCAAGGCATGGTGGCCATTCTTCCTATGTGCTCGCATAGCACACTATTTAATCCAACTTGCAACATTCATTGGTATTTCTTAAAATTTCCCACTTACTTGTCTTTTCTCCCTCTGGATCAGAAGCTTCTTGAGGGCAGAAAGGACATCTTCTTTGTTCACTAGTGCATGCCTCGAGCCATGTCCCACACCTAAAACAAAATAGATCCTTAGTAAAAGCATGCAAAATAAATGAATGAATGAACGAAGTCTGCATAGAACGAGTGCCATTGATTAGGATTCTAAAAGATCTTTAGAGCGGCCCCTGGTGACTTCCACTAGATCTCTGAAAACCATGATCCCATGAGCACTGCTTCCAAGACATGAACAGAGGGAAGAGAAACCCTTCCCAGTAGGAGTATTATGCTTCTGTCCTATACCTTCTGTAAAGCCTAGAACATCATACTGTCATAATGTGATGACAGATGAAAACTGCAAAATTAAATTCAAGCTCATCTTGCAGTTTCGTGTTTAGCCTTCTGTTGCCAACCTAGGAGGTGCGTTTAAAACAGCTTGAGGATTTACCGCTAATACCTTCCCTAAGACGGCTTTATCTGTTGGCAGTCCAGTCTCCACCAAATCGCTGTTTTGGTTTGGGTGTGTTAAGGGGATAGGAGAGTGGCAGAGAAAAAACAATATCAATCTTTCAGCCGTCAGTTCATTTTAGCCGGGTAGGTACAATAGTTTTTGAGTTTTATGGTGGCTCCAAATGAAATGGATGGGAACATCCCAGACCCCAAACTATATTCTTGTATTGTCTTGGTGTGGGGTTTGTTTTAAAATAGGTTTCATTCTCTCTTCTACATTCGACCATGTCTATTCCTCTAGCCTGAGGAAAAAGTGATTCCATTGTCCTCCCTCCATTCTCTGGAGAGTCCAGGTTTACATTTGATTTTAAGGAAGAAAACTAACTTACCAAAAGTCAGTTATCAGAGTGAAATGTAGTTGACTTTAACATTCTCTCAAATTTTCTGAAAGTTTCTATCTAAACCATGATTCTAAGGAACCATCTTAATGGATGGGCTGTGTCAATGGAGTAGGAATCAAGTTAAGATGGTTTAAGGGCTTGGATGAGCTTCCTTTCAATGTGCTTGGGGAAGAAATCAATGCTACATGATAAAAGACGGGGCCCTGAAATCTGTTTGATCTGAAACTGTAATTTATTCTTTTGCAAGTAGTTTTTTTCAAGTAGACTTTTTATTGAAGTATAATATAAAGAGAGCAATATACAACATTATAATTGTGCAGCTAGGTGAATTTTCACAAACCAAACACACCCATTTAACTAGCAACCAGATAAATGAACATTACAAGAAAAACAGAAGCTCTCTTCATGTCCCCTCATCACTACAACCTCCAAGGTAATCATTATCCTGATATCTATCACCATAGATTAGTTTTGCTTGCTTTTGAATCATACAGCATAAACTCTTTTGTATCTTACTTTTTTGGTCAATGTAATATTTGTGAGATTTATCCATGTTTGTATGTAGCTACCATTTATTCATTCTCAGTACTAGAGAGTACGCCATTGTGTTAATATACCACAATCAATTTCTCTATTCCATTGTGGGTGAATCTGGGCTGTTTTCAGTTTGGGACTATAATGAAGAGTACTTCTACGAAAATTCTGTGAACACATCTTTTGTGAACACATGTATGCAGTTCTGGGAAAGTACTTAGGAGTGGGACTGCTGGGTCACAGAGTATCTTATACTCAGCTTAGATTGACCTAAAATTAAATTCAACTTTCTACTTTTGAATTAAATGACCTTAAACAAGTCATTTCAGATTGCTTAGCCTGTTTCTCCAACAGCGAATGGGGAAATTTTTTACAATGCAAAGTTGTTTCAAAGATAAGATCAAGCAATGTTAGGTTTGTGGCATAGTTCTAACATATAAGTGATATTTTTCCCAAAGATGCTTACTGCTCACTAAATATCCAGTGCACTCCTCTATCTTTCTACCCTTTGTTGCAGTTAACTGGAACTACATGATTTGAGCTCTGGCCAGTGGGATGTGAGTAGAAATGAGGTATGCCACTTCCAGGCCCCCAAGCTACCCTCCACCCTCCAGCTCTCTCTTGTCCTACTGCAGAACTCTGGAAAGCGAGTGTTTGAATGGTGGCATCGCAGGAGGATAGAGTTCCTAGAGTCCCTGAGTGACAGCATGGAGCAGAAACTCCACCAACTGGCATTGGACATGTAGCATGATTAAGAAAGAAGCTTTTACGGTGTTAAGTCACTGATATGTTGAGGGTACACTGTTATTGCAGCACACCATAGAAAATCAGATAAATACAATACTCAAATGATGTAATAGGGCTCCACCCCAATGAAGCCATTAGAATTTCCCTTCAAAGAATTATGCAACTCAGGCTCAACGCAGACATCGGACATTACATATCACTTCACATTCTAAGTAATGGCAAGGAAATATTTTCTTGGTGTGACTAAAGAAAAAAAATCGAAAGTGATTTTTGCTGGAATATGTTAATTGAAGAAACCCTCTTCTCTGTTAAGAAACCAGATTGTAATTCCAAAATTGTATCTGATGTACCCCAAACATAGCATTGCCTTCACAAAGAGAAGGCCCTTGGTGATTATTAGTTTAAAAAAAGTAAAATCCTCTCCCACCAGGTTCAAAGCCAGCCTCATTCTTTTGTTCCTATAAAGACTTTCTTTCTTCGTGTTCCCTGGTGTCTACATGGCCTATGAGTTTTCTCCTAATGATTAAACTCCTAAAAATACTACAAAGAATGCTTAATAAGGCTTTTGTGTTTTGCTGGTTGCTATAGAGACTGTTTAATATAGGATTTAAAGTACGTGTAAATATGTATTTTGGACAGTGTTTAAAAACATGTATAATTTACCCAGCCATAACAGCTACTTCAGTGTTGCAGTTCAGTGCGATAAGGCATATGTAAAGCATTTTATAGTGTGTTATTTATAGTTATTTACTTAATAGCCTACAACAGTTCCTTCCATTGTGTAAAGGAAATAGGCATTTACCCTGTTTTAACAATGAATATCATTTACTCCATTTAGCAATTGATAGTCTTGAGTCCCATGCAGGCTGGTGAATATGCAATTGGTATAATGTTGATGCAGCAAGGAAACCATGTTGACAGAGAGTTACTAGGAAAACAAAGGGTCCTGCTGATGGAGTCTTGAGCTCATTAGGGAAGTTGTTGACTGAGCTACTCTGGCACGATAGGAAACCCCTGGAAAGAGGCCACTATCTGCTTTGAAGTTATCCCCAGGGATGGACCCAAAGATGAAATAATGCGGATGATAATAATAGCAACAACAACTAATAGTGAGCAAACCTGACTCGGCCACAGGCATAGTGCTAAGCGTTTCACATTCATGATCTCATTTAGTCCTCACAACATAATGACTCTGAGATGGATACTGTTATTATCTTTGTCAGATAATGAAACTGAGGCAGAGAGGTTACACAAGTATGCCAAAATTATCACATAGCAGGTAGATGGTGGATCCAGGAAGTGAATCCAGGTCTGTCTCACTCCAAAACTTGTGCTCTTAGGTATTGCTATGTATTGCTCATGTTTTGCCCGGGAGTTCTTGAACCACATGGAGGTTAGTTGTTTATCAGTAATGTATCCTTGACCTGTAGCATGTGTGTGCATATGCACGCACACACACACACACACTTTCCAAGCACAGAGTTTTGGCAATGGTCAGTTCTATTAGCCAGAGAATAAGATGTGATCACAGTCATTGAGCTTCTGCACTGTCCAGGTCCTTTATACATGTCATCTTTTAAAGCTCACCACAATGTCAGGCTTCATTGCCTATTTTGTTCAGATGAGGAAGCTGACTCTCAGGCTAGGCCTGTCCAATGTCACAGAGCTTGTATGCAGCAGAACCAATACTTGATACCAGATCAGTTACAACTCAAGAAATCTTGTCATTATTAAAAAGTACAGATACATGTATTGTAGTGTGTTTTCAACTGTGAGATCATTTTTCTCCTCAGAGACATTTGGTAATTCCTAGAGACATTTTCCTGGTGTCACAATTGCGGGGAAAGCCACTGGCATCTAGTAGGTAGAAGGCAAGGATGCTGCTAAAGATCCTACGGTGTATAGAATAGCCTCTCACAACAAAGAATCATTTGGCCTCAAAGTTCAATAGTGCCAAGATTGAGAAACCCTGACCTAATGTAATTAAAAACAGTCCAGGATGGCCTGGGAAACATCATGTCAAGTGAAGATAAATTGAAATAATGTTGGTTGTTCATTTATCAGCAGAATAAGTCCAGAATAAGTTCAATGAAACTTATGATCAGGATGGACCTTCCAGAATAAGTTCAATGAAACTTATGCTCAGGATGGAACTTCCAGAATAAGTTCAATGAAACTTATGATCAGGATGGACCTTCCAGCATCTGAGATGACATGGTAAAAGGCTCTGAGCTCATTCTGACATGGGGAGAAGCAAGACAGAATGTTTAGCTGGACAGTAAGCTTGATGAAGGCAGGAATTAGTCTGTCTTGTTTATTGCAATATCCGTCTTTCCAATTATAATAGCCAACACATGGTCAGAGCTCAAAGCCTCTAGTGACTCCCCCCATTCCCATCTCTCTTCTCTCCCGTCTTCTCTTTTGATCCCTCACAATTGTATATTCATTGATTCAATCAGTGAGCAAATAAGTATCTACAGTGTATGCTTTCCTATTAGGACCTGTTCTGCAGTGGTCCACAAACTTTTTGGCACCAGGGACTGGTGCTCCTATGAGAATCTAATGCCTGATGATTGAGGTGGAGCTGAGGCAGTGATGCTAGCGCTGGGGAGCGGCTGTAAACACAGATGGAGCTTTGCTAGCTGGCTTGCCACTCACCCTCTGCTGTGCAGCCCGGTTCCTAACAGGCCATGGACCCAGTACCAATCCGCAGCCTGCGGGTCGGGGAGCTCTGCCCTATTGGGCTGGGACTCATTCTAATCACCTCTTGAGTCCTGACTAACAAAAAAATCTACATTGCTTTTGCAAAATACATTTAAGTTCCATAAGAAAAGGACCTTTCTCTGGCTTATTCAGCACTATATTCTTGGATGTTCTCTGTCCTAGGACAGTGTCTGGCATAGAGGGGATGGTCACCAAATATTTGTTGACTAACTAAATAAATTAAATTGCCACATTCTATGATGATGAAAAAACTTAGAAGACAAGCAAAAAGAAACAAAAAATTCAAGGTAATCCAGACTGCTTAGAAAATATAAGCACCAGGATGAAACCGAGTCTAGACAAATGTTGGATGCTGTACATAGCTACAAGCCATACCTCTAGCAAGGAGGCTGGAAAGGCATTACCGAAGAGGAAGGAGTCTAGAGGAATCTTAGGAGTGGACACCTGAGCTACTCTGATGACTAGAGCCACGGTCCACTTATTCTCATTACAGGGGCTCCTTGTGGGATGCCTTGTATTTTCACTATTTTAGCTATTTATACTTTGTCCCCTACTGGACCCAACATTCTTTTATCCATGATGAGCTATTAGAGACATGATCCTTGATTCACTGGAGCCATTCCTTAGGGGATCCTGGACCTAAGGATTCACCTTTTAGAAGTACAAATAAAAAGAACTAGCCTTTATGGAGCACTTTCCATGTGTCAGATCTCGAGCTAAGCATTTTATGTCTATTATACCACAATTTATTCTTAATTAAAACCCCACAAAAAGAGTGCAGCTGTTCCCATTTTGCAGGTGAGGAAACTGAGGATTAGATAGTTTGCATAATAGCTAATTGCTTTTGGCTTTTTAAAACTGCATTTAAAGGAGAGGTTGCCAAGTTTCTGGGTGGGAACTAAAACTAAGAGGCTGATGATGATCTTCTATTTCAATGTTAGTCCTTCATGTCATCACTGGCCTAGTTCCAGCTCCAATCATGCAGTTTTACTAGGATTTCTAAACAAGGAAGCGAGAAGGTGCTAAAAGATTTGGGGAAAATTAACCAAGCCACAAGAGCTGTAATAGCAAGAGGTCAACAGTGTCAATCATTGAGTCCAAGAGCATGTAAGAAGCTCTAGTGAAATATTTAGCTAGAATCCATATCCAGCTGATCTGGTCATTGGGCATGAGATGGGGAAAAGCATAGTAGTCAGTGAAAGGAGTGCCTCAAATGGGATAGGTACTCAAGCATGAGGATGAGATTTATTCAAATCTAGGAGAAGCTGCGGATCACATGGTCCAGCCCTGGACATCCAGGCTGTCTGGAATTCGGTGAGGAGTCAAGACTGCAGCCCACAGGATAGATGTAGATCCAGGCTCCATTCACAGCACCAAACTGGAAGAACATCAGGTAAACTTCCACATACACACATCCATGGAAAAGGAGGATGGAATAGGAGGCATTCTTTTGACAAATACTTAATGAGATTGTTTTTATGTGCCTAGCCCTGGAGATGTAGTTGCAGGCAAGAAACAAATGCCATGTCTACCTGAGTTTACAGTTCAGCAAAATAGATAGATGAGATCTAGGTAGGCCTCTGTTCAGCCCTGCTACAGTTTTCACCAGTGGAGAAGGTACTGCTGATCTTCTACTCAAAATGTGGTCCACAGACAAGCAGCATCAGCATAACATGGGAACTTCTTAGAAAAACAGAATCTCGAACCTCACCCCAGACCTAATGAATCAGAATCTGCATTTTTGGCAAGAACCCAGGGGACCCATGAGCTCATTAAAGTTTGCGAAGCAGTGGTCTGCGAGCCTTCCTTGCAGAGTAGGGTCTTTGGTGTGTTCGATGAGGCACACAGGGGCTGTCATTTCCTACCACAGACATCCTTTAGAGATATAAAGGTTACACCAGAATCAGCAGAGATCAGGCAAAGGGGAAGCAAAGTGTATTCTCAGGAGCTCCTGGAAATAATTACCGTTCTCTTAATAATAAATGAATAGGCTGCAGTCCCAGAACACATTGAGAACAAAGCAAAACATGTCAATATAAAATCCAGCAAATAAAACAATCAATTTAAAATAGATTTCTCTAAATGGTTTCCCTGCGTGGGCTAAGTGCCCCACCTCTGGACTCCCGTAGCATGTTGTGCTTATACCTGCCTCAGCCCTTGGGCTTGGATCTTGAAATTTTCTGTTTCTGTGTCTGCCTCTCATTCTAGACTGTAAGTTCTTCAAGGACCCTCTTTCCTGAAAAGACAAGAAAAGGGTCCTGGCGCTGCAAAGGATTAGGGGCAGTTGTAAAAGACTGCAAGAATAGTTCTGTGTGTGAAATACTTTCAACAGAAGAATAACAGTACATACAGTTCTAAACTCCTTTGCGAGTTTGGCAGAAAGGTCCATCCCCCTCACCCTAGCCACCCATCCACCCCCACGTAAAGTTCTGGGTCTTCGGAGCCTCACATCAGCAATTATCATTTTCCAACCCAGTGACTAGAGTCTGTTCTCTTCTGAACTTTCTTTCACTAAAGACAACGGAATATACTCTTATAGTTATGCCCTTTATAGTGATATCTTCCCATATTGACTCTGGACTTGGCCATGTAACTTACTCCAGAAGATGGGATGGAGGAAAACTCAGCATAAGCAGAAGCTTACGGAGTCATTTCCATTTCCCGTCTCTCTCATTCCTGTATCTCCACCATTAGAACAAGCCTGCACTCACCTGCTAGAAGATGTGAAAACACATGAAGCAGAGTCCTGACCATATAGCAAAATGCAGTAAGTCAGCAAAATTTCCTGATCAACCCAAACCTGAGAGATGGGTGAGTTCTACCAAGCCCAGCTCCATACAACAGAAACACCTAACTATCTGCAAATTCAGAGCTAAATAAATGCTCACTGCTTTGAATTATTGGATTTTGGGTTATCTGTTATACAGCAATAACTAACTGCTACAAGCCACCAAGTAGAAGCAGCTTCCATTCAGAGAGCATCTAATTCCTTTCACACAGAAACCATCTTTGCATTTGAATTCTCTGCTCATGCTGAGTAGGCCGTTGGTATGGTTCAGATGAAGAAAAAACAAAAGCAACCTATAGGAACAGACCCTGCCTTCAAGCATGCTCACATTTTGGTGACCCCTGGAAAGTCACTTAGAAGCTGCTTTGAGGAAAGAATTGATCTTCGGAGGCAACTAACAGCAGGAACATTTTTAAGGTCTGTCATTTCTTATCATCAATGGAGAATAACTGTAAATGAAAGCTTGTGTGAATATGAGGAATAGACAACAAGCTGAGCTAAGTTAAAAAATTAAAAGGGGGAATGAATTAAAGGTGCATTTATCAGGATCTTTTTAGTTGTAAAGGATGGAAACCAAACCAAACCAAACTCAAACTAACATAAGTCGAAAATAAGGCAGATGTTTGGTAACCTGAGTCAGAAGGCATCCAAGAATGCTGAGACATATTAAATCACGAGCAGCAATGCTTTATGTCATACATACAGCTCAGAGACACTGAATGGAACTTTTCCACAATAGCTCCAGTTCTATGAGAGTTTTGCATAATAGCTCTGGCTCTCCCTCCAAGGGAGGCCTCTGATTGGCCTGACTTGACTCAACCATGGCTGAACAAATCATGACAGGCAGAAAGATACTGCTGCACTCTGATTGGCCAGGTCTGGTCATAAAACCAAGCAGCAAGGTCAGCCCTTCCTAAAAAAAAACACGGAATAGGAGACGTGTGGTTTCCCAAATAAGAGTTCTGGGTAAATTATACAACCTGACTGCTGAAGGATACTGGGGAATCTCACAGGATTCAAGGGACAGGGGGCAGGTGGGACTTGATAATGAGAAAACCACCGCCGATATGAGGCCAGTCACCCCAGAGGGATACCATGGACCTACCTAGGCTCCCAAAGGCCAGGCCTTGGGTCTCTTGTTTGAAATTTTTAAATATTCCTTGAGAGGAAACCTGTTTGTCTTACCACAGCCAGGTAGGCACTCCTGGCCCCACCTTCTGTTGCATGGCCATGGCCGACCTGGCCACTTTGAACTGGGAACAGTGTGCAGATACCCCAAACGCTAGTACCACAGCCCTCTGCCTTCCTATGTCTCTCTCTGCCTGCCTCACTTCCTTCTCCTCTCCTACCGTCTCAATTGTGCGCTCTCTACATTCAGGAGGGAGGTGAATATTTGTTTTAAAAAAAAAAAAAAGTGGTACCACTGAAATTTTACTTTCTTCTTATGTCTGTTATGCCTTCAAATAAGACATTCATCTCATGGAATGAGTGGGAAAGAGACAGGTGGAATGCAAATACCCAAAGACAGATAGTGAATAAACTCAGGAGCTTCAGTTCTGACCAGCTGGATGACTTTCTAAAAGTGATTTGACTTCTCAGAGCATGAGTTTTCTCAGCTATTAACTTTTCAGCAGCGATTATAAAGTCCACCTTGGATAGTGGCTTCGAGGAATCTGCAAAACTGTATATAAAGACAGTTCTAATGCCACCTCGACAACTACTATCACTGTGGTCACTGATACTACTGTTATTACAAATAATAACACATATCATGTGGGGCTCAGCATTCAACAAGGCTCGCTTTGGTCAAGAATCAAACAAACTGTGGAAGCCAAGCGTCTCTTTCAATAGCTTAGAACCCAGCTCAGTGGCCTTAAGTCTGAGCAATGGCTACGCCCTCCCAATTTCTGTATTAGTGTCTCTCTGTATCAGCATTAACTCTGATTTCTGACTTGCTTTACCTCTTCCTCTTTCTCTGTATCTCTATCTTTGTCTCTAACCGCCTCTTCCCACGCCCCTTATCTGTCTTTTATTGTCTCTTAATTTAGTTTCCCATTCTGCCCCATTTTTCCCAGGTCCCCTGCCTGGTTCCCTCCCCCGCTTTCACCCACAATCCCTGGCGGCCTTGGCATTCCCAAGATAAACATCCCCTCCTTCCTTCTACAATGCAAGGAGGCCTGTCCTATGCTTCCTCTTCCCTGTCACAAACAGCTGTGTCCTGTCTTGACAGCTTAAACAAACACAATTTAAAAGGTAGCTAGTGCCAACCTCTGGATGCTGAAGCCAACGTAGCTGGCTGATCCCCTGCAAGAGTGAGGGTTCACCCAGCTTGCCAAACCTGAAGCCTCTGTGTGAGCACAAAGGCATGGAAGGGGCCACCTAGCTGTTGTCGTCCAGCCAAACTCATCTACCACCCAGACACCTGAGGAGCGGCAATGCTAAAGCAGGCACCCTGCTATTTGTTAGCAGTGGGCCATCAGGGAATTTCCAAGCTTGGCTTTGATGAAACTGAAAAGGTTGAATCATTAAATGTTTGGAGAATGTGAAGCTGGCACTCGGCCCTGTGTTTTCTGTAATATCAATCATTCCTGGAGACCGCTGCTGCCTGCTGGGCTGGGAGGTACTCAGCTAGAGGGAAGTATCACTCTCGCACCTCTAAGCTACAGGAATGACACCACCAGAGTGAGATACTAAGTGGGTGGTCTTGAGAAAGACTCCAGGAGCAGGGGAGGACCCACCCTGCCTGAAGTGGTGAAGTAGGAAGAAGGGAGAGAGAGAACAGGTAACCTGCATAATTGCTGTTGACCACTCCCCTGCAACTGATTAGACAGACAAGGCACCTATTATGTAGATGCTGCCTGCATATAAATGATAGGGCTCTACTCACACCTCTGGGAAGAGGGCATAATTACTAGTTTTGTCTCAAGAAATTTCATCCCTGTGTACAACCTCAATTTCTATCTGCACACACATCTCCCAACTATGGTCATACTTCTCCCAATTCCAGAATTCTGCCTCTGACCATCTCTTTGCCATCTCCTCTGTGATGTATCAAAGGGACTTAGACTCAATGTGCCTAAGATCGTATTCAAGTTCCTCCACCCCCACCTGGCCCCTGCCCTAAGGAAGTGGTCCCACCTGTCTGTTGCCCGAACTAGTCCCTGGACAAAATCCTCACCACCTCTGTTTCTCTTGCCTCCATATCTAAAGCCTCCCAGTCACTATCAGTTCACCTCTTCACAATGTACATCCTATCACTTCTTTGTTGTGGCCACATCCCTACTCTGATTCAATACAACAGCCTCTTGTCTGGGGTCTCACCTGGACAAAGGCAGCAGCCCCACGCTGATCTCTCCCCAAGAGGCTCTCCATATGCCAGAGTAACCTTTCCAAGAAGCAAATTTGATCAAGGCACCCACCTCCCGAGCCCGCCAGCTCAGAACCCTTCATTACTCTGAAGACAATGACCCAGAAATCTTCAAGAAGTCCTAGAAGGTGTGCTCTGGACCCGTCCTTTCTGCTCTGCCACTGACCCTCTCTGTTTCCTGAAAATATCAGGCTCCTGTTCCACGTGTGACTCTTGCCATTTGGAACACTCTTCTCCATGCTCTCTGCCATTCTATCCTCCTGCCACAATTTATATCATGACATTTTCACATAGAAAATACATTTGATTCATAAATCAAAGATCTAAAAATTTATACAACTTCTCCACCACAGTGTGTCCCCCATCCACTCTGTTCCCATACTCAATCCCCACTTCTACATATCTTAAGAGATTTTTAAAGTATATTCAACCACATCCACAATATATTATCCTCTTCCCACTTTTACACAAAGGGTAGTACAATATTATATACTCAGATCTGTGCCTTGCTTCTTCTTTTTACTAAACAATATATCTGAGAGATTGTCCCATTTCAGTACACAAACTAATGCCTCATTTTTTTACAACTCCATTGTATTCCATGCTATAGATTTTCCATAACTTATATAAACCTTCCCCATTCACAAAGCCATATATTGGGTTACTTTTTCTATTTTAACCAATATTGCAGCAAATAATAATGTACCTATAGTATTGGGAACAAGTTTAGCTAAAGGATGAAATCCTAGAAGAAGATTAGATGGAGCTAAAAGATTATGCACTCACAATTTGGATAAATGTTGCTAAATTGCCCTTGTTGGGGGTTTTAAGTAGCCTTCACCCTCACAAGAGCCTGTTTTCCATGACCTTGCAAAAAGATTGCTTTGTCATCTGACAGGCAAAAAATGAATTTTACTAGATATTTGTAAATGCCATAAAGACTTAATAAAGTGCACACAATGACATCCGAGCAGCATACCAGGGTACATAATAAAGCTATTTGTGGCCAGAGGCAACGGGACTCAGGATACCTGGACCCAGGTACCTGGTGGCCTAAGGCATCAATATCTCAGCAACCAGTATGTGATACCAGTTAGGAAACTATGGTTTCAAGGAAACAAGAATGGTATTAGTCTACTTTTATCATTTAAAAATGGGTCTTTCCCCCAATTAACACAAAGGCATGTTTGGGGGCACCCTAAAGTATTGGTTATTCCATAATAATGATGATGATAGTTATTATTTTATAGCATTAGAGTGTGAGCTACAGCTCACTCATCAGCGCAAGATACAAGGGCCTTGGGGCAGACGGAATTGGGTGTCTTCTCAGGATCTGGCTTCGCAATACCTGCCCATCATGAGTAATTTTATTTCTCAGTTTCCTCACCTATTAAACAGTGATGATAACAGGTAACTAACAATCTTTTATTAGGAGGGTTTGAAATAATGTAAAAAGAGTGTTTAGCACATAAGAGACTCCTCGATAAGTAAGTAGTAGCATCTTTTTAAACCTCAGCACCCGGCAGAGAGCCAGGTGCAAAGGAAGTGCTAGGAAACCTTAGCTGTTTTTGATTTTTTTTTTCTTTTTTTTTGCTATGAGAAGTTGATCTGGTTCTCCCTGCAGCTTGGACTCAGATGCACTCAGACATCCACACACCGCCACCACCAAACGACAAGATCCACAGCAGCTTCCCTTCTGGTAGATCTACGCTCCAGACCAAAGGGAATCTGTAGCTGGAGGTCTCTAGTCCTTCTCATCGAGCTCCAGAAGTCAAAGCTCTAATTCACTCTGAAAGGGCTTCAGCACCACCCCTGTGAAGTCCTTAAATGTTTTATGAGCTCCTTGAAATGCTCAGATAATTAAAAACACTTTCTTAATTTAATAGCTTGGCTTAATGAAACCAGGACTTTATGTTTTATTTGGAAAGGAGTGAACATCCCAGTCACACTTATTAATATTTTTAAGAGTATGCCCATTGTGTCCAGGGATTGAGGGAAATCATTGCTTCAAGGGGGAAATGGGTTTTCCTGAGTCTGTGACAAGTCTTGAGCTTATTAGAGCTCATTACATCCAGGAAGCCTGAAAACCTAAATTAGCAATCATCACATATGACGAGGCAGGCTATTATTAAGAAGGCCACTTATTATAGAAACATGAAATTATCAATTAAAAAGTAGTCCGTCCAGGCCCCAAAGGTCCGATGGGATTACCTGTGCCATCTAAGCAGCCGAGTCATAGGCTCACATAGACAGAAGAATCCTCTGAGAGCGACATTTTCTGTCAAGTCAAATAAGCATGATCCTCTTAAGAGAAAAATGCCATAATTCAAACAGGTCGAATGTGAACCCAGCTAGTTTGGGTGATGAAGGTATCACCAAGAACAGAGGATTACAGAGTGTAGTGGTCACTTGGTCTCCAGAAAGTGGAGATTCTTTAGAGGGGTCTTCTTGCTGCTTTCCAGGAGTAATCACCTGGTACAGTGAAATGGGCTTGGACATCAAGGTCAGGGGCAGCGATGCACTAGAACTTGCACAGCTCAGGAGAGCAGATTATACGCATCTTTTCCCATCTCCATGATCAGTGTCATTATGTAGGTAACTTGAAATCAGCCACGGTGGGAGTATTTACACCACGGTAATCGGCAAACACTGCAAATCTGTGCTTATATTTTCTTTGGAGAGCCAGCTACCAAACATTAACCTTCACCATACCAGATGTAGGTTCAAATCCTGGCTGGCCCATTGTAAACACGATTATGGGAAATTTATTTAACTTTCCTGAGCCTTAGTTTCTCTGACTATTTAAAAAGAAGATGAAACACTTTCTATGTAATGTGGTTTTTTTTTTTTTTTTTTTTTACCTCCAAGACTACCACTAAACAAAGATAAATAGTGACTCCCTCACATTGCCATCTGAGCAGTAGGTGGCTCAGTGGATCACGATGTGACCTCTAGTCTGGGTGAGTAGCAGCTTTGAGCCTTTCTATGTAATGTGGCTTTTTTTTTTTTTTTTTTTACCTCCAAGGCACTACCACTACATGACATAATGAATCTATATCTCTTTATGTTGTTGTTATTGTGCTGGTGTTATGTCTTTTTCCATAAAGCTCCTTCATTCAACCAAACATGTTTATTGAGTACCTACTATGTCCCAGACACTAGTCTAGGTACTGGCAGCAGCAGTGAACAAAACAGACAAAAATCTTTACACTTGTGGAATATACAAATAGTAAACAAATAAATGTGTACAGAATATATATATGTCAGATGGTGACAGCACATGGGAAGACATAAAGTAAGTTAGTGACTAAAACATGGTAAGATAAGTGGCCATTGCAATTTTAACTAAGGCAGTAATAAGGGAATTGCTGAGAAGATAACATACGAATAAAGAATTGCAAGAAG
>NW_006434825.1:1613708-1677271 GCF_000325575.1 Pteropus alecto | reverse complement strand
TGACAGACAGGTAAGTAGGGTTGTGCCTGGAGTGCGTGAGAACCACATGGGGGCGCTGCAGTTGGAGCGGAGGTATTAAGGGCAGAGCAGTAGATAAGAACGACAACAGAGACTAGATTTTATAGGCATTATATGACCAACAGAACTTTCTGTGAGGATGGAAAGGTTCTATCTCAGTGTTGCCCACTACAGTAGCCACTAGCCACGCATGTCTGTGCAGCACTGGAAGTGTAGTGGAGGAATCTGTACTATCAATCTTCAGTTTTATTTAATGTAATAATTTTCATTTAAACAGCCACACGTGGCAGGTAGCTGCAGTTCAGGACAGCTTAGTTGTAGGTTGCTGTAAATGATTTTGGCTTTTGCTCTGTGTGAGATGAAGAGCCATGGGGGAAACCGAATGCAGCAGTGCTAGGATCTACCTGAGTGTGTAAAGGCTCACACTGACTGCTCTGCAGAGAAGAAATTGTAGGGAAGGCCAGGGAGGAAGATATTGCAATCATGCAACAGAACATGAGGATGGCATGGCTCTGTGATGGAAGGAATTGTATTTTTCTCTCTCCTCTATTCCTAGCTCCTAGAACATGTACTAGAACATAGTAGGTGTTTAATGATGGTTTGCGGGGAGAAGGGTTGAATTAAGAAAATAAGCTCTTTATTGGGTCATTCAGTGCAGTTCTTTCTGCTTAGCTTAAATTTTACGCCTTGGCAATGACTCGTGGACCAGCTTCTTTGCAGGGTATACAGATAAGAATTTTACTGAGAATAAATATCATTTGATATAATCAGTATATCTCAAAGTTTATTCCACAGACATGAGTCTCATAGAATGCTAATGGGTGCTAAATATTAAAAGATAGACAAAAAGTTCTATCAAAAAATTTGAGAAAAACCAGCTTAAGCAAAATAAAGATATCTTGACTGCAGTAAACAGTAATACCTTCAATATACTAATATAAATTGTACAGCTCCAACAAGGGATAAACACGTAGGATGTATTTTCTAACTGTGTTTGACAATAGGTCCCTCGTTTTTCCCTAGCTGAGCATCTGGCCCAGTGGCTGTTCAACAGAGCACTCCTTAGGAAATATTGTATTTGATTGCTGAGCAATGGAAAGAGAATCTGAATGTGGGCTGCCGCTCCCAGTCATTCTCCAACACATCACCTTGTTGTGTTTTCTCTGTAGGATTTAACACTATCTCAAACATTTATGTGTTCACATGCTTATTTGACTGTAATTTTTTCTAGGATGGAACCCATGGGGAGTTGAGGGGCCTTGGCTATCCTGTTTAGAGATGGACTTCAGTGCCTAGCACAGAGGAAGGCGCCAACAAAAAGTGTTAACTGAAAGACTGACCTGGAAGCTATGATGACCAAGTCCCTGAGACTGTGTGGGACAACTCCTATCCAAGCTCTAAGGAGAATCCAGCACAGTGCCTGCCTTCAAGTTTCTCACCATGAGTCTGGGATTAAATATAGATATTTGAGAAACAAACAGGTGAGAAGGATACAATTTGACAATTAGTGATTCCAGATAAATGCTGTGGGAATTCAGTCCCTGGGACTCCTGAGGCTGGGTGGGTCTGTGGAGTCTTTGGAGGAGGTCAACCTTGGCAGTGAGGATACAAATGCCACAGAGAGGCTGGAAAATGCATGCTAAGCACAATGAATGGTGTTTGCCCGGCACAGAGCTGGGGACATGCAAGTGGACAGAGACCAGTCTCCTTGGGGTGGTGGACTTGGGCTCCAAGTCATATCGGCCTGAGCTCAGCTCTCTGCACAAAGTAGGTGGTCAAACGGGGTCTGGAAAAATGAATGGCTAGCACTGCAAATAGAAAACACTGCATGAGGACATCTACACAGCATTTTACCAGGGTCATCTACCTCATGGAACTCTCCCAGCGACCCAAAGGATGGATGTCATCTCACTTCTATCAACGAGGAAACTGAGTCTGGATTAGGAGTCAGACAGTCTTCATCACCACGCAGTGTTGCGTCCTCAAATAATTAGACGTCCTGCATGGAGATCCATGCTTCAATAAACATCACGGAGCAGGGAAGAGATGCTGAAAGCATCGTGAAGTTGGGCTCTTAGAGGTAGGAAGATCCATTTGTGCTGGATGGGTTCATGGGAAGGTTCAGAAAAGACTTCACAGAGGTGATGTTAGAGCAACATTTTAAAGAAAGGATGTCTCCACTTGGCAAATGGGGTGCAAGGGAGGGCACCACAGGCTGAAGGCACAGCATGGACAAGGGCCAGGAGACATGGGACAGGGTACGTGTTCAGCATCACGGGCAAGGGCCGACCTCTCACAATTCACATTTTAGTGAATGTTTGAATATTCGAATCAATGTTTAAAAAAAGCAATGAGTACCAAACATCTCAGGGACCATCAAAAATTATTTCTTTAGAATGTTCTGGCAACACAAAGCCAATTAAAACCCCAGAAGTCGGTGACTGAGCATACAAAAACCAAATCCTTCTAAGGTCACATCTCCTCTCCTCTGTTTTTTTCTCCTCATTGATCGAATTTAATTGGAAGAAGGGCCATGGGTAAAGTGACTGTGAGAGCTAGTATCCTGCTTAAAATGGGCCCCATAATAATTATTGACTGTGCCTTCTATAATAACCCATATAATTTATCGTTCCAGCTTCACTTCCTGGGCCTCATATCAATACTACTGACATGCGGTGGTAGTAGGGGAATAAGGGTCAAGCAGTGAGCACAGACTTGTTTAACACTTTATTCCTTAAATTTAGTCTCTCTGCAGTACACTAGCCACTATCAGGAGCTCAAACAGCCCTTGGTCAGGATAAAAGACAGCATAGGATTGAGGAGAGAGGCAGAACCTTGGTGTCAGGCTGACCTGTCTTCATATACTCGCTTGTTCGTTTATTAACTTCCTCTGACTCTGCTTTCCTATCTCTAAAATGTGAATACTATCTTTTAGAGTTGTTGAATAAATCAAAATTAATAATGTCTGTAAAGAACCCAACCCAAGACCCGTTATACAGTAAGTGTTCAAAATGCTTGTTTACTTGAAACCTTTCCACTTTTATGTCACTGTGGAGGGGGCAGGATCATCATTGATCCCTGCTGAGGGCTTATCCTATGTTCTGTTCTGGGATAAGGATGGTGGAGGACACATAAGTTCAAGAAGATGTACCTTTGGCTAGAGGGGCCTTGTGGTCTAGTTGAGGGCACAGGTTGTACCAACATGATAGAATGAGAGAGAAGACAGTTCTCATCCAAAGCTGGTTTCTGAGTACTGAAAAAGATGCATGATGGAAGGCTTCCGGAAGGAGGTGAGACTTGTGAGTCACTAGGATTCGGACTGGTGGATAGTAGAAGAGACACCGTGAGCAAAAATCCCAAGCTGAGATGGTCTACAGATGATTAAGAAAATTTAACTGCTAAATGTTAATATTTTGACATTAACCCTCATGTTGATAACAGGGAGGGCTCCAGAAAATTCCAGGAAGGCACGGGATTTAAAAATGGAAATTTATGATTCCTCAGACATCAAAGTAGTGTTCTGTTGGTGGTTGAAACTCTCTTGATTGTAGATGTATGTGCATGGCCCTCTGAGATGGTGCAATTAACCTTTGCATCTTCACATAAACATTAGTCATTTTAATGATGCCAAATATAAGGATGCACCCTGGATTCGTTTCAAAGTGATGCTCCAGCCTGCATCGGGGAACGGGAAGTTGCCACAAAGCTAATCGTTTCAATGTTTCTTAATGTCCCCTAAGGCCTGTCCACATTTAGAGAAATGCCTGGGCTTTTACAACAGAGTATGTGTAAAGTGGCTCATATCATATGTTTATTTTCTTTCATGGCTTTGCATGACTTCAGGAAGAATGTATGTTGGAAGGCAGAAACCATCAAGCGCTTCCGTGGTTTAGGTTTTGCTGGATGCAAAGCTTACTGAGAAACTGCTCTGGGAAGGTGAGATTGAAGAGACAAATTTATATGGGACATAGGCAGTAAAATATCATTAAGTCGCAATCAGTTTATCAGAATGGCTGCCAAGTCAACACAAGAACCACTACCTGTTGTTCTGCTGGAGCTCTTTGCATAGATCCATGCCAGCTAAATCCAAGCCTTTTTTAACAGAACATTCCCCACAACTCACTCTTGCGCCCCACCCTTTGCAACTTACCAGCCTATACCCCAACATACATTCTGTTTTCTTGAGGCCAACCGGTGACAACATCAACACTTATCACCACTGCCTACCTGCCCTCAGCCCGCATTTCCCACAAATGAAATCAGTTCTGTGCCATCACTGTCCTCTGAGGCTTGAATTACTAAAACGTTTTGAAAACTTCAACACCATTCACCATACCACATGTTCTGGACACAAGAGCCCAACCAAAATTTTAAAAACAAAAAACATTTATTGAGTAGCTACTATATGCAAGTCACTCTCTTGGGGATGCAAAGATACTAAGGCAAGGTTCCTGACTTCGAGCTCGGTTAATTAAAATGCAAGGTGGATCATCCCTGTCCTTCACTGACCCAACTGGAGAAAAGGCTTCATCGTTAAATGATCTAAACACAGAGTTAAATTCACTGAACACCCTTATCCACTGTGATGTCTCAGGATGACGACTGGGTTCCCCGTTTTTCCCTTTCCCATCTGGCAACTCCCAGTTAGTCGGTCTCCCTTCAAGGAGCTCCAAGGTTTGACTCAGCTTCGGTAGGTCAGGAAAGCCTTACTTACGCCCTCTTTTATGTCACTGCCTTGCTGAGTATGTACTTCTCTTGTAGCCTGAATCGCTCCATCGTACGCTGTTTTAGTGATGCTTCTGCCTTCTTTACTAGACTCAAGCTACTTGAGTGCCAGTCCTTGACTTTTTCACTTCTACATCCAGCATCTATTTCAGTGCCTGACTCAAAACACACTTGTTACTCGAGTATGACAAATAAATGAGGCTGTTGTTATGATATGTTTATGCTCCTCTGCATGGAAACATTCTTCTAACTGAATTCCCAGTGTTTATTCAGGTCCAGCTTAAAATTCTCTGTTTAGATAATACCTTGACCTAACCCACCTATTTTGGTATTTACTCAGAATTCCTGGGAAGATAAAGTATAAGCTACATGTAGGCCAAATCATTCCACTTAAGTCTAGGTGCCTGCATGTGTCTCTGGAATTCGTCCTTTGCTATTGTGTATATATCTATCCTATCTCTTCAAAACAATGTTCTCTTCACTAAGACCAAATATTGTTATTGCTATTCTTTTGCGCAATCAACCCCCCTTCTAAACTTCTGTTTGTTTGTTTGGTTGTCGGTTGGCGTTTTTGTCTGTTTGAATGCCGAACTACATCTATTAAGTAAAGACTTCTTTTTTCTTGCTACCACTCTGATCAGCATGGATAACCAGGATTACTGCTCTGGGTTAATAAAACCCCAGCCCAAACAAAGAAAATTAACACGTTTTATTGGACTGTGCCTCCATTTCATCAGTAAACACATGCATTATTTCTGTGTTTGAAATATTAGAAATAGTTCTAGAAACCCCAGGAATACTTTTACAGGGTTCTCTGAGGGTACAGAACGTGGATACTCAACTGCAACCCAGAAAAAGATTAGTTGTCATCAGCAACAGTGAGTGTCTGAGTAATCGTGAGTAGCAGCAATCATGAGAGAAATGACTGTTTGTCAACTACGTGCCAGCTACTTGTCTTGTCTCAGCTCTGCCACTATGTGACCTTAGAAAAGTCACATGATCGCTCCATATCTCAGTTTCCCATATATATAAAATAGAGAATGTATCTCCCTCTTTTAAGGGGGGGGATTTTAAAGATTTATAGGATTTAATTAGAAAATGAATAAACTCCTTACTAAAGGCTCAGTGCATTTTTTTTGGAACACTAAAATGCCGCCCAATAAGTGGTATCTATTACTATTTTTCAGACTTCCTTTAGCCCATTCTCTTTTCCAGCTTTCTTGCTGCATAACGATCCATGGCATTTCAGAGTAGGGAGCACTAGATTTTAAGGAAGAATTTAATAGGATCACACGGCCTGGAGAGGGGAGAATTAAGGCAAGTGGGCTCGCGGGTTCCCATAAATCACATAGAATCTAATTGGAAGCAATGGCGTTTTCAGTGGCTAGAAGACAAGAGAGTGGAGGCAGTTCATGACATCGATACGCCAGTCTTGATCAGGTGAGACGGAGAAGTGGCGAGAGGGCCAGCAGAGACTGATCACCCACCACTCAGACTTAAGGAAATCAATTAGTCATCGATGAAGGCTCATGAGGAAGCTACACTGTGCTATGTTATACACAAGATTAGCGATTGGGGTAGAGATGCTTAGACGAGCTTAAAGTGATTTTCCCAGTGAAATGTGATATTCTACCTCTCTCTTGGGCTCCCACTGAGAGAGAAAAGAGGAAAAAAAATTTTTTTAAGCCAACAAATTAATACTCTGCCAATCCAGGTTTGTGGAAGCGTTCGGGGGAAGAAGCTAGAGTCTACGTGGTTGGTTGATTCCAAGTCTCCTGGCTCCATCGTAAACAGAAATTACAGTCAGCTCTAAGAAGTGATGAAGCTCCATCCATTCTGATTTTTACCCTCACAATATTGTAGCTTCTTACTAGCCTCCTCCAAACTTCCCCAGTGCTCGTTCATTTTCTCCCTCGAGGAGGTTGGTGGCCACCAGGTCATCACTTTAGCACTCTGTGTCAGACCGTTTTCAATCATCTCGTGGCCTCTGAATTGTCCAGGTTAGAAGCTGCAGGCGACACTAGTAAACAGCTCATGTAAGGAACAAAGACAGGAGGAAATCCCTTCCTCACTCGCTGCTTGTTAGCACTCTGGGCCATGAGCTCGGTGCAATTCTAAAACGAGAACGTGATAAGATAGCATGTCGACATGCACATACGCTCATTATCACTGGCTACGAATCTCCTGCAGTGACCCATGCCACCGAGAATGAGGAGTCCTATCCCCGGCTTGCTTTGCCATTCGATCTCCAAGCTGCCTAATTCAAAATTTTAAGAGTTGGCTTTAATTTCATTTTGTGGGAACATGGTCAGGACCTCTAGTACATTAAATATCTTTAAAATCTTATTATTCTTTTAAAATCTTTAGTAATGGATAATCAGTTTTAACACGTAGTTAGTTGCACCCACATCTCTGTCCTCAGGAATCATCGTTTACAAGTCATCCAAGAGGTCTGAGAACACAAAAGCCTTTTCTGAACCACGCATCTTCAGGGCAGACATGTACTATTTTTATATAATAAAGCAGTTGTCTGACAAGTGATGTAACAACTCAAGTGTTTTTAAACAAGTAGAAAAAACGTAGCGTGGAAACTTAATTCTGCTCCTGGATTGGGTTGATAAATCTAGCCAAACATCCTTATTATTATTATTTATTTTTACAGTACATTAAGGGAACATTTTTATTTAGTAGAATAGTAGATCTTCACATTACTGGGACATGTGTTCTTATACTGCGTTTTCATCTTCGGAACTGCCTTGGGAAGACATCCTTTCACTGGGAGTCCTATCAATGTCATTCTGGGGGAGGAAACCTCTCAGACTTGATCTGAATTAACTACTGAATGGTGTCTTTACGCCTCTCACCACCAAAGCCTTTGTCAGCAGAAGAGTCTTGCTTTTGAAAGGATGGACATGATTTTTTGAAACTGATGAGGAGTACATGGTTTGCCAAACTATTCTCTCGACTTTTGTGTACTTTGAAAATTTCCATAATAAGTAGTTCTTTAAAAGAAGCTGGTGATAAAAGGGGGAAAGGCTATCTACGAGAAAATTATTAAAATTCATTTCCCATAGATATATTAGCACTCGCTGCATCCCAGACTCTGAGCTAAAGAGTATAGGGTAGAAACAAGCTGTCTCCAAGAAACTTATTCCCTGGTTGAAGTGACAGGTACTTGCTATGGACTGAATGTTTGGTAGCATTTGGAAGTGGAGCCTTTGGGAGGTCATTAGGCCATGAGGATGGAACCCTCATGAATGATGGCATTAGTGTCCTTATAAGAAAAGACACAAGAGAGGTGACGCCTCTCTCTCTCTCTCCCTCCCTCCCTCCTTCACTCCCTTCCTTTCCTTCTCCCTCTCCCTCTTTCTCTCTCTCCCTCTTTCTCTTCCCCCCATTTCTACGCCGTGTGAAAAAAATGGAAAAACAGCCACTTATGAACCAGGAAGAGAGCTCTCATCAATCAGACACCAAATCTGCTGGCCCCTTGATCTTAGACTTCCAGAACTGTGAGAAATAAAAGTTTGTTTAAACCACCCAGTCTATGGTATTTCATTATAGCAGCCTAACTAATAAACACTACCTTAACTATAGTTCTGGAGACCACATAAGTTGCGATGAGCTAAACGATGTGACAGTCAAGTTGCTCTAGGAGCAAAGTTAAAGGAGAAATGTACTTTAACTACGGGACTCTGGAAAATTTCCTAGAGAAGGTGATAATTGAGTGGATATTAAGAGAGGATCATGACTTTAAAATTCTAAGAAGGTATACACAAAACAGTGGAAATATAGATTAAGGATGGAGATATAGGGAATGTCCCATGTTCCCTGCCCCACAAAAAGGGGTCTTGGGTGATGTTAGGTAGGGTTGGTTCTTAGTAGGAATCAGAGGGAAATGAGGCTAAAAAGCTGAGTTAAAGGCACATTCTATCCAGAGCATTAAAGCTCAGGAGAATTAGAAACTCATTCAAGAGATGAGGGAAAGGGACTACAAGGCTCCCATTTTGATTTTAAAAGGATAATGTTGCTAGCAATGTGAAGAATTTCAGAATTTAAAGTGAATTTTTCCCAGAAATTAGCTCATTAGCCAGAATGCTTTCAGTGATTTCAGAGCAAGATGGTGAGCCTGCAGGTGGCTGGGTGGCGGCAGTTCGGGGAGGCTGTACTGCCTGCAGGGCACAGAGAAAGGTTTAGACAAAACTCAGCCCACTAACTGGGTGGGACGATGTATGGCCTCTTGCTACACAGCTAGTTGCTAGACTCCTACACTATAACCCCCTACCTTTGATTTAAAAGGGTTTTCTTGCTCTGCCCAATCCCAGCTGGAAATGGCCTCCTAGTTCAATTCGAGGATGAAAGAAGGGCAGAAAAGGTCAGAGAGAAAGAGATGGATGGATGGAGGGAGCGAGGGAGGGAGAGAGAGAGGTGGGGGAAGAAGAAATGGGCCATGTGGGATGAGGTGATGAGTGTTCCAGGAAGAAGGAACTACTGATCGTCGAAACGAGGACAGCTCCTTCAAGACCTCCATCATGGAACATTCAGAGTTGAAGGGACCTGGGATGGGCCTTGTTTCCAGAGCAACATTGCCTCTTGTTTCCAGCCAAGTCTCTCATTTAAGTATCAGTCTCTTGAAATCTTAGGGTCGCCCAGGTCCAGAATGTCTTCCTGAGCCTTGCCTGGGCCCATTTCACTGCATATCGACTACCATCCAAGGACGTGGTCAGGGCTAGGGCTAGGGTGTGAGTCAAAGAAAGAATCTTAACATCAAAACGGTGCCTCAAAGTGAAGTAGGATCTTTCAGATCCATTGGTTCTTTATCCTTATTCACATCCCTGAGATTTTTCTCACATTTTACAGATGATGAAATTGAGGCACAAAGAGGTTAAATTTTATTTCTATCCCCACAGGCTACATTGGAGTTGGAATTTGAATCAGGCCTCACTCAGATATACAGTCTTCTGTGAAACATAATGACATTCCCCCACATGCATAGGCTTTGAATCCAAAGTCCTAATGCCTTTCAGTCATTCATTCAGTCAGTCAGTCAGTCAGTTAACATACACTGAGTGCCGACTAAATGGCAGGCACTGTGCTAGACACTGGGAAAACGGAGTATACATATCAACACAATTTCTGCTCTCATGGAAATTACAGTCTGAGGAGAGAGAGATATGTTTCTCAAATAGTAAATAATACCAAAGAAAGAAAAAAACTGAGACCAGTACTGGAGGGAAAGGAACACTGTCCATTAGACTTTAAAAAGACCTAGAGATTAAGAGAGATCTAGAGATAATTACTAAGCACCTACCCCATGCCAAACCCTTTAAGAAACCCTGAAGATACAGAGAACACAATGGGTGTCCTCCAGGAACTGGCTGTCTAGAAAGAGAAGGCGCCAGGCAAACACAGCGATCCAGCCTGATGAGTGCCGACCGCACGAGGCCCCAGCAGAGCAATTAGCTATTTGGATACACAGATCTAGGATCGGGGAGAGATTTTCAGAGGCTGGTACTGCTGAAATCACTTGCAAAAAAAAAAAGGAGTACAAGTTCCTCAGACACATGTGAAAATATGCTTTCCATAGACTCAGAGTTGGAATAACAGACCCTGAAAATAAAGACGGTCTCTGAGTTTACAGCCCTCTTGTAGCATATTGGTGAAAGCTTAGGGTTATTGTTTTTTATTGTGGCTTAGGGTTAATTTTCATTGACATAGACCAGCTGTGTGTTTCTAGACCAGTGTGTATCAACATCTACTTGAATTTTAAAAAGTTAATGTTGTGGTTAAAAGTAAAAAAATCTGCATTCAGACCAGGAAGAAATATTCAAGTTTGAAAACTGAATTTTTACCTTAATGCTTTAAGGGGAGAAATTCAGCACCATGTCCCAGTCTCCTGTTGGCCAACAGGAAGTACTAAGTCTGACTGTGTATGACAGAGGTCCTCAGATTTGCAGCCCGGACACCCAGTCATGCTGTATGGTGAAAGTCAAGGTCAAGAACTCCTCTGTGTGTTGGAAAGAGTTCATTTTAACCAAAGAAGCTGGGGGTCAACGGCCTCTCAAATGAAACAGATAAGGCAAACAGAGGGTTCTTGTCAGAAAAAAAATGTTATTTCTCTTCCTCTTGAAAAGCTTACAGATATTATCAGTAGGAGTCTAGTTGAGCCTAAAACAAGTCCCTGAGAAGTAATATTAACCAGACGCTTGGCAGATTGTTCATTTATCTCCCACTAAATTCAATAAAGAGACCCATATATAAATAAGGGAAAATAATGCAACCGTTAGTAATTTATCACTGCATAGAAAGCCATTGTTGTCCTTATCTCTTCAATGATGTTCTATTTCCAACTGGTAATGAATTACAGGGTTGCCACATCCTTCCCTTGTGATAGTGGAGCCGAGCTAGGTGCTACAGCTCATACCCTGTGCTTCAGAGACCTGGTGGCAGTCATCTTGCCCTCTGCCCTTAGGTTCCTGTGTGTTCTTTTCCCAAAGTCAAGGCCTGCGATGTCCCACCTACTCTCTTTGGGATAAAATGACATTATTTCTAAGACTATTTATTCCTATCTTTTAGGTGCCTCTGAGGGAGGGCTGATTAAGGGCTCATTAATGAGACAGTATTTTATTCTTTATTCCTAGAATTTCTCTCAATTTGGGGCCATTTATTAAAGAAATGTATTCAATTTGACTTCAGAGAAATAAGTGAGATAGAAAAATTGAGAATCTAAGAAAATTGTAGGTCTAGGAATTAAAATGGTGGTTTGTTTAATCATGGTGTTAATTTTATTGGTGAAGATAATGATGATAATAGAAAGTAGTTACTGCATACTTACATTTCAGGAATCATTTAAAGCATTTTACATGGCTATTTCCTTTAGTTCTTCCCACAAACTCATGTGTGGATATTTTTAATTTTTATTTTACAGAGGAGGAAACAAAAGCCTGAGAGGATGAGTACCTTGCCCACTGTCACTGCCCACCTGTCAGCAGTGGAGGGGAGACCCAATTCTAGGGGTCTGACCCCATTGCTCTTTTTGCTAGTTGAGTTGGGCAACCTAAGATATGCCTTCTGGTAGTTGTGCATGATGAGGAAGTGAGGCCCAAACCAATGGCTGACATCTTGAAGGGCAGAGAAAAGCATATGGACTTCTTAGGGCTACTGGAACCACAAATGTTTTCAAGAGTGAAGGTGACATGGCCAGGTTTGAATTTTAGGAATCCCAGTCTGTGACAGAACTATAGGAAATGGACGAGAGTGAGAATAGGAAGTCCAGGAAATGGACAGGCCAAATCATAGGGCCCTTGAGTATTTGAGGTAGGAGAGGATTAAGATTAAGGGAGGCAATGGCCATGAGGATGGACAGGTAAGCAAATTTTAAGGGACTAATTGATGTTCTGACCCCACGCATGAACTGTCCATGCCACAAGATCAAGCCCTGGGTCCCCTATCTTGGTAGCATCTTTCATTAGTCTCTTAAGACAGTATATACTATTTCCAGGAAGATGGGTCCCTTCTTCACCTTTCTAGCATTCCCAAGGAAGGAGAAGACCATCTTGAAGCATTAGTATCACTAATGGAATAGCCACCAATTTGGCTATATTCTTGTTATCTCTTCTGGGAACTGTCCTGCCCATAACCTCTGTCCATCTGGCAACAGGGGTAGGGCCCTGAGAGAGAAGTAGTAGAATATAGGTGCATCTTACTCAAAGAGGGCTAAAATTTCTTCTCTGGGCATAGATACAAAGAGACCCCAGCTTTGGTCTGCCTCAAAGTAGACACATGGGTGGGCTTTTTTTGTCACACAAACTGACAAAAAAAAAGGACTGCAGCAAGAAAGAGGGATGGACTCGATACTTAAAAAGAAGCAAAGACAGGAGATGAAAAGAGAATCCTGATGACATGTTAGATTCATATCCTATCCTCATGTGGTTCTTCCTTGCCCTTAAAAATCATAATGTAAAATCACGGCCTTATAACACAAACTCCCCCTCCTCAGTTCTCCTAGTTAAAGCTGATTGCAATTGCTTGGAACCAAAAGACTCCTAACTCAGAAGACATCAGTGTCTGCCTTGTTCTATAGGGCCATGGAGATCTTCATGATTTTCTTTTTTCTCAACTTCTTCCCCAAGATGTCATCAATTAACCGTCTGGGCAATTATTGTGTCCTGTGGGCTAAGTTCAAGAGAATGCTCAATTGTTGAGCATCTACTATACTCGGGCGTGGTACCAGATAGAAATACCAGATCTGAATTAATTTCTGATAGGCTTTAAGAGGGATCATTAGAAAGCGTAAGTGCATTATTTGAGCTTCCGTGGACTGACCTATGAAAGTCTAGTTCCTCTCAAAAAAAAGCTATAACTGCACAAGTCCAGACCATCAAAGAAAAAGCCCTCTTGCTGTCACTCTGGGCTATGTCATAGCTGGGCCTACTGGATGCTGCTGCCTGAAATGATGACTCTCCCCAGACAAGTAGAATCCAGCAATTTCAGGGACCCTGAGGCTGCTAAGACACAACACACCCCACTTTTAATGGTGGCATCTTCAACCCCCTGCCTGGAGTGCTGAGACTGTAACTCTTGTTAATGGCTGAGCAAGGAACCCTCTTCTTAACACCCCTTTGAGTGGTGAAAGGTATAACTAAATTTTGCCTTCATTTTTGAAATCTTTTCCTTTGTATAAAAGCCCACTCAGAGACAAAAATACCTGCGCATAATTCAATCTTCAAAGCAAGCATAGACATCGTTACATAGATATAAACAAGGATTATTCAACAAACAGTGCCTCCCGCCTGCTCGGGCAAGGAAGCAGACTGAGAACACCCAGCTTCTGTTTTGATATTGGGCTTTCACCACAGATGTTACTTGTCTTAATGTTTCAGCACTACATGATTTCAAGAGACCGTGTCACAGACCCCATGAAAATAATAAGAAAAAATAGAGTGTAATTTACCCTGACCCAGAGATGAGGACAAGAGAAATGTTCATAATTCAACCATCACTTGGGCTAAGTAGAATGACCTCTGGGATCCATGAAGCATGTACCCTAGCATCTAATTTACACTGGGAACACAAAGAGTACGACCTTGAAGAGCTGAGGAAGCTCTCAGACTCAAACAGTGCTCTGCGGTCCTAAGCACTTATTTCCTCTATTCCACCACTGGAGTGGGTGCCATTCAACATCAGAAGATGGTCACTCCACAGTAATCGTAGCTAACATCTCCTGAGCCCTTACATATGCTCCACTACTGTGCTAAGCACTTCACGCAAATTATCCAGTTGTCACAACAACCTTATGGGTTAATTCAGTATTTCACATATGAAGAAACTGAAGCACAAAAAGATTAAATAAAACTCATTCCAAGTTAGTGAGGGAGTATGTGTCACTTAAATTCAAATGGTCTAACTCTAGAACCTATGCCCTAAACACTAAGGTTTTGTGCGCAGCTTGGAGATGTCAACTTCTGTGCCTGGATAAAGGAGATGAGAAATGGGAACAAATATTTGAGTACCTATTACGTGCCAGACACTATACAAGGTGCTACCCACTTTATGTACATTAGTTTGCTTAACTGTCAAAATAATCCTGTGAAGCTCTGAGGCTTAGTGACTTGCTCATTCAACTAAAAGAGGAGCCCACACTTGAAGCCATGTCTGCCTGGCTCCAAAGCTAGCGTTCCTCTGCTACTCATTTATGTTTCCCTGTTCTTTTCAAACAATCCACCATTATATGCATCCTTTAAGGAAAGGGAAAATTGGTTTAAAAAAAGGATGACAAAATCCCTGACACTTATTGGAAGTTTTAAGAAATTTGAAATAATGTGGGACAGATACATTTTACTAAGGAGTTCTCCTTATTACTCCCCCCAAAAGTCTTTGTCTACCTCTAAGTCATGAAGATATTCTCCTATGTTTTATCCTAGAAAGTTTTAGATTTTATATTTAAGTCGAATATCTATTTTAAATTAAATTTTGTCTAAGGAGTGAGGTAGGAGTGAAGGTTTATTTTTCTTCTATATGCTTATCCAGATGTTTGACAAAAAATCCAGTGACTGAATATACATGCATCTATTTCTGAACATTACTTTTTTCCATTGATCCGTCTCTCTAACCCTTGCCCCAATACCACAAAGTCTAGAGGAAAATAAAGGCCGCCAGCATCTGATAATGGGACTTCCTACTTTTCAGAGCTAACATTGACACCATTTTGATCTATTTGCTTTTGGACGCACACGGGCACACATTTTTTAACATAATTCTTATGGTACTATATATATACATTGTTTATCTTGATCTCTTTTTTTTAACTTAACATTATAAGAGGCAAATTTTCCATGTCACTACATTATCTTTTAAAAACATTATTTTTTTATGGCTACATATGTTCTATCAGTTCTATTTAACATGATTTACTTAACCATTTTGGCAAGCATTCCATCCCCACATTTTTGCTATTTATAAATAATGTTGCAATGAACATATTTGTACATAAATATTCATATGCATTTCTGACTTTTCCCCAAGAAGAAAAATGACTATGTCAAAGGGCATGAACTTTGCTTAGGTTCTCTATATATTCTGCCAAATTACTTTCCATATCGATTATATAACAAACTCCCCCCAGCACTCTGTAGGAATGCTTATTTTTCTGCATTCTTGGCAAACCTGCATATTGCCATTTTTAAATCTTTGCTAATTTTATAGCTAAAACGGTTCTTTATGCATATCCTAATTTACTTGAACTTACTTTCCAGTGAAACTGAATATTTTTGCATATTTAGCTATTTGCATTTCTCCTTCTGCATCTTGTCTTGCTTGTATCTTTAGCCCAAGATGCTGCTATTAAGAGTTCGGTGATTTGTTTTCTTAATGATTCCTATGTACAAAACCTCTTATAGATGAATTTTTAAAACCTGTCAGGTAAGGAGTTCCACTATTTCTTTAGTAAGCTTTATATATTCATATATAATGCTCCTCTTTTCAAGGAGCTCATGGTGAAACAGGACAGTGGATACTGCCTGTGAATAACTGTAGTGCCTACAAAGAATAATAAATACTCTGAGGGAATTCAAACGAACGGCTATGAGGCTTCAGATAAGGAAGAGAGGAGCAGGGGATACCACAAAAGGGATGGTGCTTTGTAGCTATGCCTCAATGTGTGAATTGTGAAAGTGGATCTCAAACTTAAGTTTCATCTGAATCGCTTCAAGGGTTTGTCAAAAGAGATGGCCGGTCAGAGGCGGGGCCTGAACATTTGCGTTTCTAGCATACTCCCAAAGAATAGGTTTCTGCCCCACACTTTCACAACCACTGAACTAAGGAAACTTGGGAAGAAAGCACAAGAAGTGAAAGAGAAAAGAAATTCCAACGAGACGACAATCTGAATGAAAACTGGAATCTCTTACTCAGGAGTTAGTCTCATTGGGTCCTGAGAGAATGAAACAAACAAACAAACAAACAAAAAGCTGTGGCAATTTGGGAAGTTTTCCCCTTCCTAAGTTATGAGATTCCTCAAACTTCTCTTCAAGTATTCAGTTTTAACTCTGGTTTACATACAACATATATCTAATTTCAGCAACAACAACAAAAAATAGTGAGTCCCATCCTTAGTAATTCTGGTCCATCCAAGTTTACTCAGTACTAACATTTTTTTTAATCTATCCGTTTTTTAGTTTTTACTTAAATTTAATTTTAAATTAACATTATGTTTAAATGAACTAAAGTAAATATGCAACTGGTGTTATTTGCCCTAAGTTAAAAGGCGTATGTAAAAATAAATACAGTGAAAACAAAATCTTATTATTAAATTTTAACTAGATATTATTCCCAGCTATAAATTTTAAGCCTGAAATCTACTCAGTCTTTGTTGAAAAGAGGCCACTGGTAGAAATCAGAAAGGGGTGGAGATACCTGATAAAATACAGGATACTCAGTTAAATTTGAATTTCAGATAACAGGTACTTTTTAGTGTAAGTGTATCCCATGCCCTATTTGAGACATACTTATACTAAAAATGTATCTGTTGTTTATCTGGAATTCAGATTTGACTGGGTGTCCTATATTTTTATTTTCCAAAATTGGAAACCTAGAAAGCGATTGACAATTTTTACCAGCATCACATTGACCTTTTCTCCTAGACACTTTCAGAATTATTGAAAGAAAATTGAAAAAGAAATAATTATCATATTATTTGTCCTGGGATTATTTAATGCCTTGTCTATGTACCAACTAAAGTATCAAAGTGGAAAGATCCCACCGGGATTGAGAGTCCCTGACTTTGTAAAACACTGCCTTAAAACATGGATGGAAAACAGAATGAGAAAAGATTTATTTTCAGACCATCCTGGGCCTTCCGTAGCCAAGATTGGCATCTGTGCTTTTGAAGATACCAATTGATCTCACTTCTGCACACCAGGAAGGAATCTAAATCCCTGTGGGGACCATAAAGGGGGCTTCAGGCAAGATGAAAATGGGAGATGAGTAGGCAAGTCCTCGAGCAATTAGTCCAACTAATGGGGAAAGTTTACACACAAATGGCTGGGCTTTCAAACCAGCTTTCTTTAAGAAAACCATCAAATCCCTAGATGTCAATTGAGGTTAATAAAAAATTCTAAAGTGTTTCAGCTAGCCTGCAAAACTTACTCCTATCTGGGTTAAAATTAATTCCTTATAATCTTAATGCCTGCTAATAAATACTTTCGCATAAACAACATATGATCTGAGAGAATCAGAAAATTATGTTCTGTTGCGCATCATGTTATTAAGTCTGAGGAGTGGTGACTCCCCAATCAGATACTAAGATTTTCTCTTAGGTTTGGCTGAGTTTTCCCCGACACAACAAGACCGAAGAAAAGCATTGGATGACGGGAGTGAAGGTGACAAAGTACCCAACCTCTAAGTACCCAAAATGTTGATTCGTTTTAGAGCCGATGATCTAAATTTGAATCTCTTTCTTTCCTTTCCTGGATTGTACCACCAGTCGACCTCATCTACAGATCTGGGAAGTCTGGGCACGTCTTACAGTCAGGAACCAAATGGGGCGTCATGGCCACAGACTGTCCGCAACTACTGTTAGTTGAAGGATGGAGGTCATTTTAATGGGACAGAATGGCCCCGATCTAAGCACAAATTTAAAGTAACCTAATAAATTACATTACTATACATAAACTAAAAAAAAAAAAAAAAAATGTGAGAAATAAAATGGTTCTTGGTAACAGCAACATAGTTTGCCAGGCAGTTTACATAAACCAGCATATGTAGACGCTACGTTGCTCCCACTTTACAGGAGATAACACTGAGGCAAGAAAAACAAGTGATTTGCCAAGTCGACTGTCTCCAAACCGACACCACAGTAAACAGAAAAGACTGGAAGAAAATGTCTAACCTCAGTGTTGTCTCCACGTCCAGACCCCCCGGCCCCCCTCTCCTTAGAGTGGAGCCGAAATGCTACGGTAAAGGTCCCAGCCGCTTCGACGACCCACTTGCTCTGTTCTTGTGGCACATTCACCAAGCAATCTTCTGATTGCGATGTGGCTTCTCCCGCAACCATTCAAGGGCTAGAAATTGGGCCAGCTGTGCCAACACGAACCTTTCCATCGGCAAGGCAATGATAATTCTGGGCTCGCAAGGAGGAGGTCTAGACCTTGAATCACAATGATTTTACCAAGGTGTTGCCCATGGGTGGCCTGTGAGTCGGTTTCTCCTCCCTCTTGCCAGTCCTGTGAACGTGCAGGAGCTCTTCGTTTTCTTGCTCTCTCTCATTCTCTTTTCTCCTCCTCCCTCTATGCAGAGCGGAAAGCCCAGGGGATGAATTTGTGAGTGGGAAAGAGCCTTCTTTTGTGCCTGGCAGGCCCGAGTCCACCTTTGTCCTCCTTGTTATTAATATCCAGGAAGCAGTCAATTTGGAATAGGCTTCTAAATGCTCCTTACCCTTTCCTTTCAGACTCTGAAATATGATGTCTCTACGGGTACCAGAGGGGGCAAAGGCCATAAATATTCCGTGTCTTCCTGAACCTTTGTCCAGAAAGGGTCAGAAACAGCTCTTTCCTTTTCAAAATTCAAGACGAGTGTCCAAAATTTTCATCCATGTGAATGTTTAAAGCAACAAGATTGAGACTGTTTAACCACTCAGCATTTCATTAGTTGACAAGCAGTTGTTCCATTATTTTATAAGAGAATGGGAGTTGAATTAAGAATATAGAACTATATTCTATATGTAAATATAAATATTCCTTATATTTATGGAAGGTAAGGTCTGTGGTTTAAACATTTCTTACTTTAGCTTATTTGTATTTTCTAAAATATCTTCAATCACTACGTATTGCCTTCTAATATTCTAAAGTATTTTAAACATAAATAAAAATGAAAAGAAGCCCCAGGCAGCCTCTTGCATTACATCTGGGCATTCTAAGATCAAAAATTGAAACCAATATGTCTACTTAGTCCAGCGGGAGACAAGGCAGCCTTCATTCTGACCGACAGACAGGAAAGGGGAGTTTACTCTTGGTCTGAGCAGACCACTCTGAGATCAAATTGATCCCCAGCTGCCTCCATATTGAAACTGCCACTGTGTGAAGGGCAAGTGGGTCGACCTCAAGGTCAGACTAGGTGGTGACAAATAAGTGAGTTCCTCTAGGAAGATAAAACCAATACATGTCCCTCCTCCAGCCTAGGGGGTCCAGCTAGCCTCTCTGGAGGGCCAGGGCATCCTTACCTTGTATCAATCATCTCTCTCTCTCTCTCACTCTCTCTCTCACTCTCCCTCGCTCTCATTCTCGCTCTCTTTATTGTTTATGGGATGCCAGCCAAAAAGAAATCTATGACTGGGTTTAGGGCTTATGGCAAGACTAACCTTGGAGACAGGCAGGATCCAGGCTTTGGAGGATTTTCCTGTAAATCACCATGATACCAAACTCACAAAAACATGCAGCTTTGGGTTGAAATAATAACAATAACAAAACATTTTTTTTCCGCTTTGTCAGGAATTTTGCTAGGAGGGTTGTGCATGGTAGTTTATTAAATCTTTGTGATGATACCTGAGCTAATGTTATAATAGCCATTTTATAGGAGAAGACATTAGGTTGAATGACTTGCAAGGGTCGCAGAGCTAGAACTTGACAGACCGTAGAGTTATTTTAGCCTGGACCTCACTTGGAAACTCCTGGTCTCAAGCTTTGTGATCTTGAAAATTCCATCCCATATGGCTGTGAGCAGCAGCAGCTCAACATACAAAATGATGACATCCTTGTGTTTCTACTTCTGTTTCAAGTGCTTTATTTCCTGTGTGATCCTGGGCAAGTGTCTCAACTTTTCTGAGTTTTACTTTGCTCAGCAACACACCCACAATCATTATCCACTTGAGAGGATTGAAAAATGGAATGACTGCCCAGGTGTGAGAGACAGCTTCACCTCCTGTGGTTAAGAGCTTGGCCCCTGGGGGCAGCCTGGCCACACTGAAATCCCAGCTCTGCGACTTCCGGCAAGGCACTAAACTCTGCTCCTCAGCTGAAAATAAGAATATAGAACTCACAGAGTTTACATTTAAGTCAATGTGTAAAGAAGGGCTGGACACAGTACCTCTTGTACTCTTCCTGTATTCAGTTGCGATGGTTTGTTCTAAATAAAATCACCTTACCACAATAAATAACACATACTAGATGTTCAATAATGAGTTGTGACTGTCCCTAAGCCTTTTATTTACACAAAATTAGACATCATTTCACAGGCGAGCGTTGATCGGAATTCCATACCAATCTTAATATAGCATAACTTCGAGAAGCCACTGTAACAGCAACTCCAGACCAATATTTCAGTGTCTTGCAGTAATCCCTCTCTTCCTTTCCAAGCCTCAAAGGGAAGATCGGGGCCCTGCGGGCAGAGGCAGCTGTGACCTGACGCTGTAGGAAACGCCTGTGTAGCTCAGGGGAGGAAGAGCCAGGGATTCAAGGGTCGGCTTGAGATTCCCAAGGAGTTGGTTTCTCCCCTCCCCTCACCCCTCCTTCATCCCCACCAGGACAAACTCAAAGAAACGTTACGCGAAAAAGCAATTTACTTAGCCAGTCATTTTCTAGATTTGCTCAGCAATTATTTCAGCTATTTGTGTTTAAACAGTTAGAGTTTTCTCCGTCCCTGCCCAGCGTCTTTCTGCTTCATCGAGAGGCTTCCCCGGAAGCCTCGGCAGCATTTTCCCCCTGATAGCTGAACCTTCAGAGGCAGAGGCTGGGGGCAGATGGGGGTATAGCAGGGAGACTGGTTTGGAGAAAGCAAAAGTTGCAGGTGCAGAGAGTTCTGGAAGCTCTCAGGCAGTGATCAAAATGTAGACTGAGCAGCTGAATCACCTGGGTAGCAGCCTCATAAGCACAGATACTTGGGGTCCTACTCCTAGAGTTTCGGACTCAGTAGGTTTGGGGTAAAGGCAGTTGGAGCGATGGTAAATTTTGCAACCAGCTCTCTTGGGGGTAAAAAAAGAAATATACCATGATTTGTGGTGTTTCCTGGTGTAAATTTCCTCACCGTGGCCAATTTCAGCTACCAATGTGATGTCACTGTACATAGTTGAGAAGACAAGCACCTAAATCAGCTCTTCGTGAGCTGGTAGAGCTGGTTGTAGGACACCGCTGGGTCAGGCCCCAAAATTTCCATGTTTATTAGGTTATCCTGGCTGATTCTGACACTACAGACACCGTACTAGGTTTTTTGGGAAGAGCAGAAATAGATAGAAAAGCACTACAGTTCTGAGCCTAGAGCCAAGAGTAATTAATTTGTTTGGTTTTTTTGGAGGCAACACTTCAGTTTACAAATATTCATGTACCATCACCATTTTTGTCATATCCATGTATACTCTCTATTTACTTATTTTTAATCTACTCATTGTTTTATCCTTTTCCTTAATTATGTTGTATAAAAAACTTTAATCACCACTTTAACTGTAAAATGATTACTATTTGTTATAAATAGAAAAGGAAATGTGAAGAAATTATAATAAAAACCATATTGTAAATTTCTAGTTATATAATATCTCCTGTCTAGGGTTCTGAGACTAAGGCCCGCTTTAGCTTTTTGTTAACAAGCCTTAGAGAGACATTAAAGTCCGATTAGCACCAAATGGTGACATTCTCCTCCAGATAATTAGGATTGAAAAGTCGTTGAAAAGGGAGTAACTTCCTCTCTATGAGAAAGTTATATGAAGCAGGATATTAGCACAACTTAAAAACATTCCCCATACCAAATATGAGCCTCCTAGAAAATGGGGATCATCAAAGCATATAGTGGTGATGGTGATGATGGTAATGATGATGATGGTGGTGATCGTGATGGTGATGGTGATGACTTTGGTGATGTCATGATGATGTCAGTGATGGTGGTAATCATGGTGATAATAATAGTAATGGTGGCGATGAAGATTAGCTATCTATTACCAATCAATTAACATATAATGAACTTTAGGCCAACCACTCCACTTACATCACCTCTAATTGCAGGCGAAGAAACTGAGGCTTGGAGAACTAGTCTACTTGGCCTCAATCACATATGGATCATGGAATCATGATTTGATCCTTAATCAGGTTGACTCCGGCATCCATATTAAGAATATCGATGTCAAGTTTGCAGTTGGTTTCCTTTCCTATGGCTTTGTGGAAGGATTAAGTAATACTATGTATGCAAAGCACCTGACTCATATCCAGCCCACAGTAGGCTCACACAAGATGTTGGCATTCATATTTTATGATAATGAACTTGTGACATGTTTAGACTCTCCAAATTCCATGGACAGAGCCCCATAACTGATTCTTCACTTAAAATTATTCTCAAAGCAGAGGCCTCTTAGTCCCCAAATTAAGGCTCCTCTGTGACATGCCACATGCTATACACTAATGTCTCATCATAACTCATGTACTCCTTAATCCTTCTGATCCCCAATCTAAGGTTTAACATAAATGGAGAAACATTAACGTGGCTCCAGCTGATAAGATGTTGTTTTCCTTCTCACTGACCTCTCAAGATAAGTTTTGAACTTTGATAAGGCATTTCTTCACAGCCAGGTAGTTCTATAATAAGGGCTAATGAAAAGTCATTGGCATCAAATTCTGAAACCGGAAAGAGACAGAGCATAACTGGACATGTTGGGTTTTCTGCACAACTCATTTTACAATGGAAAAGCAAGAAGAAAAGAGCATGCCAAACCCCATAGACCCTCAACCTTCAACTAAAAGTACTGACTAGCAATCTATGTCCCCCCACATCCCTGATCAGAAGGCCGGCACAGACCTCCCAGAGCTGGAGCTGAGGCTGAATAGTGAGACGGTCCACTACCAGCTCCTGAAGTCATGAAACTGTTACCAGTGATGAGACACTCAGCCTCGATTGGCCTGTCTGCATCCCAAAAATGGGAGAGCAAAACATTTTCCTACTTCTCAAATTAGTGTAATGATAGCACTAATAACAATTATGATCTTAATAATAATCACACAGTTTTTGAAATTCTTAAATGAACTATATCTGAAAAATATCTTTATAATTTCTAATTAATCCTGTAAGTGTTGGTCATTAATGTCACTCATCCCAGAGGGCGCTGTTTATTGAGAGGTTGAAATGAATGGCGGTTATTCATCCATGGCTGATACAAAGCACCTTCGTATACACAGCAGTTTCATGTTATCAAACTCCCCCGACATCGACCCTGAGAGCAAAGTATTATTTTTAACTCTCATTTTGCAAAAAAGGAAACTGAGGCTCAAGAAGATTAAATAACTTACTTATGATCATATGACCAGTAAGTGGAAGAGTCAGAACTCAAACTCAGGTTTCTGGGCTAAATTATGTGCCCCCAAAATTCATATGCTGAAGACCTAACTAATCCCAAGTACCTTAGAATGTGATCGGATTTGGAGAAAGGGTCTTTAAAGAAGTGATTAAGTTAAAGTAAGGTCATTAGGGTGGGCCCTAAATCAATATGACTGATGGCCTTATAAGGAGAGGAGATTAGGACACAGAGTCACTCACTGACCAAATGGTGACCATGTAAGGACATAGCAAGAAGATGGCCATCTGCAAGCCAAAGAGAGAAGACTCGGAAGAAACCAAACTTGATGATATCTTGATCTTGGACTCCTAGCCTCTAGAAATGTGAATAAATAAGTTTCTCTTGTTTAAACCACACAGTCTGTAGTGTTTTGTTATGGCAAACCTAGCAAACAATGCTCCAGATGTCTCGTTTTAGGTCTAATGTACACTCCATTGTGCCACCCTATTATGGGTATGGGTGTGGGTGTGTGGGTGTGTGGATGTGGGTGTGTGTGTGTGTGTGTGTGTGTGTGTGTGTGGTATGTTTGGTTACAATCTACTATAAAATGTCATTACATGTATCACACTTTATAGTGGCTCTGAATCCAAAGAATGCACGTATCCCCAGTGTCACCAATTTAGACTGCCAAAAAATATTTCAATGGATAAATCGAATGTTCCCTGGGCCTTGCTCTCAAGATTCACAGCTATAATTTACTGAAATTTTCTCAGGCACTTTCCAAAGTTGATGATCCTTTTGGAGTTCAGTAGCTCAATAAGCCATCTACAGTCTGCATCAGAATCAGTGGTCATTTCTAGAGCCCGGTCTTCAGTCACGGTTAACTCAAGCTATAGCAGTAGCTACTCCTAACTAATTCTGACATCACAAATTATTAATAATTTGCTTTCCCACTGAGTCTCATATTAGACTCAGAAATCTTCTCAACACTGCCTTACAGGAAGCTGCAATAAGATGATTGTACTTGACACATGAGGATGAACCCGCATTCCCCTTTCCTACAGTCTGGAACTCTTCAAGGCTACACTTGCCTCATTCATCGCTGTAAACTTGCGATCACACAGCTAGGTCCAGTGAAACCCAGCGAGGAATCACCTCCAAGGATGGGTCACCCCAGGTCTCCAAATCTCTGAATCTGCATTTCCTAAAGCCACTTTGAAGCAAGAGGAGATACCGAGGTAGAACATAAAATTGAGAAGTTAGTTAATAAGATTAGCTGGATTGCCAGAAATGAGGAAGTGACTGAAGACCTAGTGACACAGAGATTGTACACAGGTAGCATGGAGCCCCTTTCTCCTTTTCCCTTATGATCAGCTGCATTGACTCTTCTCAAACACCTAGGAATCCCAAGAACTAAAGTGTCTGTTCATCGAATGTTCTCGTTACCTGTTGCTTCATACCAAACTATGCCAACAATTAAAATAAAAGGCCATTCTATTTTGTTCACAATTTTGTGGATAAGAACTTCAGGATGGGTTTAGTGGTTCATCTCTTATCTGGAATGATGCCCACCAGGCAGCGGGGGCTGAGGGGCCGTTTCCAAGGTGATGACTTCACTACAAGCTGGGAGCCTAGGCTGGGAAGATTGGCCACTGATGCGTGCTGATGACTTTGAGTCCATCTGGGGCTGGTAAATAGAGCACCGCACGTGTCTCTCCTCGGGGCTTAGCACCTGGGTTCCCAGGGGAACCATCCCAAGGGGAAAGGTTCTAGGAACAAGGGGGGTGCTGAAGCTGCAAGGCTTTTTTACAATCTGGCCTTGTATGTCCCTGAACAACATTTCTGTTGCCTTCTATTCATTAAGCAAGTCACTGGGGCCACTCAGATTTGAGGGGAGGGGAAGATTCCACCTCTTCCTATGAGGAATAGCAAAATAATGGCAGGGAAATTTACTCTCCCTCACCAGACACACCCGAGTGTGCTTAGGAAAATGGTCACCAAATCAAAGGAGGGAAAGATGTGACCCTAAAGTCCTGCGAACCAGATCCGATGTGAGTTTTAAACTTTCTAATCAGCCTGTAAACACTTCATCAGTCGCTTTAGCAACTGCATGAAAAGATGACTGAAAGGTTTATTCAGAAAGTTTCCGGAGGATTAAATCTAAGAGATAGGAAGGCCCCGGACATCCTGGGTTATTGGAGGCAGTATTTCACCCCAAACAACCATATGGTTTTCTTTTTTGGCCCAAATCCTTGTTTGGAGAAAAAGGGGATGGTTCTGAGGACAACCCGCCCAGCTCACACCCACCAAGCCAGGAACAGAAAGTGGGCTTTGCAGGAGCCATTAGCAAGTAGCAAACTAGAGGATGCCAGCCACAACATGGGCCTTGAATACAGAGCACATTTACACGCTGCTGCGGAAGCCTTACAAACTTAGGATTAAGAGCGTGCAATAAAAACTCCAGAAGATATCACCATGTGGCTCGGCATTACAAAGCTCTGAGAGACAGCTTTTAAATGCAGCCTGAGGAAATTAAACATAAGGGCACTCAGTTCGAATCTCCTACCAGTCCCGGGCGTGGCACATTAGATAAGTGGAGTCCTCCAGGCTCCCTGTGGCATGGGTGGTGAGGGATCCTCCTCTGATTTGGTCCACCACGCCTGGCAACTTTCTGTTGATTGCACTCAAACCTGAGAAGTGTTTACTCTTGAGTAAACAAACACCACTGACAGTACCCACACCCAAGGCTTTGCCCTGTTCCAGCAGCACGAGGAGGAGGAGGAGGAGAGGTTCAGGATGACAAGCTGCTCCCCTGTGTGTGGACTGGGCCTGGTTCCCTCTATGATGAGAGGCCTCAGAGCCCAGGAGGTCTGCCCTCACCCCTGCCACCCTGGCAGGGAAAGGGATGGATGCTGGGTCAGCATATAAGCAGGAGAGAAGGAGGAGGGGGCTAATAAGCCATGCCCTGGAAACACAAAGTCAGATTCGAGGTGACATGTGGGCCACAGGGAAAGCTCCAGGCCTTGGCAGAAACAGTGGCACCACACTGACAGGTTGAAAGACTGAGCGATGTTGACACTTGGCGAGTCTCCTCTACCCCTTGACCTACACGCCCTGCCCTCCCTTCCTCCTCCACACCACACCCCTCCCCGGGCCCAGTCCTCAGACTTTCAGAGGTTTGAAGGGAAATCGACCACACCAACAAAACACAAGGCATCCTTTTTCGATGGCATCGAATGACAGGACAAGGAAGGGATTTTTTTCTCTTTTTTCATTACCCGGAATCTTAATTGTCCCCAGTGTTTTCTACCACTGATCACTGAAGGAAAAGATGAATATAATAATTCAATGATCAACTCGGTAAGGTTTCTTCCATTGTCTTACTCTTTCTCTTTCTTTCGCTTTCTTCTTCCTTTCTTTCCTCTCTCCCTCCCTCAGTTCTCATTATGATCTTCTCACTTATGCATGTTGATTCCTCAACAGCCCTTCTCAGCCCTTCACTCAGCCCTGGATCTAAGGCGGCAGCAGCACCTCGATGCTAGAACGCATCCTGGAGCAGAGGCTGCTTCGTCCGGGGCCCACGCTCTGTGCTCCTTGAGCCAGAAAAGAGGATTTCTCAAGAAAGGCGAGAACCTAACAACAGGCTCCAGAGGGTAAAAAAACAACACTCTGAAAAGCCCTGATTCCGCCCCCCCCAAAAAAAAAGTTTATCTCTGTGTAACTGGGGGCAGTTTTGCTTGGCTTAACAAATATGACAGAAAAGTGTAGGTTCCAGACTCGTGTGGGCCGTGTTCAAATCCTGTATTTGTCACAAGTAAAAGCCTCAACCAGTTAATTAACCAGTAAGATGGGAATCACAGTAATTACATCGTGAGGAGGACAAGTGTTTAAATGAACTAGCACAAGGACAAGCCCCTAGTACAGTGCTTGACGTACAGTTGGGACTCGATAAACACCGGCTTCCACAGCAAGACATTTACACCCAAGGAGATGCCACTGTATAACTGACACCAATCTATCTCTCTGAAAATATTACAGGCAGGCAGCGAGTTCCCAGTTCCTGCTATCCGTGCAACTTCATTTATTCAATCGCTTAACCCTCCCTTCATTTCTTCCTCCTTTCCTTCATTTGTCAGCATTTATTAAATGCCTACTCCATGCCAAGCCTTTCTAAGAGAGGGCAATAGACATATCGACAAGAACAAATGCTTGTTTTGTTCTTGGGGAATCTGGACCTTCTGAAACAACGAGTAGCTGAAACGTGAGTAAGTTCTCCTATGACCTCATTCTTCCTTTATTATCATTGGCAGCATTTGCTATGTTTTAATCATTACCTAACAGAGTTCTATAGTGTTTCACAGCCCATAGTCTACTTTCGCATTTCATAAAAGCTCAGAGAGCCAGAGATTAAAGGGCCAACAAAGAGTGTATCACAAGCTCATCTTGCTTTGTTTCTGACCGGTGGCCCGCACCAGGGGCAGGACAATAGGGGCACCAGGGGGGAGTGTGGAGAGTCATTCTCTCTGCCGAGAGCAGGGCGGAGCTTGGTGCGTTTTCTGAAAAGTGCATCTGAGACTATTTTGAACAGCAGGTTTCAGACTCTGCGGCCTTTCCCAGCCAGGCCATTGATTCAGCCATGCACGCTGTGCACTGTACAACTTCAGGGACTCCATCACATAGACGGTGATGTAAATGGCGACCTTGATGGTGTCCAGTGCCCAGCCTGCACAGCTGTACGTAGCCACCATGCCACCCTTTATGTCTGGTGGATAGGAAGACAACTTGTTTGACTCACAAACTTAATAAACGAACTTCTGAGCCACATTGCCTCTCACTGGGCAGAATCAATGCCTGACACTGCTTGGTCTGGTATTTCTTTCATCAGTTTACCTCTCCACGACTCAGATGAGGACATGTGCAAAGAGCTAAGTTCCGAGGGCTTCTAGAGAAATTACTGAGAGAATGGCTGCAAGGGGCTTCACACCGCGCCCGCAGCAGAGTGGGCAGGCCATACCCACTCTCTAAAAAGTCTCAGCTAAGCTGAGGAGGGCAGGCAAGGAAAAGGAAGAAGCTGCTCTTGGGATTGAAACCTGGCTCACCCCTTTCGAGCTGTGTAAGCTGTGTGTCCTGGGCTTGCTCCTCTATAAATGTTTCTTATTATATTTCCCCAAAGGATTTTTGTGAAGCCTCAATATAGGCATGTTTGGGACACAGGATACTGCGGTAAATCCTAGTTTCTTATTATTCCCCTCCCAATAGCAGAAGTCGGGGAATAGCGCAGGTTTCTGAGTCATGTTTGAAGCTCATATCAGGTTAACCAACATTTACTGAGGCTCTGCTGTGGTTTAATTTTTGTAATGGGATCTGTGGATGGAAAAAGTTCTATCGGTTTAGACCTGCACTTTCTCGAATCATCCAGTGAAAAACCCAATTTTCTTTTTCTTCTTTTCCAAATCATTGTATTTCCAATTAATAAAAATTCCTAGAAAAAAATATGACAAAAACAATGAAATGCAAGCTATAAGGACAAATTTGTATTACTATCACTGTTAGATTCCACAGACATAAGATGACAGCTTCAAATTGCTATAACAGTTTCTAAATGCCCACTCACAATTTCTGTGCTTTTCTCACTGTCGATGGTAACCAGCAGTTTGCAGACTGGCACCAGGCAATGGACGACACTTTTAATAAAGTGTGAGCTAAAGCAAGCAGTTGGCAAGTGTGTGTTTGCTGTGTATGTCTGTGCGAATGAGTGAACCTTATTATTTCTGTCTGAGCCCATTGCACACTTTAATTTTACATCACTTCTTGCTTTCTTTCGCAGGTTGGAAGACCCTTGGCAGAGACTGTATGAGGCCATCCCTGGCCTAGCATAAAAACTTAGTAAGTAGCCACCAGTAAACACACTGAATGTGTGGGTATCACGTGGGCATTTGAGAAAGTAACTTCTCCGCAAACTTGCCCCTCCACCCTCTCACATTGCCACCTTTACTCCCTATAGTTGATACATTCTGACTCCTTCAAAATGATCAAATGCCCACCCCACTTCTACATACAGGCATATCTTGGAAATATTGCAGATTCGATTCCAGACCACTACAGTAAAATGAGTATCACAACAGAGCGAGTTGTATTCATTTTGCTGGTGGAGGGGTTTGCCTTAAATTTGTAAAAAATGCAACATCTGTGAAGAGCAGTAAAGCAAAGCGCAATAAAACGAGGTATGCCTGTACTGCCAATCGCACCCACATACTCTGAGCAGAGTATGACTCTGCCATTCCTAAAAGGTCAAGTTTGCCGTAAGAGAGGACTTAGAAGTTAGGGGAGAATTCAGAGTAGAAGTTGTCTCATGAAAACCAGACCCTCCACTCTTGTCAGGAGCGCTTCTTAGGAAATAATTGTACTCGTCTGAGTAAGATGATAAACACACACACGCGCGCGCGCGCTCTCGCGCGCTCTCGCGCGCTCTCGCGCTCTCTCTCGCTCTCTCTCGCTCTCTCTCTCTCTCTCTACCTTTTTCTGAAAAGAAGCCAGTCACTGCTTTTAATAAACTCTTTGGCTACCAAGATTAAACAGGCAGACAACAACAACAAAGATGATAATATTAACATAATTTTATGTAATTGGATGGAGGGATAATATTTATTTTAATATTACAGAGGAAATACCTCACAATGCAGACCTGGATTAATTCTTTATATCTTTGGACTGTACTTATCAAATAAAATTGTACTTATGGAAAAAGCAAACACATAAATCTTGCCCCATTGTCAGCTGGCAACTCCTAGCAAGGGCTAATTGTGTTATATATCTTCTGCAGCCATGCCTACTCGTTGCCAGGTCCAAATGCATTATTATTTATTACATGAACAAATGTAATTTTCTTCTTGGAATCTGAGTTTGAATTCCATGAAGGCATAAAAGGCGCCTCTCTTCTCTTAAGGAGGGAAGAGCGAGACCCCAGTGAGTGTAATCTATTGTCAATTCTCCCATGAAGATAAAAGTCTAAGTTTCCCTTGAGAGACATCAGATCAAGTCTACCAGGAGTGGCCTCTGAAGGGCTGTCAGGAAGGAGAATCTCCTCCGATCCTCTGTGAAATGCTCCTTTTCCCCAGGAGGAAGATTTGCTCTGGACTTGCCAGACCCTGAGCCAGTATTGGACATAATCCTGTTTGCTGATAGTCAGGGTCACCGTGCGTCCAAGCGCCCCATTACACGGACCACTCCTCTCATTCTCACTCTGGTTCTCCCTCTCTGTCCTCTGTCCTTCTTGTAGGACCAGGCTAACTCCCACACTGGAGGCTGACTGGTGGCCATCTTGCCCTGTCTTGTTTATTGGTCACCCAGATGCAGGACTAGTGCTCAGCTGCAGCGTGGAGCAAGTGGCTTCTTTCTTGCTCTCTGTGAACATTCTCCCGTGTCTAATGGGCGTGTTCCATTGGTCTGGAACACATTTAAGCCTTACCATGCTAGTAAAATAGATTTCTGCCTGCTCCCGACCTCACCACATTTCCTTGCATTGAATAGCTGGGCACAAATACCAGTTATTGTAATCTGGGGTTTCTTTGTCACAATCCTTTGTATATCTATCTTCCTTAGAAAATTCACAGGGAGTGTACGTGAGCAAATGAAGCAGAATTTGGTCAACCCCAGATTCCTGCCAAAAGGACATTTAACAACAATAAAAACACTAACAATATAAACACTAAAAAAAAAAAAAAAAACTAAACATTTACTAACAATAAAAACATTAAGTTACTCCTCTTTTCTAGTAAAACTAAATGCAATTTGAGCAGCTGTTAAACACTATATGCTAGGTTAGGGAGTTTTCACAGGCAGTATTCTGTAACCATCACAGCCTCTTCACCTCCTCTTAAGTATGGGGAAGATGATCCTCAGAAAGTTTTACTGCCACTCACACTTCTAGAACTTGAAACCTGACTTCCCAATCCCATTCCTAACACTCTTTTTATACCAAGTTCCATTTCCTAGAAAGAGAGGCCCTAGGTAGAATAGATAGTGAATTCAGACCAGTGTGTGCTTTTATAATGAATTTTTAAATTCTTTCCTCCACCAAATCAAGAACTGGGTGAAAATCAAATAAATAAACAAACACAATCCTGCCCACAATTCTATCCACTAAGGAGGAATTCTACAATGGCGCATTCTGCTGGAGGGGGATCAGTTCCTGCCTTTCCTTCATTAACCCAATTAAAATCTCATCACTCACAAAGGGAAATCAAAGACAGAGTCAGAAAGAGAGATTGTGGCTTTTGCCTCCAGGATGAAAAGCCAGCCAATCAGTTCTCTCCACCAACCAGCCTGCCCATTCTTAAACATTATTCCATTGGCTGTTATCACCAAGCTGGCCACACTACTCAGAGAAAGTCTAACTGATCTTCTGCAGTTCTAGCAAAATGTCTTCCCCACCCCTGAACTTAGGGACTTTTACAGAAAACAAATTCGTAACCAGATTGATGTGTCTTGAATGTCTGGCAGAGGAAGAGTTTGTTGGGTTGGCTGGTTTGTTTTCAGGAGGCCATGGAAATCCAACTAAAGGTTTGGGACAAAGGTATAGGAAAAGGAAAGGAAAACGTTTTTCTGTTGGCTTACCATAGTGTAGTTCTTAGACATGGCACATCCCATGAGAAGCAATGGTACATTCTTTGGGTGAAATTCACAAGTCAAAGTTTGGGAGGACTCTGGGAGGAAGACAACCAAAGGAAAATAATCGATTACACAAGTAGGACACAGGACTCCATACCAAACCTAAAGTGATATAACCATCAATAATCTTGGGACCACAAAATTCAGAGAGCTTCCCAGATAAGCCATGACTGATTTCCACAGAACTAAAAAGTACTTTGGACCTTGCTCCCTTCCATTCATAAAAACATTGCTATCAGTGAATGAGCTCACCACCCGATGTGACTATAAATTCTTTGGCACTTTAAGCTAAATCATTGTTGAACTCACCTCTCCTCTTTGACCCCTGGGAAATATTAACGTGTTCTCCTAGATCCAGGGAGGTACATAGGTGTCCCTGACTCTCCCAAGATGAGAAGGATGGGAACTCCCATTTATTGGCCAATATTTGCTGGGTTGATGATATGCAAAGAGAAATGGTCAGAATTCTGTCAAGACAGGCTTCGTTACTTGTGGGACCCAGTGCAAAATCAAAATGTGAAAACTCTTGTTCAAAAATTGTTGAGGATTTTTAAGATGGCAATAGCAGAGCATTTAACCAAGAGGAGGGCCCTTCTGAGTATGGAGACTTCCGCAACTGCTCAAGTCACAGGCCCACATACCTGGCCCTACTGAAAATCATCAATCAGCCACTGTCACAGATTTCTGAGAATGACCCGAAAAGTGGACATATCACAAAAACATATATTCTTTATGATCAGCTGGCTTTTGGGCACCTTTCCTGGAGTAGAAGATCTACTAGGATGGTCTTGGTCCATCAGACTTAAAGAGCAAACTAAAGCAGGTCTCTGTAGACCCCACATGTTGGCCCTGGGGGTCTTACCTTTCTGAGTTTACAAGGAAGAAAGAAGCGATTTGTGTAAGGCAATTGATACAACAAAAGGAAGAGGAATATATCACTGAGGCTTAGAAGGAATTGCCCTAACTTCCCCCATTCCAGCAGGGTGAATGGGCAGTGAATGGGCAGACAGAACTTAATCATCGCACCATATCTGGGAGATACGAGAGAGAGGAGCAGTACAAAGACAATGATTTTTTAAAAGAAGACAAAACACAGAATTTAAAATATGTAGGACAGCCACAAGTCACATAAAGTTTCAACCTACAGCGTAGATGCAGCACAATTTAACCAGCACAGAGAGTTATAACAGGGATCAAACTCTTAAGAAAAAAAAATATATATATGTATATATATATATATATGAAAAAAATTCTAAGACTGAGACCCTTATGTCTATTTTTTCCTTGTGACAAAGGTATAGGAAAATGAAGACAATCTTTAGAGAAGACAAACCTTTTTTTTTTTACTTTAGTGGCATGTACATTCCAAGGCTGAAGAATCAAATGCTTTCGCCTACTTATATTTTTACTGTGTATATTCTTACTATGTATATTTTACATAAATGCATGATAGACTTTATTTAATAAAAATGGTCATTGTAAAGAAAATTCAGTAACTATCTCTGAAACTTTAGTGCCCAAACAGAACCAGTATAGACAGGGACATATGAAAGATTAAAACAAAAATAAAAATATTAAAACACAAACATAAGGGAAAATATTAAAATATTAGGGCGACAAAAAATGGAGGATCAAAATAACTAAGCCAACTATTGAGTCGAGGCTTGTCTTCCCTCTTAAGGGACGAAGTGGTAAAAGCAATATTTTTCCAGTGGGTTTTCTCAACTATCCTCTAAACTTTGGCTCTAAACTCAAATGTGCTGAGATATTACTGTCTCTTCACCCAAGAGGGACATTTAACTAAGGTACTGTCCATTCAATTTCAAGTAGACGCTGAATATCACCACCTCTGCATTTGTTTGGGAATAACATCTCACCCCTCGATATTCCAAGGTTTGGGGGCTGGAGGTTGTATTACAGCAACTTTTTTCCCCAAAAAATGTACATTGACGTTTAACCAAATTAACAAACATTAATTGCACATAAAAGCCACTCTGCTGAATTGTAATGAGCCATTTAATCCTATGGACCAAACCACCCGAGAGTTATGGGAGGAGAAGCAGAATTGGCAATTCTCAAACATTAAGATCCTTAGCTGCCTACACCCTGGCTCCTTCGAGGTCAGTGAAAGCTATGTTGCAGAAAAAGAACGTGAGTCCAAATTAGCAATTTGGCAGCGTTCTTCAAAAAGAAAAACGTAACCTCAGGACTTTCCCAGTGCTCTCAATGCAGTCTGCCAGGGAGTGTCGGTGGAGACAGTCTTATTTGTACCCAGGGCAAAGAAGCTTCTCCCCACAGCATCCCCTTTCCTTACCATGCATGTAAAAATTAAAGAACTTCTCTTCCATCTTCAATATTTTTTGGGTGGTGGGGGCATGTCTCTCTCGGCTAATTGCTGATTTTCTCTTAGCCCAAGGCTATGACACTTCCTGTCATATTACTTTTCTCGCCAGCAGTTCCTCGTCACAAAAATCATCTCTCCGTACTGTCTTCTCCAAGATGTGAGGGAATTGTAGGACTCCATCTCTACTTCCTCCCCCAATGAGAGTATAATTCTTGGAAACAGGTGACCTACAACTACAGCTTTACTTGATTTATCTTCTAGAGGGACAGGCTTCCTGTCCCATGATGGAGCGTATGGGCCATGTCTGTTTTCTTCACCTTTCTATTTTTGGGGCTGGACTTTTCATAGCCACAGTAGCTGCTCAATAAAAGTTTAATGGATGAACAATGAGTGGTGAGGTGCCATGACTTATCATTTATTTCTTTCAAAAATGTCTTCTGAAGCACAGTGGAGTCCAAAGAAATCACATGTGGCCACCAGCATCAGCTTAGGCACAGATATTACCAGTGCATTTACTACTTGTCCAGCTAATTTCCATTTTGGTTGTGTGTACTCTAAAGCACTGAAGTGAAATGCAGGTCCACAGAATCCAGGGCATAGGAACCCAGTCATTGAGGTCCCCTTGCCTCAGTAACGACTTCGTCAGAAAGAATACGAGCAGAAATGAACAGTTTAACTTGTGAAACATGGAAATGATGGTTGAGTTTTGTCTTGCCCCTATTTCTTTCCTCCATTAGAAAGTTTCAAATACTGGGCATGACGGTTCATATCTGCTACACTTTTTGTCAACTTCTACTTTGATTTCTGATTATTTTGATTTTATATATGTTGAGTCTATTATTTTGCCCATAGTGCCGCATGACTATTATATTACATTTCTACTGTGGTAAGCCCAGTTTGTGGTACTTTACTAGGGTAGCCTTAGGAAATGAATACACCATCTTAAACCACAAGCCAACAGCACACTTAACTGTGAAACACCAAAAACATTCGCATTAAATTCAGCAAGATGACAATAATTCCTGAAGGATAACAACAACTGAGTGTGGACTGCTACACAGAAGGCCTCTCTCCCTCGTGCACATGGCCACCTCTGAATCCATTTAACTGGCATGTACAGTGCCCGAGCCGATATTCTACAAACAATGAGGGAGAGGGAACATTACTAGTGACATGTGTGACGACTGTCACTGCATTTACTCCTATAACCATTCCTTCTGCAGGTGACAGACATCAGCTTGAATTCTTGAATCTTGCTTTTCCCACTTCTTGTGCAGTCAGTCACTTAGCTTTCCCGAGCTGCTTTCCTCTAATCTATAAGACAGAGATAATATTTTTGCTACAGGAAAGATGAAGAAGAAATGCAAGTGGATCAAAAAGGCACTTAGCTCAATACTTGCCACACAGTAGGTGCTCAATAAATGTTGGTTTCTTTCCTTTCTGAAATATTGACATATCATGGTGAGCCTCAGAGATGAGAATTACATTTGGTCAATTATGCTATTCATATTCTCCCAACTGTGGTAAAATTATAGATTTAAAAATCTCTTTGTAGATCAATTTCTCTAAGTCTATTGAATTACAGAGAGGCAAATCACATACTGAAGCAAGAGGGAGGAAAGAATGTGGTGGGTGGGAGTTTTTTCTTAATTGGCCCACAAGGACGCATCATTGAGATAAAGGTAATGTTTCATCACTATTTTCTCTCTGTTTATGAAGATAGTGGTGGCCAAATGGTCTAAACCTACACACACCAATGGGGAAAACTGAGCTTTATGTACCATAAGTGGTTGATTTCACAGTTGTTCAATGCACAGAAAGTTTTTAATTTAGTATTTTCCCAGAGGCCTTTAAAAGTATTGGGTACATTTTGAAAAGTCCAATAAAAATTTGTCATTTTATATAGGGCCATCATTTTTTGTTTGTTGTGGATTTTCCCCCTCTCAAACACAAATCAAGTGAAATATTTAAGGTCAGAGCCAAGCACCCAGGAGCTTATTAAAAATGAGTCCAAATGAATTTGCTGGCAAATACTGGGAGTATGGAAATGAGGCCACATTTAAGAATCCCTGAGTGGGCTGGAGAAGGAATGCTATGCATGATACCCTTTGGGGTAAGCCAGGACTAGAAACCTGAGTAGCTGAGAATTAGCCCAGAGACATGTGCAGGAAGAGAGGTGCCTCAAAGGTCAAAGGGCAAGAAGCATGGAAGATCTAGTATATGAAAAACAGGAGGGAGGGACTGCTGGCCACCAAGCCCACCTCCAACACACACACACACACACACACACACACACACTCACTCACTCACTCACTCCAAGTCAGTCAGAAACCTGAGTAGCTGAGAATTAGCCCAGAGACATGTGCAGGAAGAGAGGTGCCTCAAAGGTCAAAGGGCAAGAAGCATGGAAGATCTAGTATATGAAAAACAGGAGGGAGGGACTGCTGGCCACCAAGCCCACCTCCAACACACACACACACACACACACACTCACTCACTCACTCACTCACTCACTCCAAGTCAGTTATCTCATAGCCAAAGGAGATCCAGTTAAGGATATCCATTAAAACTAACCTCATAGCATGCTTTCTCCCTATGCTCTCCAGTTGCAGTATATTTATTTGTACATAATCTAATCACCGATTTCCATCAATCCTATATTTTAACATCACTAGAATCACTTCAGTTACTTATTCATCAGCTATATATTTATTGAATGTTCACTGACCCTTGATAAGGCCTGGGGTAAAATGCTGAACAAAAATTGGCACAGTCACTTCCTCAATGAATTTGGTGTTTAGCAGGGAGCTCTGCCCCCATCCTGCTCTTACTGCCTTAACTCTGAATATGAACGTTCTTCTGTGAACCCTTCCTCGCTGCCTTCAGTCTTCCTTCTTCTCTATTACCCTTCACACTCCAGCCTCAGGAGATGTAAATCTGATCACATTATTCAGCTTAGAAATCCATGATAGCCCCGCACTGCCCACAGAAGACTCTTTAATAGGATGTAGAAGACTCTGGCATGGATTTTTATTTTTTTCCCTCCAGCCTCATCTTTCAGCTCTGCTCCTACTTAATGTTTCAGGAATTCCTGTAGGTTGTTATCGATCCAAAACACTATATTAGAACATACCCCCTTTCCTTGGTGCTTCCACCCAACATTTTAAATTACTCTGGACTTTGATATCTCCCCAAATGCCAACCCGTTTCGTGGGCCCTCTGTCTTATTGGTCCTACATATTAGACACTCTACAAATAATCTCTTCATGGATTGCCCCGTCTTGGAAATAGTCATACTACAATCTGCACAACACAAAGTGTGTTCCTCAGTTCAGGTGAATATTTACTGAAACCTAAGCCAGACTCTGCTCAGTTTGAGGCTACAGAGATGAGTAAGACATAACCCTTTACCCCAAGGACATGACAATCTACTTCAGGGGGCATAAATAAGAAAATAGGGTAGTGCAGTGTGATGTATCAAATCATATAATATCATATGATAAAACTAAGATTATGTGTTTCATAGGAATGAGTAGTTGGTTTTAGGTGCTTTTGACTCAAGAGTAAGAGGCCTTTGTAGAACAGCTGATTTCTGGGTAAGGTTTCAATGGATTGTGGTAGACAGAATAATGGCCCCCAAGGATGTCCACCTCCTATTCCAGGAACCTGTAACTATGTTTACTCTGCTTGGCAAAAGGGATTTGCAGATGTGGTTAAGGATCTTGAGATGGGGAATTATTCTGGATGATCCAGACAAGATCAATGTAATCACAAGGGTCCTCAGAAGAGGGAGGCAGGAGAGTCAGAGAGAGAGATTTGAAGACGCTACCTACACTGCTGGCTTCGAAAGTGGAGGAAGGGGCCACAAGCCAAGAAGTGTAGGCAGAATCCAAAGTAACAGATTCTCCCCTAGAGCATCCAGAAGGAACACAGCCTTTGGAACCCTTGAGTTTAGCCTAATGAAACCCACTTTGGGCTCTTGACCTCCGCAACTGTAAAAGAATAAAATTGTGTTGTTTTAACCACTAAGTTTGTAGCAATTTGTTATCACAACAATAGGAAACATATGCAGACACACAGGAGTTTACTGGGAATTCGCTAGAAGAACTAGACATGCAAAGAAAGCATCCTAGAGCACTCTGCCATCTAGGAAAAGTGAGGCAGGGTCATCGGAGATCCTCAGACCAAAGTTAGCTGTCAGAGGAGTCCTGTGTCTCTCTGAACCGGGCCTGCTATACTCAGTCATTGGCTGGGAACAGCTCAAGAGAAGATGGACCGCAGCACGAACACAGTGAAGGATTCAGAACACAGCAGGTGGGTCTTCAGCCATCTCCCTCCCTACTGTAGTGCCATGCCCACTACAGTGACTGTGCTACTGCCACTGCACCTGATGGAAACTGGAACCCCCCGCCCCCACCAGCTCAAGGTGGACCAGCCCTCAATGGGGCTCTCAGGGTACTGGGATGAGATAGTTCGCCCTTCCCTTCTCTGTCGGCACACCTGGGATGGTGAAAAAGGCCACATCTATTCTCCCCAGGACTAGAAATCCTCCTTTCCCAATCCTTTTTGCTTATGCTTTCTTTATTCATACCTGGCAGGTGAGTTAGTGTTCTCTGTGTAAATTTTCAGTGTGAGGAAAATAATCACTTTTTAGTTCCTCCTTAAGAACTAGGAAATTAGTCTTTAAATAGATTAAAATATCCTGTTTTGTGGTTTATCTCCATCTTCCCCAGCTCTTGGAAGCTGGAGCTCCTTACGTCCCCTCCCCCCAAGAGACCCATCGTGCCCTGGGCGCAGAGATAACCAGACATGGCCAATATCAGAGAAGGCTTGGGGCTCAATCACTGCACTGAGCACCCACTGCTACTGGCTGTTCTGTATCCATTCTCTTTGCTTCTAGTGACTGAACACTTTCTTCCTATGGGGAACCTATTCTACAGGATTCAAGTGAATGAGATTGACCCACAATACTCTGTAAGAGAAAGACTTGAGCAGGTGATCCAGCACGCCCAATCATTTTAGTCTATTCTCTTAACTGAAGTGACTGGCTTAGGATGGTCCAAAAATGGAACCCGCATTTGTCTGATACAGCTCCACACTAAACTAAGATACATAAAAAGCACAGCACTAAGTAATGTTCTCCCACTGCAATCATCCCATCTCTTTGTCATTTTTGATGTAGTCAGATTTCTTGATGTAGCTATCCATTCTGCCTGACTTGGAAATTCATCAATTGCCCTCCAGATTTGAGTTTCTGGGCCAGAATCACTCTAGAACTGCTTGGCTCTACTTTCTCAGGCCAACTGCAAGGCCATCAATCCCTTCCTGAGCTGGATCCTGCCCTGGACTCCTCCTCCCTGAGGCCCCCAAGAGGTCCCAGAAAGCCCGCTGTCTTCACCTACCACAAAACTGTACCATAGAATACTAAATACAGACTCCACTCGGCACCTCGAGCATCATTTAGCCAAGACGAAAGCAAAGGCAGACTTGAGGCAGCATCCGTCATTCAAACTGTGTTTAGAAAATCCTAGCTTTGTGGCCTTTGTGCTACACGAGCATCATGTGCCCAGCCCCCTTCTGAGTGGTGACGAAAAACAGAAGACCTTCAGAGACCATGCTATTACGTGTGGAAAAGTAAAAATTGCTGAAATTAGTCATGAAAGATCCAAATATCTCCTGTTGTTAAATCTGAGGCACGTATATGTGCAGTGGGAATAAAGTTATTAAAAACATTTTTTCACTATTTATGTGTGTCCTACCATCTAGCTTGGCTCTTTATGGAGAAATGGAAGGAGGAGCCAGTCATGTCCGTATGGAAGAGAAGGAGCCAAGGAAGGCGGTCTCGGGTTCAACATCACACCTGCTGTTGACCCCAGACAGGCCCGGGCTGGGGGCTGAAAGTCATCTGATGTGCCCACAGCTTCTGTCTGTCCACAAAAGCAGGAGGACAGTCACCAAGGTTCCTCGAGAGTAACTTAGTGACAGCAAGGGAATATAGGCTCTACATGGTCCATTTATCAAAAGTTATTTTTTCCTAAATGAAATTGTTATCATTCCATCAATTTCTGTTAAGTGAGATATTGGTAGAGTACAGGGCTTATCATCAGACCTGAATTTGAGTCTCGATTCTGCCACTTACTAGCTGTGTGATCTTAGGTGATTTTCCTAACCTCTCTGATGCCTAGAATCCTCAGCTTTAAAGTGTGAACCATAAATGTATATAGAGTTGCTGTGAGGATTAGAAGAGATATTGCTTGTAAAATGCTCAGCGTGACACCATATGCATTGTGGGAACTCTGAATGTTAGCAATGATGATGGCAAAGAGAAAGATGTTGACCATTCATTCTATTTGCACAGGAGGAGTTCAATAAAAGTGTCCCCATTAGGCCTTTTCGATGAAGGCCACCTAGACCCAAGAGGAGGCACCAGTAAGCTCTCTGGTGTCAGAACATATCATGAGGAAAAAAAAAATCGATTTCCTGGGCAGTAGTGACAAACAATAACATGTAACCCTCTGAAGAGTCAGTGGCTCTCTTTAGTTCGATCAGCAGGCAAAAGTTCAGCCACTGACACCAAGTCTTGCAAATGCTCTTCTCTCTTGGGACTGCAGATTCCAATGGGAAACTTCTGGAGATGAGGCTCTCTAGAGACTCTGCGTTCATCCTATTTTGAGTGAGGCCAGAAACACCCCAGGCAGAGCTGACTTCTAGCAGGATGTCCCCACAGCTGACCACAAGTGGCGATCAAGAGGGGAAGGCTGAGGCAAGTAAGACCAATAGGGGAGAAGTTCGGTGAACTCCCTTAAAGTTCAAACATTTCATTTTGCCCTGATTCTGTTCCATGCTAAGGGGTCAAGTCATTTCTTATTTTATCCAAATCAGCTCAGCACCCTCTAGAGAGAAGACAAGGGCACCTCTATAATATTCCCAAACCCTTTGACTAAATGTCTATACAAAATGCCACTAGACGTTAGAAACTTACACAGCTTAAAATAAGAGTGCTCAATTCCCTTGTTCAAAAATAAACACGTGGGTGAGATTTCAGTACTTCAGTGATGCATATATCAGCTGGTCTGACACTTTTTAGTTGTTTTATGGAAGATTGGATTTGGTTTGATGCAAAAGTTTCCTTGAGACTTAGGACTCCCTCTGAGAGCCATTTGCACAGAAAGGTTCCATCTCAAAAGATTGCTTCAAGGTTGTATGCCCATCACACTGGTCTCTGTTCCCCACTCACAGGTTTGCATGGATAGTCACAGCCAAAATTTCTCTCTGTGGGTAATTTCTTGTATCTCATGAAACAATGGAAAAAAAACTGGAAAGGTCTCTCAAACTCTCTGGTTTTTCATCTGGGACAAGGGTCCATCTGAAACTTCTGAGGATGTGACAACTGAATGGAGATTGGGAGCCAGAGTGAGCATTAACTAGTCAAAGGAGGGGTATGTGTCTCGGTCAAGAGTACATTTAAGAACCCAGGAGGGGGACTGGTGCTGGGCTACAGCCAGCTTGTACCAGTTCACCAAAGCCAACTGTGAGCAACTCTTCTCAACTCCATGCTCAGCAATGTCACATTTGTAGCTTGAAATTGGCCTTGGTGGGAGTATTTACATAACAGAATCTGGAAGATGTTAAAAATCAAGGCTTTTTTTTTAAGGTTAAGGACCTCATTGTCTTTCTTGTACTCTTGTTGCTAGGAGTCTGCATGGCCGATTACAGAAGCTCATGAAAGGAGAATTTGCTGGGAAATAAGTTGTACGTAGTTACAGAATTCAGTCCTCTGCTTCCTCAACCAATTACCTAATGTACAGAGTGGTCAAAAATCAGTATGGAGGAATGGTGTAAAACTGGGCCAACACCCCAAGTGCCTCAACTCCTGATTGGTACTCAGAGAAGCAGGTTCTCCTGTGCCTTGAGCAGCAACATTTCTCTAAGAACAACCAGACATCTGAGTCTCACTTTCTTCATAGCTTTGACCATTTTTCTCAGTTATAAACTTTCAGTTGAAAGCATTGCTATGGTTCATACTAGTTTGTTTGGTTGGTTGGTTGGTTGGTTGTTTTGTCCTGAAGCCATCCTCACAAGGACTTGATAAATCACTAGTCTTTCTCCCTATATTACAGGAAGAGAAGGGATTAAAGGTCCGGCCTTTTCTACAAATGTGACAATATACAGGGATGCATATTAACAAGGCTTAATTTTAACAGTGGGAGTTCTAGAGTCAGTAATATTTAGATTCAAATCGTGACTCCATCACTACTTTTTGTGACGGGGGCAGCTTATTTATCTTTTCTGTGCCCAAGTGGCCTTAAAGGATTTTGATATCACCTACCTCCTAAAATTGTGATGAAGATTTAATGAGATAACACACATATAATCCTTGGCATAGACTCTCCTATGTAATAAGTTTCCCATAAATAGTAGTCAAAGGTTTTGAGAAACTAAAATTATAGACTTGCAAGGGATCTAGAGATTACTTAGTCAAACATCCTTCACTGTACAGCTACTACTTATCAGGAACTACTATGTGCCAACTTGCTTTCTGGATGCTTGTTATTATTTACAATTTATAAAGAGCCCAACAAGCTACATATCATTATCCTCATTTTCTTAATGAAGGACATAAGGGTAAGTGAGGGTAAGTGACTTAAGGCCACAGTTAATATCCGGCTAAACCAGAATTTTAATCTAGGTCTGTCTTCAAAATGTATGCCATCTCTCTACACTATGCTGCCTCAACAGGTAAGAAAGTCCAGAGAGAGGACCTAATTTGCCCAAGATTTTTAAAAAATTAATAGTCCAACCTCAATTTAAGGCTTTGAATCCTATGCTGGTATACTTTTCATCGACCTCAATGTCTCACCCAACACCACCCAAATAGATTTAGATCAGCTCTATTCAGGACATTTGTGTGTCAAAATAAATCATGTTACATGTTGACCAATAATGGAATTTGAAAACCCCTGTTCATAAGTGGAAGCAGGGGACACTAAATACCTTTTGACTATCCAAAGGCATGAATTACAGCTTTAGGCTTTTTTTTCCCCATAAGCCCCACATTTCTAAGCTTCCCAGCATTGCTTCTAGTCCTGGTGCCCAAGGAATCTGTGCCTCAGTTTCCACATTTGGAAAGAGGACTCATAACACTTTACAATGCCATTGTGAGAATAAAGTAATCTGAAAGCACTAGGTATAATTCTGTATACAATAGGTGCCCATGCACATTTAGTTTCCTTCCTTCCCCTGGAAATATAACTTTGCTGTATAGTCGCATTCTAATCTCAGCACTGAGGAGGACACAATATTCTATAAGAAATGCCCTGAACTGGGGGTAATCCCAGGCATTGTTCGCACCGAAAGAGATTCCTCTATCAGGACTCTCCCTCTATGATAGGTGGTGGTGGCAGGGGATCAAAGTGTAGTCTTAGGACATTCAGCAAACATTAACTGCTTTATTAGTGATTACTCCACTTCAAGCTCTAATGCCAGTTAATCACTTACACAAGGCCATGAGTGCGGACAGGTAAGTCACAGAGATGAAAGAGCAACACACTCAGGTGCATTCTTAAATGAGTCGTGTGAAAAAGGCAGGAAAACCAAGTCCCACATCCCGATCCTGTGATGAGTCTGTGTTCACATCCAGTCTCTTTTATTGCTTTTGAGAAAATGTATTTGGAGAATGAAGACCACATGCCAGCCCAGTTCTGCTGGCAACCAGCCATGGGCCCTTGAGTAAGTCACTATGTAGCTTATATTTATGAAGGAGCGTGGACTAGGTCAGAAAGACCTGGCTTTAGATTCAAGGATCTTCACTTTCTTGAATTGGCTTCACAATCTATGACCACTCTGAATGTTTCTCTAAAGTCTACAGTGGAGCTATTCTTATTTGATTATTTATGATGGTGTTCTGATTGGTTGGTTTGCCATAGAAAATCATTTGGTCTGATTCTCTGTATTAGTTGCCTATTGCTGCTATAACAAATTACCATAAACTTAATGGCTTAAAATAATACAAGCTTAGTGACTTAAAACCCAATGCCTTACAGCTTTGGGGGTGAGAAGACCAATGGATCTTATTGTACTAAAATTGCAGTGTCAGCAGGACTGGGCTCCTTCTGGAGGCTCTAGGGGAGAATGCGTGCCCTTCCCTTTCCCAGCTCTGATCTCTTGTTCTACCTTCAAAGTACATCACTCTAGCCTCTACTTTGTCAACCTATCTCCTTCTCTGACTTCTGGATTACAGTGGACCCTGGAGATTAAATTGGGAACATCCACATAATCTAAAATAGTCTTCCTATCTCAGGGTCTTTAATCATATCTGCAAAGTCTCTTTGGCCATATTAGGTACCGCAGTCACAAGTCTTAAGATTAGAATGTGGACAGCTTTGGGAGAAAGTGTTGTTCTGCCTATCACACCATCTTAACAGTCAGTCAAGTTAAAATTACATGACAGTCGTCCAGGAGAAAGAGTTTAACCTCTAATGGCAAACCACACTGATGATAACAAGGAAATGGAAGAGAAAACAAGAGTCAAAATCAACGGAAATTATCATTTAGCAGGGCTGACCTGAGCAAATTACACTAATCTGTTCTGTTTCCATCTGTGGAATGGGGATTATAACACTACCAATCACATAGATGAGTTGGGATTAAATGAGATAATATTCACAAAGCATTTGTTTCAGTCTCTGGCATATAATGGCAATACAAAGAATTCTAATCCTGATGTCTTACTTTCTTTGCAATTACTATGCCATTCACACAAGAAGAAAAGAGCTCGTTGTTGAGTGCTCAAAGATAAGTGTCACTGTGACTTGCCAACATGGTATATGGCATCTCCAAATAACTCTCAGAGAACACCTTGCAGACTTCTCTTGCCAGACTTAATCATACTATTAGATTTTAAAAGTGGTCAGCAACATGAATGGCAGTTTAGAGTTGCAAGGCATTTTCTCCTCTGCTCTTCATCACAACTCTCTACCCAAAGGTGTTAATTCCCTCTACCAGAGGAAGATACTGAGGGTCAGAGTGGTTAAGCCCAAAGTCATATCACTGAGAAGTGGAAAGCCAAGTTCTAGTGCTGCTTTTCCACCTCCAAATCCCATGCCTTCTCCACTATGCCATGTTGTCTGTGTATTATCTCGTGTCCACATCACACTTAGGTATTATGGCTGGGAAAATAAGATAAAGGAATTCAACAGAAATTAACAGGTGATTCAACTTCAAAACAGCCGAGAATCATGTGTACAAAATAAGGGACCATAATTTTTATTACTGACGTTTTCTTTTGAGTATGTTTCTTGGGTTCAAAATATCAGAGTTGGAGTCACCTGGTTTTGACATTTAGAACTCAGGGATACTCAGCAAGTCACTTCCCCTCTGAGTCTCGGTACCAGCTCCCACTCTGGTAAGGCTCTGCGTTTCCATCATTTGGGTATAAATGTAAAACTGAATGTAATTGTTGAGTGACAGATTAGTGGAGTCAGGCTATATTTAAGAAAATGTTCCAAGGAAGGTTTGATTGGATTAATTCTTCTAGAACCCTTGCAATTAAGTGAAGCAATGATAGAGGCTAATTGACAGGCTTGCCTAGGGTGAGCTGGCTTTCTTTCTATCGGTCTTGCCCTTAGTTATTTAGGGAGATAAATATTTAGGTTCCAAGAAATCATATTCAGTTTCTCCGGGGCTTTCTCAGTTCAGCTGGATAGGAAAAGAAGGTACATCATAAATCCAGTGACAGCTATTCTGGAACTGATTGGAAACTTTCAAACCTAATTAAAGTGGTTTTCCTCTTTGAATTTGCTCCAGGTATCCATTTATTGCCTAGGCTAGAAACTAATTTGTAGCAGGATTTGAGATCTAGGCCCTTATATTAGGAGATGTGTTATATATGATTAAGCTAAACCATTTAGTTTAATATCAGAGAAGTAATTTGTAATAAAAGAAATTGCATTCTATATTCAAGAAACAAAATACTCTTCTAACTATAAACAGAATTAAATTGCATAAAAATATATTTTCTAAAACCAAGTACCAGTTTCAGGAGCTTTCTAAACATACACTTAGAAATCTTTGCCTTAGAATCATTTCTTCAACGCTACATCCAATTCCTCCATACATAAACTCGGTACCTCTTCCCCGTTGCCTTTTCTTCCTCCTCCTTTCTAATCTCATGTCGACCTCCTTCTATTGCAGTGTCATTATAAGGAAAGAATAAGATGTTGTCAGTTCCTTAGCACAGTACCAGGCACGTAGAAGGCACCCACCAAATCATAGCCAATTCCAACACCATCATCATTTGGCTAGACACCCTCTGTTCTAGAGGGTGAGGGAGGGTGGGAGAATCATTAATTGAGGGATCTAATCTGTGTCTAACAATTGTTTTCCCTGAGCTCCCTAAACCACTGTTATGTAGATCTGGCTATTTCCATATTACAAGAACAACCGAGGCACAGATACATCATCACTGTTGCTACAATCAAATAGCCACTTAACTCTCACTCGGCTTGCGCATCTCTGCTCAAACATTGCCTCTCCAGGGAAACCTTCCCTGAATCCCTGGACAAAGTCAAATCTCCCTGGTATACAATCTCACAACATCAGGCACCCCTCCCCACTTCATAATTCTCACAATTGCATGTTTACTTTTATTTGTATTATTGTTTGATTACTATTTGTCTCTGCCAAAACTTGATAAGCTTCTTATGTGATTTCTCGTTGTTATGCTCCAGTATCTGAGACACATTGGTACTCAGTAATTAATTTGTGAATGAATAAATGAAAGAATGAGTGGATGAATCAAAAAGACCAACAATAACAAGTGTTGGCAAAGATATGGAGAAATCGGAACCCTTATAAACTGCTGGTGGAATTGCAAAATGGTGCGACCACTTTGGAAAACAATCTGTAAGTTCTTTAAAATGTTAAACAAAGTTACCATGTGACACAGCAATTCAACTCCTAAGTATATATTCAAGAAAATTGAAAATATATGTCCAATCAAAAGCCTTTACATGAATGGTCATATTATTATTCATAATAGCCAAAACATATGAAAAAACTCAAATGTCTATTAATAAATGAATAAACAAAAGGTACTATATCCATACCATGAAATATTATTCGGCAATGAAAAAGAATAGAGAACTGATACATGCTACAACATGGATGAATCTTGAAAATTTTTATTTTAAGTGAAATAAGCCAGTAATAAAAAGCCATATACTGTATGATTCCATATATATGAAATGTTCAGAATAGAGAAATCCAGAGAGACGGAAAGCAGATGAGCGATTGCCAGGGCTGGGAGAGGAAGGAATTGGGAGTGACTGCTTAGAGATAAGACGTTTCTCTTTAAAGATCATAAAAATGTTTTGGAATTGATAGTGGTGATGGTTACACAACCATGTTCATAAACTAAAAAGAAAAAACAAAAAAACAAAAAAACACTGAAACGTACACTTTAAAATGGTGAATTTGAGCACAGAGGATTTTGAGAGAAGTGAAACCACTCTGTACGATACTATAACGGTGGATACATAGCATTATACATTTGTCCAAACCCACGGGATGTACATCGATTGTGAATCCTAATGTAAACTATAGACTTTGGGTGATTATGATGTGTTAATGTACGTTCATGAGTTGTAACAAATGTACTACTCTGATGGAAGCTGCTGATAATGGGAAAGGTTGTCCGTGTGAGGGCAGAGGGTATATATTGGGAATCCTTGTAGCTTCTGCCCAATTTTACTGTGAACCTAAAACTTGTCTAAAAAATAAAATCTAGTTTGAAATGGTGAGTTTTATGAATAATATGTCAAAAAAACTATTATTTAAAACCCAACCCTTAGAGGTCTAATAGTTTCTTTTCTGAGCCCCTTCCTGGCTCAGTCTTTATTATATATGATCCTTATTTAGCCTTCATGAAAGCTTTCTAACGTATGTGTTATCATACGTATTTTACAGATTAAGAAGTTAAGGCTCAGGATCATGAAGTAACTTGTTGAAGGTTACAATCAGTAAGTAGAGGCGAAGGGGCTGTAATTGATGGCTGCTTGAAGGATCTCTAACACGTCTTTGGGCAAAAATATGTTTCCTTCTTACCAGTCTTTTTAACTCAAGTTCCTCGTTTTACACTTTGGGGAAACTGACACTTGCAGAGATTGCCAAAATTAGAATCCACAGTGTAGCCCTTTTCCATGACATCACACTGTGAGATGGATCTAAATCAATAAACACTTTCTCTGTATCTAATGATGGAAGGTGTTACATAAACAAGAGAGCTGACAACCTTACTTTTACTGGATGGAAACAAAGGACCAAAAAAAGTCTGTAAAAATGACTGAAAAAAAATACAATATGATCCTTAACCAAATGTCAAAAGATTTCAGAGAGAAATTATGTAAGATAGGGTGGCCAGAAAATACTTTCTAGAGAAGGGCTGCTACTCTGAGTCCTGAATGATGAACAGTACTTGGAACCGTCCATAAATTATTGAGAGAGAAACTGAACATTACAGTGCAAATTCCGTCATCTGCACCATGAGCATTCTCACCTTCCTTACGGGAACTGTGGGAGAGGGAGGCTGAATTTCTGCTTCTCTTTAAATAGGAAAGTGGGGAGAAGGAAAGGGTCCCACTTTACATCTGTGGGGGGCAATGTGGAGCAGGAACCTTGGACCCTTTGCCCACTCCCTTCCCAAGATCTTTCTATCAGAGAATGACCTTCTAAGCTGGTTGTCCACAGTGGAAGATAACCAAGCCACCCTTACAGAGACCCAAGAGCAGTGGTCTATTTGGGGGCCTATATGGCAATGTCTGCAGACATTTTTGGTTGTCGTGACTTGGGGGTGATGGGGTTCTACTGGTATCTAGAGTGGGTAGAGCTCAGAGCTGCTCCTAAACATCCTACAAGTGCAGGACAACACCCCGCGACAAAGAATTACCCAGCCCCAAATGTAAACAATGCTGAGATTGAAAAATCCTACCCAAGAAGGACCTACTCTTAGTTATTCTTCCAGTCCCAGTCTAGGCCAAGCACTATTCCCATGCCAGAGGAGAATCCACCTTCCCACCTTCTTCCTTAGACAATTATTGACCAAGTAACCTGGACCATCAAGGATTGGGCTGCACAGGCCAGCTACTTACTAGTATCTGAGAGCTTTGTGTCTAGCTATCCTCTTATTTGGTACACTGATTTGGCTTTTTCTTGAATTATAATGTCCCTTCTTCTGGTTCAGAAGCAAAACAAGCAGTAATTCAGGAAGGAGGAGCAAGTAGTTTTCCTGAAGCCCCGCGGCCTAATCTCTACTTATCGTAGGAATCCTACATTGCATGGTACATGGATTACTGTCCAAGCTCTTCCTTTTGTTTTCCTTTTGTTTGCCCTAGTTCAGGTACTTCTCTTGACTTAGGACACTTGAGAACAAGAGGGTGAATGGCAAAATCTAGGTGCTGCAATTGACAGAGTACTCCAAAATGCTACCCTCACATTCAACTCTGTCTTCCCAGCAGACACATGACCTGTGAAAGTAGAAAATGGGTATCAGAGGAATTGGGCAGAGATATTCCATTTGCAGTAAAAATTCCAGATCATCCCAAACCCAATGGCTGAGATGCATTTTCAAGAGGAATTGATGGGTGTCTTTGAGCATGGGGGCTCCAGGGCATGTTTTAGCCAAACCTCCCAGGGGCATCCATCTGCTCCAAACCAAGACAACTCACCCCACGAAGAGGATAGTGGAGATCTGAAAACACCTGCAGCTCTGAGGAGATGGGCTTATGGAAGGGCCCACATTCTCACTTGCTACCAGTCTGCTTGGGTCTTGAAGGCAACTAATGGGTCATCTCAGAGAAAGAAGATGCAGCTCTGTCTGAGGCAATCCCATGAATCCGATCCGCCCTCTCTGAGTGTCCTTTATAGGAAGACTGTGTAAATATCCCACGTGGGTACATGTGGCCCAGTCTAAGTCCTACTTAATGGAAGGTTGACAGTTACAGGTTCTATAAACACAGGGTGAAAGACTGACACATCCAAGGGCAATTCTCAGTGGGCATTTGATTCTCACCATTTGTTTGGTATTATTTTTCACAGCATGTCTTTCCATGCTGCAAGTCATGAAGCCTTCAACATCCCAAATTTCTTAGCCCTTGAAACTTCAGCTGATAATGTAACGTAATAACTCTCCGAAATGCAACACTCTCTGGGGTGGTGCACATTTGCAGCTTCAAAACAAGCATAGCGCATCACTCTGAGCACAGAGAAGATCAAAGAGGTGACAGTGAAGGTCCAGGATGGCAGTTATCAAACTTATGGCCTTAAGGACCCATTCACACTTATAATCTATTGAGGTTCTCAATAGATTATGTGAGTTACATCTATTGATATTTATATTTTAGAAATTCAAACTGATGAAACTTTTAAATATTTAATCACTCGTTTAAAATAACAATACTAACCCCATTACATGTCAACATAAATAACACAATTTTGTTTAATAGGCATTTAGTGAGAAGGGTGGCATTAATATTTTTTGCAAATCTCTTTAACATCTGGCTTAATGGATTACAGCTAGATTCTCACATCTGCTTCTGTGTTCGATTTGTTATCATTTACTTTTTGGTTGAAATATATAAAGCAAATCCAGACTCACATAGTTATGTAGTTAGAAAAGAGAATACTTTAATAGTCTTGTCAATTAGATGTTTGCTACTACACCAAAACTCGACGAGGGGTTTTCCTAAAGGTTAGTTGCAATGTAGATTCTGAAACCATATCAATTTTTTTTTCTGTCCAGTTAAAATTCATTGGCCAATCTTGCATTTGGAATGGTTCTTTAACCCATGTATAATGATTCATTTGGAAAATATAGATTCTCTTAGTTTGGCAGATTTTTTTCAAATATTTTCACATTTCAGTTATATAATGTTAAAAATAAACACTTGTTAATAACACCAACTTATCATAAAAGCATTCAACTACTGGAAAGCTGTCAAGCTCACAATTACTGATACAAGTTTTCCAAAATCTGAGTTTTATCCTGAAATCTTGAATTTTAGCTTTGGCAACAAACACTGTCAGTTGTTTTCCTTGAAATGATGGGCTCACCTTATCCATTTTCAAAATACTGTCTGCCAAATACCCAAGTCTGAACAATCATAATGTGTCTGTCAGTTGTTCTTCCAAATAAAAATGGCATTACATGGAAACAAATGGCTACTTGAGCTCACGATTCAAGCCACTCCACACGTGCTTTTGCTCAAGGTAACTGTTGTCCTTTGCTGGGCGGCAGAAGCGCTTTCTGCAGTCTTCCCACTTTGTCCCACAGAACAGTAGGAGTTGTGTATTCAAGGATGGAGATTTAATGAAATTAGTCATCTTGACCGCTTTATCAAGGACAGTCTCAAGAAAGGTTGGCTTTATTTGATTTGTATAGAGAGAGAGCATGGCAGTGAGGAAGAAATGGAAAACTTGTGCAAGTGGATACTGCCGCTTCGATTCCTGCAGAGCCAACGCCATTCTCATCTACCACGGCACCACCAGGGCCGCTGTCAACACAGCTAAAATGGCAAAGAATGTCTTAGCATTATGAAAATAGTTTTGACTTCGCAGACTCCCTAAAAGGTCCAGGGGACACAGCAGGGTCCGCGGTTCACGCTTAGAGGACCATCGATCCACGGGATAGTGGAGCCCTAGAAAGCTTAACTGACCACAGCAAAGAGGCCCGACTGACAGTTCCCCCAGAGCCAGGGCGATCGGATGTTCTTTTGAGAAATCTTCCATTGGGCACAATGTGGAGATGCTTTGAAGGGAAGGCTGACGAGTAAAAACGTAGGAAAACCGGTTGGGAACCCACTGCGTTCATCTGGATGAAAAATGATGAGGGTTTCAAGTAGGGCAGAGGAAGTGTGCGAGGCGATGGGAAAGCTTTCAAGAGCTGTGTAAGGGTGTCTGTGTTATGAATCCTATACCCAGATCTCAGCCCCATCACCCGGCAGGTCATTACAGCTATAAATTACAAATTAATCTTTTTTTAAAAAAAAAGCAAGAGAGGAAAGTGTTGCGCGTGAATTCTTCCTCTGCCCTCTGTGTGTGTATTTGATGACTCCAGGTTTCCTCAGCAAAAGTCAATGAAACAATTAAGTCTCTGCCCATTTTTCCTCATCCTGATCTCAAACAGTGTTAAAAAGGCTTGCACTACACTTTTCACACCCGGGCCTGTTAATAATTCATGCTCTCGCCTTCTTCAGTTCTTTTGTCTTTGCTGCTTAAACCCGGAGGAAACGTGAATGTGTTCCTTTGCTTTCTGAAAGTCCCATCGTTCCAAACATTCAAACGGCCACTTCTTGCCAATGATTTGGGGCTGGTGAAATCCTTTCTACCTTCCACCAAAACCCCAACAATGGATAAAAACTGATCTTTGCTAATTTTGTCAGCCTGCTTTGTGACACAAGCTGTTTCGTTTAAATAGCTTAGCCCAGGGTCATTGAGGCTAAGCTTGAGAAAGGGATTCTGTTGCTCCTCGGAGTGTGGTCTGTGGGCCAGCAGCATCGGCTTCATTCTAGAAAAGGGTTTCTCAGCCTTGGCACCATTGGCATTTGGGGCTAGAAAATTCTTTGTTGTGGGAGCAGCATTCCTAGCTTGGACCCACTAGATGCTAATAGCGCCACCACCACCAGCAGTTCTGATGACCAAAAATGTCTCCTGACATTACCAAAGATCCCCTGGGGGCAAAATCACCCTGTAGCAAAGTCACCCCGCAGAATAACCGCTACCCAATGCCTTGTTAGAAATGTCAACACTCCAGCCCCATCCCAGAGCTAATGAATCAGAGTCTGCATTTTCCAACACACCAGGTGATTCACAGGCACATTACAGTGTGAGGCACTGGGCTGGAGCACTGGTTCCAAACGTGGCTGCACATTGTCATCGCCCAGGGTCCTCTAAAACCCTGGTGTCTGGGCCCCGCCCCCAGAGACACTGATTGAGTCGGGTGGGTACAATCTGGGTATGATATTCCTGGGTGATTCTGATGCAGCAAAATTTAAAACCGTCATTTCTCACATGGTTTAGCCCTAATCCTCACATTTTGCAAATGAAGAAACTGAGGCATAGAAGGGTCCAGGTACTTCTCCATCTGCTCATCAGATTCTTTTTTTCCTGCTGTAAACTTCCATTATGGTTAAGAAGCCCTAGTAATGCTCTGCTAGTCCTTTCTAGCTCCTCTGACAAGTGTGATCATTATTTGTGTATTTCTTGGTTTAATTTCTCTCTTCCCAATTGCATGGTAAGGTCTCTGAGGGCAGAGATCATGTTTGTCTGACTCACCATGCCTGGGTGTCTCCCTGGTGCTGAGAACGTCCTTGTGCACAACAGACAAGCAGTGAGTGAGTGACTGGGCGAACAACATGAACAGACAACAAAATAAAGAGCCGAATCTATATCTGTTTGGTGCCAAAGCCCTCACCTCCACTGAGGAAGTCAGAAAAAAATGACAGTGCTCGTCTGTGGCTGAGTGCAGCCCGATGCTTCACCTGCCTGCTCACTGGCCAGCCTTGCAGCTCAGTGTCTGCCAGCTGAGGGCAGAGGGGGCCGAGGTCCAGGTCCAGGCAGCAACCACAGCACGAGCATCTCCAAGGGGAGCCTTGACCACCCGGTAACAGTGAACCTGGCGTTCCACTTCCAACTCTCCCACCTCTTTGAGTGTGGCCAAGCCAATTATGTCTCTCTGTAGGCAAAGTAACCAAGGTTGAGAGTGATAGCGACTTGCTCTTAACTGTTGGAGAGCTAGAATCCAGACACACTCTGTGATTCCAGCCCTCCCAGTAACCCAGCAGAGGAGGTCTCTCTCCAGGTGCCCCGGGGTCGGAAAGGCCCTCTGGATGTCAGGCCCAGCTACTCTTTCCAGCCTCATTGCTCACTCTTCTCTTTCCCCATCCCTCCTAACCCAATAGAAAGAACTCTCCATCCACTTCAGCCACACTGACCTCCCCTCACTTCCCCAAATGTGTCATATTGTCTCTCACCTCTGAGCCTTTACAAATGCTGTTCCAGTGGCCTGTAATACTCTCCCACAGCTCATTCGTCTCCAGTCTTCAGGTCTCAGCTCACACGTTAATTCCTACAGGAAGCCTTCCCAGAGCACCCTTCTCCAGGGAGATGCTTCTACCTTATGTTCCTGTAGCACACTCTGATTTCTAACACTGTAGTCACCACACTATCAAACGGTGACTCCTTGTCTGTCATCCCTAATACGTGATAAACCTTGGGAGGGCAGTGACTATGTTCAAGTGCTTCACCTCATATTCCAACACTTAGCATAACTCCTGGCACAGACTGTGTGCTGAATAAACATGTATTCAAGGAATCAATAAACCAAACAATGTTCACAGCATCCCAGCCAAGACTTGGGCCTATATTCTCCCTTTCAGTTCAAGAGTGGAATTAAAATAAAGGGGTGGAGAGAGGGAGGGGAAAAGTTTGTTTTTGTTTGGGTATTTGGAAAGTCTTTGTCAAATGATCACAAAAGAATCAGCTGTCAGATTCCTGCCTCCTGATAAGCCTCCTCCCTCTTCAAGTCTCCTGGGTAAAACCTGATGATCAAAGGTAAAAAGGAGACACAACCAAGCTTCTGACCCACACGTGAGAAGCCGTCCAGCCCAGGGCAGGGAGTCAGAGCCTGGCTCAGTCCTGCTAAAGACCCGCCCACGCTTACAAGGAACGCTCCACCTACTACTGGCATTTTGACCAGGGATTAAGGGCTTTGCAGGACACATGAATGCAAATATTTGCATGAGTAAAATTTAGCAAATGGGGATGGCGTTCTCCTGGGCCAGCTCCGGGATACACGGCCGCATGCGTGGCTGTGACTATCTGTGGGCAGCTCGGCAACCGAGGCAAGGAGCTCCAGGTGGCCATTTCAGTGAAGACGGCTGCTTGTACCCCACAAAAAAAAGTGAAGAACTTCAAGGCTCAAGTCTTTCCTCTTCCTCTTCCTCCTCCTCTCCACTCTCCTCTCCTTATTTTTTGGAATAACTTATTGAGGTGAACTTCACATAACATAAAATTAACCATTTTAAAGTGAACAGTTCAGTGGCATTGAGTGTTATACAACTCTATCTAGCTCCAAAACATTCCCTCACTCTAAAGTAAAACCCCGTTATCAATTAAGCACTCAGTCCCCATTCGCGACTCCCGCTAGCCGCTGGCAACCACTAACCTGCTTTCTGTCTCTGTGGGTTTGCCTATTCTGGACGGTCCACATCAGTGGAATCATAAATGTGTGGTCTTTCTTGACTGCCTTCCTTCACTTACCACAGCATTTTCGAGGTTCAGCCACGCTGCAGCATGCTCAGTGCAATTTCCCCCTCACGGCTCCTCCCATCTCTTATCATCCCCCAGAACATTCTCAAACCTCACATCTGCCAGGCATGGGCCAAGTCTTTCCCTTCGGACACAGCTTATGGCAAAGAACAGCACAAGTTCTTCCAAGTGGAAGAAAGAGTTTCAGGTAAATATGGAGATGAGCAGGCTCGTCCACTATCTCAGCTCCAAATGTGGCCTGTATCCGGGCACTGTGACAATTTGAGGGGCTCCCTGAAGAGGCAGATCGGAGGGTACACGTCGCTCTTCTCCCTTCATTTCTTGTTCCCTCCCAGCATCACTGACAACGGCTGGTGATTTGGCACAGGGGTGGAGTAGCTAGACCTCAGTGCATCCTCACTTTGTCCTGATGCAGGACCATCGCGACCTCCCACGTCAAAGGCGGCGGCTGTTTGGAATGCCACCAATAAACTTGCTTTCTGACTCACTCTGTGAACCCCACAAGGTTTTACATTTTTTTTCCCGGTTTTGGGGCTTGGATCTTTATAAAGCCCGCGCTGCACAGAGCAGAAGCATACGAACGGATTCTCTGATTAGAGCTCAGCACATTGCCAGTGACGAGCCTTAGAGGGGCTGATACTGTCTGTGTGGAACCCAGCAGCTCGCAGCCAAGTGCGGACTGGAACTGCAGGGGGCGTTTCCTTCGCACTTCCAGCCGGAGCCCAGCTGAGTGTGTTGAGGACCAGAGCTGGAAAAACAGGCGAACGCCCTAGCTCAGCTTTTAGCATGTCTCCTCTGGGCTACTGCTACAAAGTCTCCCCTATGCCCCCCTCATGCTGTGCACACCTCCGCACTGCAACCAGAGCCCCTGTCCCCAAAGGGGAACTGACTGCTTTGCTGTCATCTTTAAAATCCTTCGATGGCTCTCTAACCAGGGCAGCAGGGGTTAAACTGGGTCTAGGCGTTCCCGCACTCAGTGCTCTCTAAACCAAGGGCTGCGCAGGCAAACTTTTCCTATAATGGGTGAAAAGAAAATATTTGCGGATTTGCAGGCCATGTCACTGTCTCTATTACAACTACTCAACTCTGCCCTGCTGGACCTCTACCACTACTGGACCTCATGAAGCCACACACCCATGCTCATGAAAGAAATCTGAGGTCCAGATACTCAGTATTCTTATTTTTTAAATAAAGCTTTGGCTTACAGCAGAAAAGTCCTTAAAGATCCTCTCTGAGCATCTCAGGACATGTGCAAAGACATGTGCAAAGCTTTGTTCCACCGAGTTGTATTAAAAATGAATACTGAAAGTTATAATGCTCTATACCAGCATCACCAGTTACTTCCACATGGGTGAATCCTTCTCCCCTACATAACAGAAGGATTTCTGCTGGCTCAGCCTTTTGGGAAAATAAGCACCCCAGAAGCCCCTGTGCAGATTTTACTGTGAATCAGGTGTAAAAATCAGACGGTGCTCGTCTTACTGCCTCCTGCAAACCTGCTGATTTATGGGAGCTGGGAGGGGTTGCACTGCAAGGTTGAAATCAGCAGTCTCCCTCTCTTCTGTTCCCCATAACACTGTGCAGAACTCAGAGAAGGGACCTGGTGCTAAAAATGGGAAAATAAATAGCTCTGAGAGGATGTCTGAGGGAAAACTAGCCATTTTCTCAAATGTGAATAGAAGAGCTGAGAATAGGAAAGACAAAAAGGAAAAGAAAAAAATAATAGTTAAAGTGAAGTCTCACTCCTGCCTGTTTTATGTGGTCTCCGGCAAGTAAAGTAGGCATACTACGACTGAGGCAAGGTTGCTGGATGCCTGCTAATATTGACTGTCTCTTTCTCTCAACAAATGTTACTCCATGAACAGACTATTTCTCCAGCCTCCCCTGAAGCTAGGTGTAGCCGTATGACAATGAACTATAAACTGTAGTAGCAAACTTCCAAAAATGACCTTTAAGAAGAAGAGGTATGGCCTTCTACTTTTACTTTCTTGTGGCCTGGAATGTATACATAATGACTGGAGCTTGTGCAGCTATTTTGGCCATGAGGCAGCATGCTAAAAATAGCACAGTAACAAGATTGCTCTGCCCTTTCATGATTTCATGAAGCTCCCATACCAACCTTGAATTGCCTAGCTCCAGTAATTCTGTTACTTATGAGAATAAACCTCGTGTGTTTAAGCCACTGTCAGAGATTTTCTGTCACATGAAGCCAAAGTTGGTTATAAGGATATAAGTGCACAGGTTAGCTATGAGACTTACAAAGCCAATGTGAGTGAAAAGCGCCTGGAAGGAATACAAGATTATACCTCTCACTTTCTTTTTTTTTCACACTCATACATACACACACATACACACACACACACACACACACACACCCTACTTCGAGCGAAAGTGTTCGTCAAAAGTTTATTCTAAGTATATAAAAAAATAAGGAATTTTATCTTGCTCTGGATGAAAACTCAAAGAACAAAGATTATTATTACACAAGAAAAGATTTGGAACTTGTCAAGATAGAAAGTCATTATAACTAGTCTGCGTTTCTAACTGTGACCTTTGAACTATTAGAATAGAATCACTAGTCTAGAATGATACAGCAAGTCTTCAAATAATGTCGTTTCATTTAATGTCATTTTGCTATAACACTGAAGAGATGCCTTTGGAACTTCACTCTTGTTCACATCAGTTAGCCTATGGTAAAAATTGTTTTGTTAGGCATCACTTCGCTTCAAGTCGCAGAACCCATCAACGACGTTAACAGAGGACTTACTGGATACGCAACTCCCCGGATGACTTCTATACCTGAATGTCTAAAACCCAAGGCTAAAACAAAATTCTTGATTTATTTTTCAAGCCAGCTTCTCTCTCAGTGATCTTCACCCCAGGAAATGGCACCACCTCCCAAAAGCGATCCTTATTCCCTCTTTATCCCTCTGACATCTGATTCATTAGCAAGTCCTATTGAATTACCTGCAAAGCTTCTCCCAAATCCATCCGCTGCCTCCACACCCACCACTGCCTGATACCAGATCCCAGTGTTTCCCAACAGTGGTCCCCAACAGTGGCCATAGCTCCTTGGAAGGCAGAAAGACCTTTGTAAAAATATGTATCAGATTATGTCATGAGTCTGATGACAACTGTCTAATGGTGTCCCAACAGTTTAGTATACGGTCTTCACCCTGCCTCCATCACCAACATCTCCTGCCTCTCTCTCTCTCTCTTGGTTCCTCAGCTCCAGTCATGTGGCTTTATTTCTGTCCCTTAAATGCACTGAGTTTATTCTTGCCTTGGAGCTTTTGTATCTGCACTTCTCCTTTTCTGAAAAGCAATTCTCTCACATCTTTGTATGATGCCCCGACCACCCCTTCCCCCAGTATCTAGTACTTCGCTATGCTGTAGTATGAGCACAGCACATGTGAACACCTGATGTTTGGGGATTTGCTTGTTTGAAACCCCCACTAGACTGAGGATCCACAGGAAGAGGGACCTTTTGTTTTGAGTTCACGGCTATATCATCTGTGCTCAGCATAAGAAGGTTCTCAATAATTATTTCTTAAATGAGTGAGTTGCGAGATCATAGCAATCAAAATATTAAAATCGGCTGGGTTGATTTGACTCAACTACTGCAGTCAATATTGCTGATATTAAACTCAAAATGAATGCAAACAGAATTGCTAATGTTAATCCGGCAAGTATCCCAGATTTTAATGGACTTCCCACCACATCTACTACTCCACACTACCTCCCATCACTCCGGCTAAAGGATTTTTCTTGGGAGCCAGTAGCCATTTCTTTAGCTAAACAAGCTTAGAAGGGACTGAATTACTTATCAATAGTAGGTGGGGGGTTTAGAGAGTAATAAACATATTCCTCTGTTTACGTTCACGCCTCTTCTCTTTCTATGGGCGAGTGATAAGGGTCGTTAAGAGATTATTGAACCACTTTCACCATCTACAGTAGACGTACAAAGCTTTTTTCTAATTAAGCAAATCCTAGAGACACGGTCAGCTGAGAGGAGATTTTCATGTCTAATGGTAGGCAGCCAGAAGAGAGATAAGCATTTTCCCACCTTTTCTGGTCTGCGTGTGAACATGCTAAGTGCAAACTACCACCACATCTGTAGGGTACCCCGCCCACATGCACACACCTCAGACATTGAGCCTTTTAAGCACAGCAAATAGAAGTACAGCAGAGAAAAGGCTCGACTCAAAGCCTGACAGGCAGGATAATCAAAATGTGTTAATACAGGAAACAGTGAGTTAAATAGCAATTAAGTTAATAAACCAATTCTCATTTTCTACACTGAATCAGAAGATCCCATACTAATTTTCTGATAACTCAATGCTTATTAATGATTTTAAGCCCTGGTTTTGATAAAGCAAAGATGGCAGTGTGGTTTAAAAACTGGAATATCATTAATTCAAGAGCTGGAGAAATCTTAGTTTAAATCTCAACTTAACACCTTATTACCCACTTGGCTTTAGGTAACTTAGCCAAACTCCCTTATCTTCCATTTTTTCTCATCTTGTAAATGGAGATGAGAAATAACCTTAACTTCTCAGGTTGAAAGTATTAAAATGAGATATTATCAGACACAAAGCACTTTGCCCAACAAAGTCGGGCATATCAAATCCCATCACTCCTTGTGCTCAACACTCCGAACTCAACATCCCCCTCTATATTCCACAAATGCTTCGATGCTGCCCTAGTCTTCGCATGTCTGGTTCTCCTCCAGGCTTCAGGTCCCCAGCTCATAGAAGGTCACTTCATGACTGCTCTACGGAAATGTTCTCTCACCACTCGCCCACGTTTATTTCTAGCAGGACTCCTGGTCCAATGAGAAACGACCCTCTCCATGTCTGTCTGCTTGTTTAACTAGGGTCTGGGTTCCTCCAGGCCGTAGTCTTACCTGGTTTCAGCCACTAGCTCCCAATGAGTGTTTAATGAATAAGCAAGTGAAAAAACGTGGTATAATGTTTGGTTTGCTTTCCCCCAAAAGGACACAAGACCAGGATTTGAGTGCAAGTGGTTTACTTGGGAGGTAATTTCAGGAAATGCCAGCAAGGAAGAGAGAAAGCAAGGCAGGGAAGGGACAGAAACTGGGAAAAAGATGGATTGTCATGTTTGTCACCATGATGGGCAACTGGGGCTCTCCCTGGGGAATACCCGGAGCAGAACAGAATAGCCATGTGCCTGTCCACATGCTGGATGCCCACCCGGGAGAGGTATGTCTCTATTTTTCCATCAATTTTCATGAGTTATTGATCGAGAGCTACTAATTCCTAAACATTTCCAGCTCACTTCAAAACACAAAGTGGGTATCAGTGGCCAGAGAAAGCACATAAAAAATTGCAGAAGCTGGCAGCTGGAAATCAGGCATGTATACCCCAGTGGAGTGGTGCTAAGTTCCAACGGCATATGTGATAGTGACCTTAAACAAAATTGTTTCGTGATCTTAAACAATTGTTAAAAAAAATTCAAGGCACACAGGCTAACACTGAAAATCGGGGCCACTCTTCAAGCCTATGAACCATGCCCAAACACACAGACATGACACACATATGATCCATAGAGGAAACACATACACGATACACCCACGGCAGCCACCTTTTCTGCCCTCCTCCCGAATGTCATCTTAAACAAAGCCTGACCAAAAAAATAATAAAGCAAAGCTATTCTGGTCACCACTACAGAATGAGATGCATAGCAACGGGTGGTTAAATACTATCCCTAAAACACACTGGGACACCCCAACAGTCATCTGGGAAATGGCTCTTGCTTGCGATCTGACATGATTCTGAAATAACCAATACCACATTAACAAGGTTTATGCTGCAAATTACTCTGTACAAAGTGCTATTAAAAGTCAGTGATGAGTGAAAACAGCCTTCAGATTTTCATGTCAACATTCAAACTCTAGATGGAGTTTCTCCTCTCCGCTTTCATTCAAATAATTATCTTCCCTGGATTAAATGATATTTTTTAATTCAATCGCATCTCACAGCCGTATGCTTATTTTATTCGGATGAGGGAGAAAGGTATCTTCATTTCTCATAAGAGCTTTCACGAAAGCTGGAGCTGCAGCGACACGACAGTAATCAAAACTGAATTCTATACAAGAGGTAGATTATATTGCCTTCCAAATTAATTTGCAAATGGTCACAATGCTAATAAAATGCAGTCGAGGCTGTGATTTTCCTTTTGCAAAGCCCAGCGCCCCAACAGCCAGAAGCAAACACGCCGAGAAGCACAATGTCAGCTGCAGATCACGTGCCAGAAAGCTGGACTTGGGCCTCAGATGTGCGGAGCAAGTTGTGGAGACTGAAGCACAACAACTTTGGAGGGAATTTCCCTCTGATTCTTGTCTTTGCTCCCTCTGATTCTTGCTTTTCTTATGCTCTGTGGCTGATCCTGGAAGATGCCAGGATCCAGCCCCAGGAACTGGAATGAAGAAAGGACTTCCCTTAGGGCCTGGCTCTGCGAAGTCACTAGCCCTCTTACCCCTTCTCTGGAGGCTGATCTACCTTGGAGGCTGATCTACCCACAATAAGTTGCTTAATTTTATTCTTACCACCTGCAGTGAAGATTTTCCTCCGAAATCTATTTCAGTTGATGACTGAGTCTCAGCACATCGAGCAGCTTCACAGCTAGGAGTTGGTGGGTGGGTATTAATTTCCAACAGCTGCTATAACACATTACTATCACAAACTCAGTGTCTTTTTTAAAATAATTTTTTTAATTTTTCAATTACAGTTGACATCCATTATAATAGTTTCAGGTGAACAACATAGTGATTCACATTATGTAACTTATCATAATCTTGTGCCCTTTTTTACCAACCCTCCAACTCCCCTCCCATCTGGCAACCATCAAATTTGAATTTCATGTCATTTAACATGTCATGAAATAGTTTTCTTTTGATTTTTTCCTCCGACCGTTTAAAAATGTAAAAACATCCTTAGCTCATGGGCCATTCAAAAAAAAAAAAAGCAGGCTGGATTTGACCCATGGGATCATGGGTTGCTGACCCCTGAACTAGATGATCTCCAGACTCCCTTCCATCTAAGAGTCCATGATTCCATTTATAAGAAAATAGGATTGGAGGGAAGATGGGAGACAATCAAACCCAAGTTCAAATATAAATTTTACTTCTTTGATAGACTGGTTCCCTCCAGTAGCTCATTTGACCTCTCTGAGTATCTGTTTTCTCACCAGCCAAATGAGAAAGACATAACTCATATGTAAATTACAAAGGTTAAAGTGAACAAATGATACAACAGAGTGTCCAGCTTAACATAATAAGTGCCGTCATATACAGCAGGTGCTCAGCGAATATTGGTTCTCATCCATCTTCATTCATTGGGAAGAAGGATGTTTCTTCACTAGAAAAATCTGGCTCTAAACTGACTTGCTTTCAAAGAGGCCATTCTAATAACAAGATGGAAACACTAATGAGGAGTCCTCCACTCTTAAGGGTATATCAGAACCAGTCATTTACCCAGAGTCACAGTGGATAAGATACAGCAGTGACTCTAGATGCTTTTGCACACAGCACTGGCTTGGCCAAGACTGGGCTTGACAGAGAGACAGTGTGTCTGCGGCCGAATCCTTCAGAATGTTTCCTTTCCTGCTGGAGGCTGAGGCTTGGAGAGGAATCCTTGGATTGAAGCCAAGGTTAATTGCAGTCGAATTGAGGGTTAGAAATTTCTCAACTCATTGAGAGTAAAAGAAGAAAGAAGGCAAATGTGT